>NC_082695.1:72362599-72716733 GCF_949987515.2 Delphinus delphis | reverse complement strand
AAAACACTCACCTTATTTTTCAGTTTATACTTCTACATCAGTATGACTTGCTGTTTATTCCAAGTCTACCATCAGTTTTAGTAATTCTACCATTAACAACCATGTCATAAAATCAGACCATGACTAAATGCTTCATTACTACTCACTTCACACCATTGATGGACGAATGTAGTTCTGACATGAATGTCAGTTAATATGTTTGTGTACTTTGACATAAGATGAAACTGAAACGATGAAGATGGATGTTGGAATTTCATTCATTTATCATGACACGAGCGACGTCTCTGCTCAGTCAACTGTTTATGTTACCAGTAAGTCTTCTGATCAACAGTAGGCTATTAGTAGTTACGTTTTGGGGAAGCAAGTTAAAGTTCAAGTTAAATGTGAATTTTTGACTACACGGGGGTCAGCACCACTAACTCCTGTGTTGTTCAAGGGTCAATTGTAGTTTGATTGTCACAATGTACACTTTCCTTGTCATAAATTTTGTAACTTTTACTATCCTTTTAACTAATTTTCTATATTTTTCACTTTCTACAATTGCATGTATCATTTTTAAAATCAGAAAAAATTTTAAATGCTAATTTTCTTACGTTCTTAAAAAACTTTTTTTTTGATGTATAGTTGATTTCCAGTGTTATATTCCAAATGCTAATTTTAAAAGGTGCCACAGCCTGTAGTTTCCTTAGCTCATCGTTCTGGACATAAAGTTTGCAAATTAAGGTATTGAAAGCATTTCTTCAAAGGAATGCTCCTCTAACTTTATAAAAAGAAGTAATAGGGGACTTCTTTGGTAGCGCAGTGGTTAAGAATCTGCCTGCCAATGCAGGGGACACGGGATCAATCCCTGGTCCAGGAAGATCCCACATGCCACGGAGCAACTAAGCCCGTGAGCCACGACTACTAAGCCTGCGCTCTAGAGCCCGTGAGCCACAACTGCTGAGCCCACGTGCCACAAGTGAAGCCTGCATGCCTAGAGCCCGTGCTCTGCAACAAGAGAAGCCACCGCAATGAGAAGCCCGCGCACCGCAACGAAGAGTAGCCCCCGCCTACCGCAACTAGAGGAAAGCCTGTGCGCAGCAACGAAGACCCAACACAGCCAAAAATAAATAAATAAATTTATTTTTAAAAAGTAATAAAAGGCGGGTTCCCCTGGTGGCGCAGTGGTTGAGAGTCCGCCTACTGATGCAGGGGACACGGGTTCGTGCCCCGGTCCGGGAAGATCCCACATGCCGCAGAGAGGCTGGGCCCGTGAGCCATGGCCGCTGAGCCTGCGCGTCCGGAGCCTGTGCTCCGCAACGGGGGAGGCCACAACAGCGAGAGGCCTGCGTACCGCAAAAAAAAAAAAAAGTAATAAAAGGCAAGATTCGGTTTACCAAAATTGACTGGCGGTCCAGGGGTTAAGACTCCATCTTCCAATGCAGGGGATGTGGGTTCCATCCCTGGTCTGGGAACTAAGATCCCACATGCTGCATGGTGAAGCCGGGGGAAAAAAATTAAGAAAATAAAATAGTTATGCACAGAACTTTGCATTAGGTACAGTAAAAATAGAGGCTGGTGGGAAATAGTTAAAATTACAGTACAAGTTTATTTTTGGAAACCCATGAAAATTTTCTAAAGGGGCTTTTAAAAATGTAACAGAAACAGGCTGGGCCCGTGAGCCATGGCCGCTGAGCCTGCGCGTCTGGAGCCTGTGCTCCGCAACGGGAGAGGCCACAACAGTGAGAGGCCCGTGTACCGCAAAAAAAAAAAATGTAACAGAAACAGATGCACTATGGAGGGAAATTTGTTCCTTCAGTGGTGCCACTGAAACCGAGGGTAATTATCAGTTAGATCCGTTCCACCTGTAACCTGTCTTCACCGATTTAGCTTGTTTTCTTTAATTGTTGCTACAAAAACTCACATGTCCTCCAAGCAGTGAGTAACCTAAATAATAAGATGTTTGCCCAGCAGCCTTTTAAGACTGGTTAGGACCACCGACCCTCCAACTGGGCACGCACAGGTGTCTGCTTGGTGACATTTTGATAACAGAGGACAAAAACCTCCACCCTCAGATCACCCTGGTACCACCATTTTCTGAATATTCGTCCGGTGAAGAAGCCTGTAGCTTAGTTACACCTGCGCAGAAGGATTACCTCACCGTTTTCTTATTTCCAATCACCTTTCCCCGCCCTCCCCATGCTCCCCACGCCTCAGACTGACCTGCTTCCTTGTCTCATAAATACCCCAAGCCCCTTGCCTTCTGGGAAGTCGATTTGAGATTTGTTCTCCTGTCTCCTCGTTTAGCTGACTCATAAACCATTTCTCTGCTGCAAATTTCCACGTCTCAGCCTTTGGCTTGCTGCGCACGGGACAAACGAACCTGGCGGGTAAGAGCACCTTACAATCCAGCACCTGTTTGGAGGATGTTGAAAGATTCACTCTGTCACAAGTTACCGGATGATACTAGGAAGTGAGGTACAGTCTTTTAAGAATAACGGCATCTTTGTTCTTCATTACATTTTCTGCCATTATAATCAATAGATTAAGTGGTCTAAAAACAAAAGTGACGTTCCGCTAAGGGCTATGAGAATTAGTCAAAGAAAGGTGTTGAGGAAAATAAAACCAAGCCTATCATGTGACTTTCATAATTCACTATCTTTCTTCAGACTTCGCTGCTTTTGCTCTGCCGTCTCTCAAATCCTGATTTCATCCCAATTCGCTCTTTTCTGACGACTTTTGGCTCTCAGATTTTTTCCTACCCTATTTCAAGCTTGATTATGACTGTCTCCTATTCTCTTTAGAAAATGTTTTTTTACCATAATATATCTATCAACCCCTCAAAAAGTGCTTTGTTCCTGTTTATTAATAACCCCTGCCCCACGGCACATGAACCAGAGTTGAGCAAAGAATTTACACTGGAAACATCTTGTAGACTTGAATTGATTTGATTCTCCTTTTGCGGGCAAATTTAGGATTATAAATTCCTCTTTGCCTTAATCTGTAATATTATTCTGGACTCGATGGCTCTGCCTAAAGGACCAGACCCTTCAACTATAACCCAAGACTTTTTTTTTAAATCAAATTCAGACTATTTACAATTCACAAGCCACATCTCAAATAATTGACTCTTAGGCTTTATTTTCTCCCATTCAGAAAGCCCCCTCCAAGCCCCCAAAAGAAGAGGAAAGGAGGAAAAGGCAATGAATATGATTCCATTTCCCCAGCCCCTCAGCCACCAAGTGGAGCAAAAATACAAAAACATTCTGGGAAAGATAGAAATGCTAGTGTTTGCCTCTGAAGGAGAAAGAAAGAGGAGGGGCGGGGGTGTCTCTTGTATCTGCAGTTTTTGGGAGCAAATGAGGCTAAATTTTATTGTGCATTAAATCTGGGTGGTGGGTGCAAGAATGCTTACCATATAAATTACTGGATTTTCAATTAAGAACAAAAGAAGGCGAGAGAAGGTACTAAAACTTACATGTTGATCAATCAGAGAACTTGGGGTCTTAGCCCCGCATCTTGCCTGGAAATCACCTCCTCAGGTGGAAAGCTATACTCTTCAGAGCTCAGGGGGGTCCTTAAATTATATATAGATACAGGATAAATGCAAATCCTGAGACAGTGTTGCAGTAACTTGTTGCGTATGTGCTGAGCCCAGTTCTTCCCACAAGGCTGGTGAAAACTGTGAGCCAGCATCCCGGATAGAGAAGGTGAAAGTGCTTGATTCATTCAAGAGGGAACTCGCAAGAGCATTACAAAAGAGCTTAGGAAATTCAGCATGAAAAAGGAGCCATAGGGCTTCCCTGGTGGCGCAGTGGTTGAGAGTCCACCTGCCGATGCAGGGGACACGGGTTCGTGCCCCGGTCCGGGAAGATCCCACATGCCGCGGAGCGGCTGGGCCCGTGAGCCATGGCCGCTGAGCCTGCGCGTCCGGAGCCTGTGCTCCGCAACGGGAGAGGCCACAACAGTGAGAGGCCTGCGTACCGCAAAAACAAACAAACAAACAAACAAAAAATGAGCCATAGAAAAATATACCCCAGCAGAGAAAACATAAGCAACTCCAAACTACAGGAAGCTAAAGAAACAGTACGGGTTTCCTCCCCACCATAGGGTTTCTGAGAAAAGGCAGTATCATACCAATGGTCTCAAGAACGCTGAGCATTCTCAGTCTTCAACAAGCAGAAATATTGCTGTCACTATTCCCTGGAATAAGAAGATATGCCCCACTGACAGATGTGGAATGTGACTTGGCCAACTAAGACATGCCCTCTGGGAGTGTGAGTTGAAGTGGAATTAAGAGCCAGCCAGGGCCCCAAACCACTTACTCTGTTTCTGATTCACACAGAAATGAGTGTTACTTAGGAGCAATCTGATGTTGACGCTCTTGGCAGAAAACCAAAGGGCCCTTTCCAGTTGCAAGCCATTTCTTTGGAAGCATCTATAGGCAGTGGATGACTGTCTACATAGATAATGTTGAAGAGTGAATTGAATCTCTTGGCCCCCACAAGGGGTCCTGTTGGTCTGTTCTGCTTGATTTACACATTGGACAGCTGCCTGGTTTTCCTGCTCTGCCCACCAAATGGGACCTGGTGGAGCTTCTGGGCCATAGCCAAGCGAACCAAGGCCCTCTACTCTCTGCCTGGTTCATCTTGCTGCCCTCATCTGCACCCGCTTCTGTATCTCATGAGACTTCACCAGCACAAGTCTCAGTGATGGGGCATGGAATCCATTTTCTTTGCCATCAGCCCTGTGTTGCTGTGATTCCAAGGGGCCCCATATCTCAGAGCACTGTGGTTATGGTACCCTGAGGACACATCACCACTTCCTGGGACTGGCTTGAAAGAGTCTGGCACTGAGCAACTTGTGGTTCCAGGGGAACTACTGATGGCCACCACCCCCAATGGGCTAAGCCTCTTATGGTGGCAGAGTTAGTCCTCATCCCTCTGCAGGTGACTCTTGATCTCCCTGTAGCAAATTGTGGTCTCATCCTGTCTGACCTCTTCCAGGGATGGCTCAACCTCACCCAGGAACAGAGTCTCCCTACCAGACCTTCAGTATTGCTATAGAACCCCAAAGACGCCAAAATAACTCTGCCTCTAACACGAGTATTCCACCCTAGGTGGGATCATCTATTTCTGAAAGCTGATACTTTTTGGTCACTTACTATATCCTGAACTTCCTTGCATGTCTGTACATATACTGTGTGCCAGGCATTGGCCAGGCCTGGAGATACAGCCCCTTGGAGTTTACAGGTTATGTTATAACAGCTGCTCAGCCTTTGATTCTTTATCTACTGTCCTACTGATGGATATTTCGGCCATTTTCAGTGTTTTCATGGCTACACACTGTCTTGCGATGCACAGCCTTATACTTACATCTTTGCACAGTTGTGTGCTTCTGTACAGAAGCAGAATTCCTGAAGCAGAATTGCTGGATCAAATGGAATGCATTCTTAAACTTTTAAAATCAATTTTGTTGAGATATAATTTACATACACTAAAGTGACCTATTTAAAATGTACAGTTGAGGGAATTCTCTGGTGGTCCAGTGGTTAAGACTCTGTGCGTCCATTGCAGGGGAGGTGGGTCTATCCTGGTCAGGGAACTAAGATCCTGCATGCTACGCAGCACAGCCAAAAAAATAATAAATGAAACGTACAGTTTAAAAAGTTTTAATAGACTATATATGAATATATACATCTGTACACACACACATCTGTGGAAATCTATATCTGCAAAACCACTAGCATAATTAATACACAGAATATTGTCATCACCCCCCAAATTTCCTATTTGCAGTTTGTTCCTCCATCCATTCCCTGAACCAGGCAAACATGGATCTGCTTTCTGTCCCTATAGATTGGCCTACATTTTTAGATTAAAAAAAATGGAATTATACAGTGTGGAGTCTGGTATCTGGCTTCCTTTGAGATACATCCATGTTGCTGTACGTATTAGCAGTTCCTTCCTTTTTATTGATGGGTAGTGTTCCAGTGGCTGGAAAGGAAGGTATGGGCATGCCACAATTTATTTATGTATTTTTCTGTGACATACCCTTGGGTTGTTTCCAGTTTTGAGCTATAATGAATAAAATTGCTATGAATATTTTTGTACGTGACATTGTGTGAGCATGGGTTTTCACGTCTCTTGGGTACCTAGGAGTGTAATTGTTGGTTCATATGGTAGATATATGTTTAACTTTATAAGAAAGTAGCTAGCTTCCAAAATGGTTGTATCACTTTTTCATTCTACCAGCAATGGACTCTTAATCTTCTGATAGTTATTACCAAATTTGTCTCCAAGATAACTTTATTAACACTCTCCAAAAGTGAATGAGGGTCTATTTCCCACACTCACCAACATTTTTTTTTTTATAAAGTTATTTATTTTTTTTATTTTGTTTTTGGCTGAGTTGGGTCTTCGCCGCTGCACGCAGACCCTCTCGAGCTGCAGCGAGCGGGGGCCACTCCCTGCTGGGGTGCACGGGCCTCTCACCGTGGCGGCTCCCATTGTTGCAGAGCACGGGCTCCAGACACGCGGGCCTCAGTAGCCGGGGCTCCCAGTAGGTGTGGCTCGCGGGCTCCAGAGCGGAGGCTCAGCAGTTATGGCTCACAGGCCTAGTTGCTCCGCGGCATGCAGCATCCTCCCAGACCATGGCCCGAACCCGTGTCCCCCACATTGGCAGGCAGATTCCCAACCACTGAGCCACCAGGGAAGCTGTCACCAGCATTGCTGATTGTCAATCTTTTTAATCTCTGCCAATCTGATAATTAAAACATGATGATTCCTTGTTTGGAAATGCACTCCTTTTCTGATAGAGCACTCGTAAAGCGTCTATATTTGGTTGGTAATAAACTCAAAAGCACTTGGCCACGGAGGACTTTGGTCCATGATGCCGTGCCAGGTAGGTCAGACCTGGGACCTGGCTTGGAGGCGGGAGATGCTTAGTAGGAGGAGATCAGGTTCAGAGAAATCACCAATGGCTAGAAAGAACAGAAGTTCTAGGGTCACATGTCCTGGGGACCAAACAGCAACATTAGGAAACACAGGCCAGGGTTCTGAGCTAAGGATGTGGGTACAAAAGCATCACAAAGCCTAAAACAGAAAGTTTGATTTTTTTTTTTTAAAGAATAGATCTCAAAATGGGGTCTGTGTAAAAGACATTAAGGCAACGTTAACAGAAGGGAATTTTGTATCCATATTTATGAAAGGCATTGAAGCCGAGAACTTCCAGTTCACAAATAAGCTGTGTATATGATGGCTTACGACCCTTCACAAAATGCTGTCGATCTCATGTCCCCATGAAACAGTGTTTTAACGAGAAACGGGGATCCTAATCAATGCCCAATGCTCAATTTAAAAAATAAATGATAGTGAACACCATAATTGACAGGTGTGACAGTCTGAGTTTCTTGGTGACGACAAAAAGAAGCTATCGCTGGCAAACTTAAGTGGGAAAAAGAATGCATGGAAAGGATAACCAGTAGCTCAGAGGTTTGACGGAAATACTGGGCAGCAAGGCTTGGGAAATGGGTTGGAACAAAAAAGAGCACCGGCAGCTGGGAACACTGCCAAGATCTGCTGAGAGGGACTGTCAGCCGTGGATGCGTCGCTGCCATATGGGCCCCACAGGCCTGGATGTTCACCGTGGCAAGCTGGCCGCCCTGCTGCCTCAGCTGGTGATCACCTTTCACTGTACCTTTGCTTCACTCCTTGAGGGTGAGCGTCCCAGCTCCCAGAACATGATTGGCCAAACCTGGGTTCCATGCCCACGCTCTTGTCACCAGCAGCAACTCCAGGGACCAGCTGTCATTCTCTGTCTCCCATCGTAGGGAGCAGGAAGCCCTTGCCTCATATGGTAACATTACTGCCAACCAGGAAGGGTGTTCAGAGGCAACGTAAAAAACAAATGAGAGGAGGAGTGGGATAGGGAGTGTGGGAGGGAGGGAGAAGCAAGAGGCAAGAGATATGGGAACATATGTATACGTATAACTGATTCAGTTTGTTATAAAGCAGAAACTAACACACCATTGTAAAGCAATTATACCCCAATAAAGATGTTAAAAAAAAAAAAACAACAAATGAGAGGGGCTTCCCTGGTGGCGCAGTGGTTGAGAGTCCGTCTGCAGATGCAGGGGACGTGGGTTCGTGCCCCAGTCCGGGAAGATCCCACATGCCGTGGAGCGGCTGGGCCCAAGAGGAATTCCCCAGCAGTCCAGTGGTTAGGGCTCCACGCTTCCACTGCATAGGGCACGGGTTTGATCCCTTAGGTTGGGGAACTAAGAACCTGCATGCCTTGTGGCAGGGCCAAAAAATAAAAGAATGTATGTAAATGCTGAATTTCACTAAAACCATACATTAAAAAAAACAAGTGGAAAAAAAAATGAAGGCACAACAAAAAAGTCCTCTACAACAGAAAGAAAAAAAATCTGTTATACCATTGTGTAGTAGCAAGCTTAAGGCAGAAAAGTCTCCAAACACTGACATTATACTTAGTCTAAAGCATTTTCAAACTGCACTGAGAAAATCGTATTATGCAGGGATTCAACCCAGTCACATGTCCTACAAGAGAATTATCACCGTTAACACTCAGCTTTCTCCTTTTATCAATCACCTTACAGTATTAACTACACATGTGGTGGGAGAGTAATATGACGGATTTTAAAAGTACACATGTCAGGGGATTCCCTGGTGGTTAAGACTCCGCACTTCCACTGCAGGGGGCATGGGTTCGATCCCTGGTCCAGGAACTAGGATCCTGCATGTGTGTGTGTGTCTCGGTGGTTTCCTTTTCCAACTACCACCTTGTGGAACTACATACTCTTGTTCTAACAAGTTGGGAATTTACTCAACACTCCTCTCTTAGACATGTCTTTCAAAAGTCACCATAAAATTGACTCCAACTTTTAAAATGTTTAATACCAGTGTTAAAAAAATAAGGTAGGGGACTTCCCTGGTGGTGCAGTGGTTCAGAGTCCGCCTGCCAATACAGGGGACACAGGTTTGAGCCCTGGTCCGGGAAGATCCCACATGCCATGGAGCAACTAAGCCCGGGTGCCACAACTACTGAGCCCGCATGCTGCAACTACTGAAGCCCAGGCACCCTAGAGCCTACACGCCACAACTACTGAAGCCCACGTGCCTAGAGCCTGTGCTCTGCAACAGGAGAAGCCACCACAATGAGAAGCCTGGGCACCACAACAAAGAGTAGCCCCTGCTCGTCGTAAATAGAGAAAGCCCGCGCATGCAACAAAGACCCAACACAGCCAAAAAAAAGAAATTAAATTAAAAAAATAATAATAAGGTATGTTGCTGGCTTGCATGAAACAGCATCGAACAACACCATACAGCAGCATGTGTTGTGTGAATGGACCTCAGAAATGCAACGTTGACCAAAATAAGTTCTAAAAGAAAATATAAACAAAAAACACAACTCCAATCACAAAGAGGACAAAATTACGTACATCCAGAAGATATATAGTTTAGTCAGTTATGCATATACGGTCAAATTATGAAGCAAACTAAAGGAATATTCACAAAAATGTTTTTCTCTAAAGGGGGGTGGGTGGGATGTAATCAGAGAGGCACAAAAGGGGGTTTTCTAAGTGATATAAACATTATCATTCTATTGTATTGATTTAATCTGAGGTAAGTGTGGGCATTAATTTCATTATCATCCTTTAAACACACATATATGCTTATATGATCTTTTGATAGATTAATGACAAAGATTTAAAAAATCCAAAGATACCCCTCCCTCACAAAAAAAAAAGAAAGAAAAAGATGAGGTGGGGGACTGCCTTATACTGTGGTGGGAATGCAAGGATCCTCATCACAATATTATTAATAAATTGGAAAAAGCAGAAACAAATCGACACATCTACGAATAAAGGAATTGTTAAGTTACTATCTATGTGTTGGATAAAAGTAAGCTGCTGTTCAAAAAAGTCTTCCAAAAATCTTTAATAATGCAGGAAAATACTAATGTAGAATTATTGTTAAATGAAAAAGTCTGTATATAATCTTAGTTTTGATAAAAATAGATGTGTAAGAGCATACGGTAAATAAAAGACTAGAAGGAAACAGCATAGCATTTAAAGTGACTGCTGCTGGGTAGTATTAGATTTATTTTCTTTGTTATACTCTATAAATATTTTGGAAAACACAAATGAACATGAGTTTGTTTTACAATGAGGGGAAACATCATTTATAGGGAAAAAATCAGATTATTGGTTAAATTTTCTTAAAGATACATGGTATTGCTTTATGGTCCCAGGACACTCGCCCTTTTTTCCCTCCTGCTTTAATTCATTTTATTCAGGGTAGCTCTGTTGCTGAAACTCGGCCTCTGTTCACAGGTGCCAAATAGAAACGCGGAGACAGTTTTGGGTGAAGTAGAAAGGAATAGCTTTATTGATTTGTCAGGCAAAGGGGGCCACAGAAGGCTAATGCCCTCAAAACTGTGTGTCCCGCCCTGGAGTAGGTAGCGAGGAGTCTTACGGTGTTTAAGGAGCAGGGCGTGGTCAGCTCGTGGACGTTCTTCTGATTGGTTGGTGGTGAGGTAATCAGGAGTCACCATCATCAACCTTCTGGTTCCAATTGGTCTGGGGTCTACGTGCTTGTGGGCAGCATACAGTTAACTTCTCCCACCTGGTGGTGGTTTCAGTATCTGCAAACAGCTCAAAGGACATGGCTGAGAATATTATCTACGGTCCTTGAGGAAGAACTAAAGGTCCTTGACTTTGTTTAATGGCTAAAGTATTATTATTTGGTCTTGCTTGACTGTTTTCCTTTCTGCATTTTCTCACTTCTCTGATTAAATGTATTCTTTGACTCAAGTTTTTCTACAGACAAAAGGCAGGCAGAGGACATGGCGGGGGGTCTATTTTGGGAAGGCCTCATAGGATCCTGCTCGGTTACATCTCTCCTCCTCTCCTCCGTGTGCGACTTTCAGAGTAGGGCTCTGCTGCTGGCCAAGAGCAGAAAGTTTCCAGACTATGAAGAGCTGGGTGGGGTCTGGATGTGGGGCTCAGGCTGAGCAGCGGGGAGCATCCTGGGAGCTCAGTGCAGACGGGGTGATCCTCCTGGAAATTTCTCCCTCACTTGTTTAGAGAAGGAAAAGCATTCTCTTGCAAGAGGAAGGAGAAGCCCCTCACTCATCAGCACGCTGCTCATGGCCTCTCTTCCCCATTTACCTGGGTCCTGGGGTTGGAGATGGTGCCCTGAGCTCCGTGAGCAGGTATCTGGCTGAATGTTGATGTCTTTCTTTAGAATGTGGATGTATTAGTTTCCTATGGCTGCTGTAACAAATTACCACAGCTCAATGGCTTAAAATAACAGAAATTCATTCTCTCATAGATCAGGGCTGAGTTCTTTTCTGGAGGCTCTAGGAAATAATCTGTTTCCTTGCTTTTTCCAGCTTCGTGAGGCCACCCACATGCCTTGGCTCATGGACTCCCACTTCCTCTACTGTCAAAGCCAGCGATACTGCATCTCTCTGATGATTCTTCATAGTTGCATCTCCCTGATGGACCTCAACGAGAAAAGGTTCCCTTAAAGACTCATGTGATCAAGTTGGGCCAAGCTGGAAAATCAAGGGAAATCTCCCCATCTCAAGGTCTTTATCCTTAATTATATCTGCAAAGTCCTTTTTCTGTGTTAGGTAAACAGTCACAGGTTCTGGAGATTAGGATGTGGACACATCTGGGGGACCATTATTCTGCTTACCGTAGCGGGTATCCTTGGTGCCTTTTTTTTTTTTCTCGCTTTCTACCTTAGTCATGATTTCAGGACCATAGGAAAAGTCCCACTCAGCATCTCATCATATGTTCCTCCTCCAGGAGAAGAGATTGTCCAATAAATGATATCTATTCCATGGGGCTGTAATAGGAACACATGGCATAATGCAATCTAAAGGACTTAGCATACTGCCTGGCACACATTAAGGGCTCAACAAGTGTGCCAGCATTGTCAGTAGGAATTCTTACATAGAAAGCCTGCCAGGGGAATTCCTTGGCGGTCCAGTGGTTAGGACTTCATGCTCTCACTGCTGAGGGCCTGGGTTCAGTCCCTGGTCAGGGATCTAAGATTCCACAAGCCACGCGGTGTGGCCAAAAATAAATTAATTAATTAAATTATAAATAAAGAAAGGAAAGAAAGAAAGGAAGGAAGGAAGAAAGAAAGAAAGATAGGGCCAGCTTCTTTGCCAGGACCACCTTCTTGGGTGTATACAACCTGAACAGTCACACAGGCCCCCTGTCAGAAGACTCTACCCTTGGATTAATGCTCTGCTGTTATTATCTTGAAATTCTCAGAAGTAGTTCAACAAAGGACCCCACATTTTTATTTTGCACTGAGCCCCATAAATTACAAAGCTGGTCTTGAAGATCACTCATCATGGGAAACTCACTCAGAGCCAATTTCCTAAATCCCCAGCTCCTGCCGAGCATCTTGTAAAGCTCTTTTCTTGTAGAGCATGGTCTTAATTTGATTTCCCCCAAAAGAAGACCCTGAAATAAGGATTTGGGTGCAAATTGTTTATTTGGGAGATGATCTCAGAAGCACCATGAGGGAGTAGGGCAGTGAGACAGGGCAGGAGGATGGCGAATAAAGGGTACGTTCATGAGAGGGTCACCGATGTGGGCAACTAGGGCTCAAGCCTGCTGGGGAGCCTCTGAGACACCAGGTCACAAATACCTCAGAATTGTCCCTTCAAGGAAGAGGTGAGGAATCAGGGGTGTTTTTCTGCCTATTCCCATTCCTCACTGGTTAAGTGTTGCTCCTGAGGAATGAATCTGCCAGTTCTTCTGGTCTGCCCCGGGCGTGGTCTGAAGCCCTCTGGCAAAAGACCCAAGACCTTGAGATAGGAAACTAGTGATGTGTGTTGAAAATGCACCCCAACACATTTGGTCCTGGTTTATTCTCACTTCAGAACACATTGATTGTTGACATACCCTGGTCTGATAGAAGTACCTCTGAACTAAGAGGTCAGACAGTTGGGTCTTAGCTCTGATTCTGCTGTGTGGGCAAGCCAGGTCCCCCGTGGCCCTGGACCTCATGCACATCTGTGAAAGTGAGAGTTGGATGATATCTAAATTCCTTCTAGTCTCAATGTTCTATTCTAATTTGTCTTTGTAACCAAGAATTTTGAGCTCAAGGGAGGAAAAATGTCAATCCACCAAACAAGGAACTCATTAAAATAGGAGTCTCATTAATTTTTTTTTTTTTCTGGAGAACCAAATTCTTAAAAATAGGCATACTGAATAAGAGAGCAGAAGCAGCTGTTCTGTTTTTCTCTGAGGATAGAATGAAAGGGATTGGACTTAAATTGTGCCAAAAGGGATTTATTTAAATTAGACATTTAAAAAGTTGTGAGACAATGCCACGTGTTGCCCGGGGAGATTTTGGAAGCTGCTATCTAGAGAAATGTTTCAAATGATATGTTTTATTTTTGTTCTTTAAAGTGTACTTATATGTTTCCATCCAGTCTTTCATACATACACCATACCTCATCATAAAATGAGAAAGGGTAGCTAAATCTTTCTAAGAGAAAATGGCGAATAGGAGGCACACATTCACCACCACCACGCCCCACCTGTGGCAGTGGCAGACATTACTGATCAATCATTGATCTCTTCCTGTCCAAGCCCAGGCAAGACCTCATAATTTATCTCAACAGCAAGACCCAGCCAGCCACTACCAATCCATCACAGCTGGTTATTGAGAAGAAACCTATCTGCCCTTTCAGGTCTTCCATAATTCTGGGGTCTCTTCCCATGATGATGGTTATGATTATTTCATTTCCACTCGTAGGCGACTCAAAAAAATTTGTGAAAAATCTTTGAAAATACAGTGTTCCTGAGCCTCCTCAAATAGGCCAGTCTCCTGCCTGAGAACTTCAGCACTTGAGAGTTATTTCTTCTTATTGAAATGCAGATTCCAGGACCTTTCTTTTGTTACCAGCTCTGGTTTTTGGACTCTAGTCAATAGAAACTGATAAGAGACCAGAGGAGGAATTCAGGCGAGGCTTTATTGGGACTCACAGTGCAGCAGGAGGGAGTGAGAACAAGTAACAGGTGCCCTTGCTCGCTCTGGTGGGAGATGGAGCTGGTTCCTTGAATGGGGTGAGTGGAGGAATCAATGGGTTGGGCTAGAGGTGGCTCCGGTGTTGTTGTGGACAGGGATCTACTCAGTTCCCTGCTTTCGCTCCAGGCACCTCAGAAGTGGCAGCTGGGTTTTGGCTTCTTTGTATCTTATTGTTTGTAATTTGCCCCAGCTGCTCATGCCTGCAGTTATTTTTAGTCCCTTTTAGTTTCTTTGTATTTTGCTGGAGAAGATGTTGGCCCAGGTGCAAGCACTCCAGTAAAGGCTCCCAGGTCCTAGGTCCCAGCGGGTCTCAAAGTGATTCTGTTGCAGCTGATCTGGTGATTAGTCTCCGGAGGTATTGCCACTGAAGGAGGGTGGCAAGTCATGGGCTCGCGGTTCACGTTCAGGGACCTGGGTGAGAAACAAGTGTTCCATATTGGCATGCTCATTTCTGGGTTGTTCCTGTTCTGTCCCATCTGGAGTTCTACTTCCAGGCCAGGCCAGGACTCTGCCTCAACTTTCTTGCACAAAAACAAGTTCTTCTTTGTTGGTTACCCAGGCTGTCTCTCTAGTTGGAATTAAGGTCCAACTGAAGCTCCAGAAAACCTTCTATCAAGTTGCTTCTTACCTGGTCAGGTAATAAGGTCAAGAAACTTCGCTCTTTTCTTTTCTGTAGCTTTTTCCTTAACTGTCTCTAGTATTTCAGACTCTATCATTAATCCATTCCTGGACTTTTTCTTGTATATAGTTTTTCTTTCTTGCAGCTGGACACCAATCAGTTTCACCCCCTTTTTTTTTACATTTCAAAATGATCACCATAGGGCTTCCCTGGTGGCGCAGTGGTTGAGAGTCCGCCTGCTGATGCAGGAGACACGGGTTCGTGCCCCGGTCCGGGAAGATCCCACATGCCGCGGAGCGGCTGGGCCCGTGAGCCATGGCCGCTGAGCCTGCGCGTCCGGAGCCTGTGCTCCGCAACAGGAGAGGCCACAACAGTGAGAGGCCCGCGTACCGCAAAAAAAAAAAAAAAAATGATCACCGTGATAAATTGGGAATTCCCTGGTGGTCCAATGGTTAGGACTCTGCACATTCACTGCTAAGGGCCTGGGTTCAATCCCTGGTTGGGGAACTAAGACTTGTAAGCCACGTAGTGCGGCCAAAATATAAAATCACCCTGATAAGTCTAGTTATCATCTGTCACCATACAAAGATGTTACATAATTTTTTTTTTTTTTTTTTGCGGTACGCAGGCCACTCAGTGTTGTGGCCTCTCCCGTTGCGGAGCACAGGCTCTGGACGCGCAGGCTCAGCGGCCATGGCTCACGGGCCCAGCCGCTCCGCGGCACGTGGGATCTTCCCGGACCGGGACAAGAACCCGCGTCCCCTGCATCGGCAGGTGGACTCTCAACCACTGCGCCACCAGGGAAGCCCGATATTACATGATTATGGACTATATTTCCCATACTGGACATTTCATACCCATGACTCATTTATTATTTTGCAGTTGGAAGTTTGTACTTCTTCATCTCCCGCACCTATTTCTCTCTTCCCCCCCACCTCCTGCCCTCTGGCAACTACCTGTTTATTCTCTGTATCTATGACTTTCTGTTTTCTTCTGTTTATTCATTTGTTTTTAGATTTCACATATAAGTGAAATCATGCAGAATTTGTCCTTTCTCTGTCTGACTTATTTCACTTCACATAATTTCCTTTATATCCATCCATGTTGTTGCAAATGGCAAGATTTCATTCTTTTTTATGACTCAAAATATTCCAGTGTGTGTGTGTATATGTGTGTGTGTATGTGTGTATGTGTGTGTGTATGTGTGTATGTGTGTGTATGTGTGTATGTGTGTGTATGTGTGTACGTGTGTGTACGTGTGTGTATGTGTGTATATGTGTGTATGTGTGTGTATGTGTATATGTGTGTACGTGTGTATATGTGTGTGTATATGTGTGTGTGTGTGTGTGTATGTGTGTGTGTATGTGTGTGTATATGTGTGTATGTGTGTGTATGTGTGTGTATGTGTGTGTATATGTGTGTGTGTGTGTGTGTGTGTGTGTGTGTATGGCACTTCTTTATCCATTCATCTATTGATGGGCACTCAGGTTGCCTCTGTATCTTGGCTATTGTAAATAATGCTGCAGTGAACATAGGCAGGCATATATCTTTTGAATTTAGTGTATTAGTTTTCTTCAGATAGATACCCGGGAGTGGAATTGCTGGATTGTATGGTAGTACTATTTTTAATTTTTTGAGGACTCTCCATACTGTTTTCCATAGTGCCTGTACCACTCTGCATTCCCACCAATAGTGCACAAGCATTCCCTTTTCTCCACATCCTCGCCAACACTTGTTTTTTTTTTGTCTTTTGATAATAGCTATTCTGACAGGTGTGAAGTGATGTCTCATTGTGGTTTTGATTTGCATTTCTCTGATGATTAGTGATGTTGAGCGTCTTTTCATGTGCCTGTTGACCATCTGTATGTCTTTAGAAAAATATCTGTTCAGATCCTCTGCCCGTTTTCTAATCAGGTTGTTTGCTTTTTTGATGTTGAGTTGTATGAGTTCTTTGTATATTTTGGATATTAACCCCTTGTCCGATATACCGTTTGCAAATATCTTGTCCCATTCAGCAGGCAGCCTTTTCATTTTGTTGATAGTTTCCTTTGCTGTCCCAAAGCTTTTCAGTCTGATGTAGTCCCATTTATTTTTGCTTCTGTTTCCCTTGCTTGAGGAGACATATCCAAACAGATATTGCTAAGATCAATGTCAAAGAATAATGCCTATGTTTTCTTCTAGAAGTTTTATGGTTTCAGGCCTTATATCTAAGTCTTTAGTCCATTTTGCGTTTATTTTTGTGTATGGTATGAGAAAGTAGTTCAGCTTGATGTTTTTGCATATAGTTGTCTGGTTTTCTCAGTATTTGAGAAGGAAGAGCCTGTCAATTCCCCATTGTATATTTTTGCCTCCTTTGTCATAGATTAATTGCCCATAAAATTGTGGTTCATTTCTGGACTTTCTATACTGTTCCATTGATCTATGTGTCCATTTTTGTGCCGCTCATGACTGTAACTTTGTAATATAGTCTGAAATCGGGGCGTGTGATGCCTCCAGCTTGTTCTTCTTTCTTAAGATTGTTTTGGCTATTGGAGTCTCTTGTGTTTCTACACAAATTTTAGAATTATTTGTTCTAGTTCTGTGAAAAAATGCCATGGGTATTTTGATAGGGATTGTATTGAATCTGTAGATTGCCTTGGGTAGTGTGATCATTTTAACAATATTAATTCTTCCGATCCATCAGCACAGTATACCTTTCCATCTGTCGCGTCGTCTTCAATTTGTTTCATTCATGTCTTAGTTTTCCAAGGGCAAGTCTTTTCATTAGTTTTCCAAGTGCAAGTCTTTTACCGCCTTAGTTAGATCACTTTATTCTTTTTGATGCAATGATAAATGGGATTATTTTCTTAATATCTCTTTCTGATAATTCATTGTTAGTGTATAGAAACAGATTTCTGTATATTAATTTTGTACCCTGCAACTTTACCAAATTCATTGATGAGTTCTAGTAGTTTTTTGGTGGCTCCTTTAGGATTTTCTGGGTATAGAATCATATCATCTGGGAACAGTGACAGTTTTACTTCTTCCTTTCAAGTTTGGATGACTTCTATTTCTTTTCTTTGTCTGATTGCCATGGCTAGGGCATCCGATAATATGTTGAATACAAGCTGTGAGAGTGGGCATCCTCACCTTGTTCCTGATCTTAGAGGAAATGCTTTCAGCTTTTCACTGTCGAGTATGATGTTAGCTATGGGCTTGTCATATATGGCCTTTATTATGTTGAGGTATGTTCCCTCTATATCCACTTTGTTGAGAGTTTTTGTCATAAATGGAGGTTGAATTTTGTCAAATGTCCATGAATGTTCATAGTAGCATTATTTATAGTAGCTCCAAAGTGAAAATAACCTAAATGTCTATCAATGGATGAAGGGATAAACAAATTATGATATATATCCACACAATGGAGTATTATTTGGTCATAAAAGGAAATGATGTATTTTCAAGATAAAAATATCATGCTGACTGAAATAAGACAGTCACAAAGGACCACATATTGTATGATTCCATTTATATGAAAGGTCCAGAGTAGGTAAAGCCATAGATATAGAAAGTAGATCAGTGGTTGACAAGGGGATGGGGATGAACTGCTAATGCATGTGGGTTTTGAGGGAGAGATGATTAAAATCTTCTATAATAAGATAGTTTCGATGGTTACATAATTCTGAGAATATGCTAAAAACCACAAACTGTACACCTGAAAAGAATTAATTTTATGGTATATGAAGTATATCTCAGTGTAGCTATTATTTTTTAAAAAGAGAAAGAAATTGTGTGATTCACAGAATTCTCGGAGGGGCCGAAGAACCATGCTTAGGGTGAAATAGCTAGGAACAGTGCCTTAGCACCTGCTGCAGAATTGGTGTACTGAGGCCACCTTGTCTTGGTCACCGTGTGCTAGGGACCTCATGCAGCAGTGCCTTGAGCACACTGCCACCCTTGGCCCAGGAAGTCAAACTTGCTGCCACGACTGTTCCCGAATCTTGGGTAGAATGCCTGATCAGGAGGTTCTAGGGCATGTGCTGATGCCCACCTGCAAGGCGGGCTGGAAAAGTGAGTGTCATTCTCTTCCGTGAATGGAAGTTAGACCACCAAACTCATAAGTGAGGAACCCCAAAGACAAGAAGATGAGCCAACTGCTAAACTGCCAGAAAAGAATGGCGCATTTATTTTGTGATGTTTCCTGAACTTCTGCAGACGAGAACAAAACAATCTTCATCACAGTTTCTGTCCTCTCTCTCCATTGTGACATCCTTGCCCCCCAGCCATTCCCTGAGAATTGGCTGTGCTAAGTCTCCATTTGCTGCCAAGCTGTATTTCAGTTGGCATAACCAGGACATTCGCTCTTAGGTTGTCATACTGTTCCAGGGTATTTAATTGTAATAGGAAACTATTGAGAACTAAAAAGCTTTTATGATAGAGAAAGCTGAATAGTATAGTGGAAAAAGAGCAGGCTTGAGGCTAGGGCGGTCTTGAATATGAATTTCAACTCTGATCTCCAGTAAGTTTCTTACTTTCTGAGTCTCAGCTCTGTGTCTGACCATGGGGTTAATGTTTACGTTCTAGGGACAGCGTGAGTACTAAAGGGGGTCATGTTTGTAAAGCACGCAGTGCTCTGGCCAACACCCAGCAGATGTAGCTGTAAATGGAGCTGACGTAGGAGTGCATCAGTGATACTAAGACACTTTGAGAAGAGAGCAGCTGCAGGCTTGAATGTGCTTGGTCACTGCCCGAAGCAGGTACCTGGGGAATGGTTAGGCCCAGGCACCCCTAACAGAGCTTGGAGGCCAGGAGAAAGGAAAGGACACCCAGCGTGATGCTGAGGCCATTTCTGAAGATGGTTACGCTCCGTGAGAAGGCTTTTGCACAATCTGCTGTTTTAGCCTCAGATCAAGCCCCCATTCTTGCATCTTCAACTGATGGGAAGACCCCTCCTGTTTTCAAGACGCTACAGTTTCTAATTCAGTTAACTTCATTAAAACAATTAAAAGTCGACACAAGATTCTGTGAAAGAAGTTAAGGCATGTGCATTTCATGATGGCTCAGAGGGAGGAGTGGACAGATTCTATCCCAAGAAATAGAGGATGAGGGATATTATAAAGCAGGTAGCTATAAAGATGGCCAGGAGAAGGACAAACACCTACTATGAAATGCTTCTAAATTAATGCCTTCATTCATTCAAACACATACATGAACACTCTGCTATGTATGGGGCCAAAACCACTTTCCCCTTCGCTTCACATTTCCACATGGGAGGTGATGGGGTTCAGGACACACTACCCCAAAACGTGGCCCCTTGGCATGTTGAGTATCACGAGCTGAAGGAATTTGAGGAATGACAGGTGCAGGAAGGACTTTCTGACCTTCCCCTCAAGCAGGTCATAAATCTCTCCTGTGGAGGAAAGGAACATTCTTATCTCTGAGACAAAGGGACACAGACGTTGCTAAATTTCCCCAGTTCACTGCACCTACCTCCTATCCTTTGTCCTGTCAGATTCCTCCATGACTGTCCCCTCTTCATGAAACCCAGCATAAAACACTCAGGTTTAACCAGTTCTTCGGGTCTTCAGTTCCTTATGAAGGTTCCCATGTCATATAAAACTTTTATTAAGTAAATTTGTATGCCCTTCTCCTCTTAATCTGTCTTTGTCAGTTAAATTTTCAGACCCCAGGGAAGAGGCAGCTATCAGTGTAACACTTCTGACTTCTGACTTCTCGTAAGTTTATACCACTTACTTTTCACCAGGACACACACACACAGAAGCATACACAGACACACATGCGTAATTGAGAGAGAGAGCCTGGCTGAGGGATAGAAGCTTTTCCCCTTGTGTACTTGGGGTGTTTACCCCCCCAGCTGTGGGAGTGAACTTGGCCTCAGCAGGAGATGAATTTAACGTAGGACAGAAAAGGGAAAACACACAAGAGTGCCCAATGGCCGCCTCCTCGGGCCTACTTTACCGCCAGGTGCTCATTTTCCACCCACGGGCCTCTTAGCGCTGGGACTGAATTCTACTCTTCCCTGAATGCCTAGGACTTCCTCTCTGTATCAGAGACACTTCCTGTCTCCTTGGCTACATTTCTGCTCTGAGAGAAGCATGCTTCCCGTGCCTTCTCCCCACCGCGTTTCAGAGTCTGTCTGGCCCGTGGACCATCCTCTGGCCTGTCCTTTGGCTCCAGTACCCAGACCCCCCCTTCCCATTGGCTCACAGCCCCTGCTTCCCACGAATGCCCCAAGTCTGGTGGCTGCAGCCCCTGGCCTGGCTACCGCCTCCTACAGGGCTCTGCCTGGAAAACCCTGGTCCTGGCGTCTCACTGCGTCTCCCCATCCCCCTTCCCTCCAAAGCGCTGGCAGATGAAACTGGAACAAAGGGACTAACTAAACAGAAGGGTTAAGAACTCTGGGAGACAAAAGGAGCCTTTGTTGTCATGTGCCATCGCCTGTGGGCTCTGGCCTCTTTGGAGAGCTGTACCCATACCCTGTACTGTTAACATTCACACACCGATCCAGAGCACGTGGTCTTCCCTTCCCACCATCTGCGCAGCAACTTAACTGCCTGGCTGTGCGTACTGCAGACTGTAAATAAACCAGGAGTCTCAACTTCTGAGGGAAAACCAAAGCACAGAAATTATGTTAATTCCATTCCTAAGCCATTGACATGCAAACATGAATATGTATGAAGTTACTGGCTCCAGCTGTTGCGTTGTTACAGATCATCTTCCGTGATAAAACCATCAGGTATACTGTAACCAAACACCAAACAACTCTCCGTCCAGCTCCCACCCCTCCCCAGCTGCCAACACAATCTTGTTAAACTACAGTAGAAAATCTGGTGTAGCGATTTGGAATTGAAGGTCTCCCCTCCCCCAGTGATTCACTTGTCCTAAAATGGATATGAGCTATGATGTTCCAAAGAAAACGTCAGAAATGATAAGCTATGGTAGCTGGATGGAGCTGGGAATTATTTCAGGAAACCCTGAATCCCAAGCGCTCAAGCTCTTCTGCTCACTAAGATCAGTGCACCATCATCTTCTAACCAGTGTTGGATCTTACATAATCGTTGAGCAGATGGGCTGTAGCCATGATTTCTTGCAAATGTAAATTATCTTCTAAATGAAATGTGCTTGAGAAAGATACAACAGGCTCAAATTTCCAAACACAGAGGGGAAAAATCAGCTCACCCCAGTCCCATTATTTACTCAGCTGGTTTTGAATGCAAGCTAATGTTTTGAAGAATCCTGGTGTCAGGAAAAGGGAGCGGCAGAGTACTCTGCGCGGAATCCTCTCTCTTTCCCAGACCTCGGCAGCAAGCCCTCTGCAGAGAGGGAGGAACTTTTCTATTCCCTGGGCATAGAACAGGGAGGTTCACATTGTAATTCTTTTTTTTTTCTTTAACATATTTTAAATTGAGGTCTAATGAACATACAATGAAATGCACAGCCCTACAATGTTCAGATGGATGAATTTTGACAATTGTATATACACATGGAACCAACACCCAACACAAGATATAGAACATACCCACCACACCAGAAAGTTTCCCTCCCTATCCCCAGCCAGGCAGCCACTGGTCTGCTTTCTGTCACTATAGAATTAGTTTTGTCTGTTCTAGAATGTCATACAAGTGGAATCATACAGTAAGAACTGTTTTGTGTTTAGCTTCTTTCATTCAACATAATGTTTCTGAATAATTCATTCAGGTTGTTGCATGTATTCATAGTTTGAGCTTTTTAAAAAAATCGCTGAATCGTCCCACTGGAGGAATATACTACAACTCATTTATCCATTTACCTCTGGGACATTTGGATTGTTTCCAACTGTTGTCTTGAAGTCAAAGGAGAAAGGAAAGTCTTTTTAACAATATTGCTGAAACAACTGGATATATGGGTGGAGAAAAACTTGAACCTCCATCCCTATCTTACTCCATATACAAAAGCTAATTCAAAATGGATCACAGACCTACAGATAACACCTACAGCCACAAAGATGCTAGAATAAAGCATGATAACTTCGTGACCTTGGGATGGGTAAAGAGTCCTTAGACAGAATACAAAAAGCACTAACCATTAAAAAAGTAGGTTGGGTGTCATCAAAATTTTTAATTAAATTTAATTAAAATAAACAAGAAAACGAATAGAAAAATCACAGACTGGAAAAATATATAACACATGTATCTGACAAAGGACTGGTATCTAGACAATGGAAAGAATGCTTACAAATAAAAAGACAAATGACCCAATTAAAAATGGCAAAAGACTTCAACACTTTACAAAAGATGTGCAAATGACCAATCAATTCACACAAAAAAGTGCTCCAAGTCTTGTCATCCAATTTTTAAAAATTCTTGTGTGAAATTCATCTGGTTGGTCCTTCAAAGCTTCTCTCATTCCCCCTTTCCCACTGGAAGGGCTGCATATAAAATGCTAAATGGAAGTAGATGTTGCATCTGAAGATTTAGTCCTCTTAACCCTCTCAGACTCTATGCTTTCTGGTTAGTAATTACAAAGCATTTTCTAGAATTGCTGAGGTGAGCAGGCCTGCAGCTGCCAGAGCCCTCCTTTGTGTGGTTCGGTGCTGCAAAAGGGAAAAATTCAGAGAGCTCGCAGCCTCGGGCCTCGCAGGGGAAAGGAAGTGGGTGGCTCGTGGACTGCAAGGAGAGCAGGTGTGTCCAGGAGGGAGGGAGAGCGATGACACGTGTACAGGGGCTTCATCAGCACGGGGGTGTGTTCTGCCCTGTCCATGCGAAGCTCAGGTTTGGTGCAGCTTTTAAAAGCAGAATAAGATAAAAATCTCCAAAGAGCTGTTTTCATCACCAGCCATTTAAAAGTGAAAACATTATAGCCTCAATGCTTCTTTCTTGTGACTGGAGCTGGGCCAGTTATCCTAAAGAATAGTGGCGTTTATAATTCATCCAACGCAGCTGCTTATTGAGAACCTACCGTGTTTCGGGCTCGAAAACAAGCATGGTAAAGGTATAAGCATGGTATACGTCATCAGGAAGCTTAGAAGATTCTAAACAGGCTGTTTTTCATCTAATTAGTCAACTCTCCATATCAGGTAGCTAAGGAGAAGTTCTTCTCACTGAGCAAGGAAACTGGCAAAATTGCCCCTAGCTCAGGGCATTGAAAACATTAGAAATCTGCTGCTATCAGGGATGTGGTTTGTGTCGCTTTCTGAGTATGGGAAACTGCTGGGAGAAAGACCAAGCTGGGATCTCGACTGGAATCCGACTGACACTGGATTCAGGTGAAAATAGAATTTCTGCCTTCTACCTACATTTTAAGGACTGCGGCAAAGTGTAAGAGGAAGAGATAGATACTAAGAAGGAGGGAGGCTCTGGAGAATGGTGTTAACTCAACGGCATGGAATTTGACAGGGGCCCCGTGACATCTCATTAAACATCATTAAAGTGTGAGGGCTCCCACATAAATAAATTCATCAGATAACAGATTCTCATCTGTTTCCAAAAGCAAGGGTATACCCCAAATATCATTCCAATATGTAATCGGCATGGAATTTACTAATGAGGTATTTTACATCCTTTTTTCTATCAAGCTTTTGAAATCTGATGTGTATTTTACACAGAGGGCATCTCTCAATTTGGACTGCATCTCAAGTGCCCAATAGGCACGCACAGCTCATGGTCGGCTATCAGACTGGACAGCACAGACGTGGGACCTCGCTGCTCAAGCTCGGCTTAGCACTGCTTTTGCACACGCGGCATTTTCTTCTCAAGACTTCAGCTCCTTAAAGGCAAGTTGGACATCTATTTAACATTGGAACTCTCACAGTGCCCTGCCTAAAAGGGCTATGTATCAAACACTAGCTAACTAAAGTTAATTGAATAAGAACTAGTTGATGAATCAATTGTCTAATTGAGTCTCATGAATTTTTACTCAGAATGTTACCATTCTTTAACTTGTCATTTTGTGACTTAAAATGTATATTTTTCTCGGCTTGGTTATCTTGGGTACCTGCTGGGCTGCTTTCCTGCGTTGTATTTATTTGCTTTAGAGGCAGCTTCCATTTTTCCTGTAAATCAGGAGTGAGGACGCCGTTCCACCCCACCTCCCTGTCCCTCCCTGTGCTGCCTCCTAGGGATGGTCCCGGGTGTGTGTGTGTGTGTGGGGGGGAACAGTGGTAATCATAACCAGGGTCAGATGCCACCTGCGTTTCCCACACCTGTTGGATAGAATCCCCTTGGAGTGCTTGGTAGAGACGCAGATTATCAGTAAAAGCAAAAAAAAAAAATTAATACTTCATCATTTTAGTTGGAAAATTCTCAGAAATGAAATAATACTTTAAGTCTGCATAGTATTTTGCCATTTGCAAGATGTCTTTGAGCTTGACCTCTTGATCCTCGATACAACCTTAAGAAGTCTGGAGGGTAAATGTTAGGTACACCTCTTGTCACGTAAGGAAACCGAGACTGGGTGGCTTTGGGTGGATTGCCTGATATCACACAGCTAGTAAGTGGTGTATATATTTTTGCACACAGGCTTTCTGATTCCAAGTGTCTCCCAAATGTTTAAACCGAACGGTTTATAATTAGACATCGTTCTGCCAAATACTCAAATTATACTGGCTCCAATACTGTCTTGCTAATTATCAGGAGGTAACACCCTTCAGTGTGTCCTCCGGAGAGTTCTGTGAGCATCCCGGTACTGCTTTCCACTTGCCCCAGTGTGGGTTCCCCCCAGCTCCTGCTTTGCCTGTCTTTGTGCTGCATAGCACCTCCCTGGCCACCTTTGGGGCATCATTCCAACATGGGATCTGCCTTCCCTATTCTCCCCCAAAGCATTGTAGGGGCCAGGTGGTCACTCTCAACCAAACTTTAGCGAAGCGTTGCTCAGGGCACAGAAAGAAGAATATACAACTCAAAGAACAACTGATATCTTCAAGTAGCAGATGTGGTTACGTGCTGAGCTTCTAGCCTGGACCCATCCTCAGAGTTCATAACCATGCTTGGTTCTCAACCTACCTCCAAATGTTAGTGCCAGCTCCCGCATTGCTATATGTGGAGGTCTAGAAAAACTGACCTGAAAGTGCAGAGAAAAAAGGGACTTGCCCCCTTCTCTCCGTCTGAAGTTCACCTTTCAGGTTCTCACTTCCTGACCCAGCGTGGACTAATAGAATTGACAGTAGGAATGGCCTCTCGTCTCAGAAGTCCCTTCTCCTCTGGAAGAGCTTGCGTGGCCTTGAGCGGGACAAGTGAAATTACCCTGGAAAGCGGTAACCCAACATCCCTACGTTCTTGGGTATTCCAATTCAAATGACCCTGCATCCACGTCCTCTCAAGTCTGCAGATTCCTTCTGTTCCCACGGAGACCCATCTAGATCTCCTACTTGTTCAAGAACCTACACAACTCCCAAGAACAGGCAATATCTTACAGACACAGAGCTATCTAACTGCCTGCTGAGAAAAAGAAAATCTCCTGTAAGAAAATAACAAATCTCTGCTTTAAAAAGACGGTGTGTAAAACCAAGAAAAAGCTGAGCTTTCTCAGTCTGAGAAATCTGTATGTGGGCCACTGAGCCAGGTCCAGAGTTTCTCCCCAAAGAAGTCTCTGAACCTTTACCCTCGGCAACGGGCTGTTTCTGACAAAGGGACAGCCTGCCCCACTAAGACGTTTAATATCCACCTCTTTGGAAGTAGCAACTCCTTCTAACTTTAAAATGATGCCTTTCCCAGCTACTAAACTCATCAAGGTTTCCAAAAACAGATCGCGGTTCTAGTCAGGGCAGCCTGTTTTACCCAGGGATGACGTAAGCCCAGCACTTTGTCCTGTATCCCTCTGGCCCCTGAAACTATGTAGACGGAACAGAACTTCACCTTTGTAGGGTGACTCAGCTGGCATTATGAACATCAATTACTGTGCTGTTCTAATACAATGATGCCTTCAGGGAAACTGGGCTGGGCAGGTCAGTTTGCCCTGGTATTAAATGGCCCAGACAAGTCTCCTTGGATTTCTGTCTCCCTCTTTGTAGTTTACTTTCAAACTGTCATATTTTTTCTTCTTGCTGCTGTCAGTGAACCTGTTTCTGAAGCATAATCTTCCCTTCCCAGCCTCGCTGTGGGCTGAGAATCCTGACATCTAAGCTTAGTGGAACTGTTTCTAAATTAAGCGTGTATATCTTCTAAGTGAGGATCTCAGGGTCTTCCATCTACGTAAAAAGCGTGTTTAGCTTCTTAATGTGCTTCTCCTTTTTTTCAGTTCTGTTGCTGATACTTATTCACCCATCTATTCATTCAATACATATTTATGAAGTGGTTATGTGCTCAGCATTGGTACAGGGGTGCTCAACCTTGGCCGCACATTGGAATCACTGGAGAGCTTTAAAAACTCCCAGGGCTGGGCTTCCATCTGCAGAAGGTTATGATGTAACGGATTCCGGGGATGGCTTGGACGTTAGGATTTTGAGAAGCTTCCCAGGTGATTGCAATATGCGGTCCGGCTTACGAGCCTCTAAGATAGCTCGGAAGACTAAGGGACCTCTCCAGAGGTCTAATGTGTCAGCGCCCTGTGTGAACCCATTATCTTTCTCTCCTCTGGCACCTGACAGCAATTTCCACCTCCAGGAGGAGTTTTTAAAGCTTTCCTTTACCTATGCTTTTTGCTACTTGGAATATTTGAGCCTTTAAATATGCTCTTTGGACATCTCTCTTTTCAATAATGTATAGAACATATGATTAGAGAGATTAAGCCCTTGGACACGAGTCTGATATTATTGTAGACAATAAACTTTCATTAGTCAGAGACTTGTAATCAAATCTTGATATTGAAGAAATCTGAGCCTCTACTGGGAACAGAATTTCATCTTGAGCCATGGAGGGCACAGTCTGTTCCAAATCCTGCTTCCTTCTTCCTGTTCCAGAATTGAAACTTGGGATTCCTCTTCGGCACGGAGGTCTGATCTGGAAGCCCAAAGGGTAGTAGTTCTAATGTTACCGTTGCTTACTGTGTGACCTTGGGTAAGGCAGATAACCATTCTGGGCTCTCTATGCCTCATTTTTAAGTTTTTAGCAATTCATGCCATAAACTTAATTTTACAGTCAAAGGGATTTTGTGATGATTAGTTGAAAAGGATTGTTAGTCCATATTTTTGTAGAAAAAAAAATTGAACAACATTATCACAAGGTAACATATCTACTGTGAGTTGGTGTTGGACCTTTGCTTCTTCTCTTTTGCACAAGTTGAGCTCTAGTTTAAGTTTTTAAAACCAGATACACAGATTAATAAAACTTATTCCTAGTCTCTTAGAAGACATAAATAATATGATATTTAAATTTGGCATAGAATTTCTTTTGTATTAAATCTGTTTTGGATTAGGATGGGGAAAGTGTGAAAAGACACAAACAATGTTTTAGGGAAGCAAAGCCCAGACTTCTGAATGAGAGGTAAAGATTTCCAGGAGCTGTGAGGGTCTAGACAGCCCTCCCTCTCCACCCGCTATGTGCAAGAGAAAAACACACGGCAGTGAGCAAGGTACTTCCCAAAGTTAAACGGCCAGAACAGAGTTTTGTAATGGAACTCAGACAGCCTATTAGAAATGTGTTGTCCCAAAGTTCTACCTGTAGGAAGGACACAGCTCTTACAGGACTGGGGAGGGCAGGTGGCAGAGATTAACCCTCATGGTGCCAGGGGACCCGTTCATTTTTATGTATCCACGGCTGACAAAGGAAAATCAGAACGGGAAAAGTGAACTGCCACTTTGCATGAAGACCATCCCATTCTCCTTTCTCCACTTCTCCACCCTCGGGCTCAAGGCTTCCCTCTCTCCCTCCACACAGCAGCTGTGCCTTCCACACCAGGAAGGAGCCTGAAGATTTCCAAGCACAAGTGGGAGGTGGAGTGGGGTAAGGGTGGGATAGCCCAGGAGAGGGTTCCTGGGACTCGAAGGAGAAGAGATATTAAAGGATCCACACAGTGTGAGGAGAGGGGAGATGGAAGCAATGCAAGGAAAGAGATTACCCAAAGGGGATACTGTGGCAGCTACACGTGTGTGTACTGCTCTGATCTCCCTTCAAGGGAACCTGCATCTTCTGATATGCCCCGTCTTCATGCTGGGCCCCCTCCCTCCCACCAACCCAGCCAATGACCCTGCTCAGTGGGAGTGCCCGCTGTTCGGGCCCGACACAGGACTCCTCCTCTGCCGTGGGGCGCCCTGTGAGCCTGGATGCAACTCTTCAGCCCAAGATCCCTTCCTTCCTTTTCTCCTTTCACAGGTATCAGACCAGAGTCCTGCTCTGAAGGCTGTCCCCGCCTACTCCTGTGTCCTTTCCCCTTTGTCTTTCATAGCTGTGTCCCCAGTAAATCTCTTGCATGTTTCATTCTATCCTGGAGTCTGCTTCTCAAAGGACCCAAGCTGACAAAGACCCTCTGGGAGGTCAAGGAAGTGTCTATAGCAGGCTGTCTCAATGTGCACACAAGGACTCCTTTCCCATCTGCCCATACGTGATCACCCCTCTCCCATTATACAAAATAAAGAGGTACTTCTCCTCCATCCAGAATCTTACTAGGATCATAGCCCCAAGGGTATTCAAAATGTCCCAGGTGCCAAACAAAATGACAATTTGAAATACCAGCATTTGACTCGTTTAATCAAGACACTCCTGTAGGGGTGAGAAAAGGGTCCCCGGTAGGTCTGAAAATTAAATGGACTATGACCGATTAACAGGAGAAAAGCATAAAAAATTTATTTAATATTAGTTTTACATGACATTGGGAGCCTTCTTAAGGAAACGAAGACCCAAAGAAATGGTTAAACCTGAGTGTTTTTACGCTGGATTTGATGAAAAGGGGACAGTCATGGAAAGATAGGATAAGACAGAGTATGAGGTAAGGGTAGGAAACTGGGGGAAACTTAGCAAGACCTGTCCAGATTCTTCTCCGCATTCCTCCCTGTTAGAGAGAAGGATGCTTCTTCAGGAATAAGGAGGGTGCCTCTCATATGAGGGTCTTAAGGCCTACTTCAGGGGAGACAAGGAAGATGGAAGAGTCCTTCCTGCACCTGTTTTTTCTCACATTCCTTCAGTTTAAAATATTCAATGTGCCAAGGTCCCGTATTTTGGGGTAGCGTACCCTGAACTCCATTACTGCAAACCTGTGATTGGTCCATTCTTTTTGTTTGCTTGTTGGGCCTGCGGGATCTTAGTTTCCTGACAAGGGAGCGAACCCGTGCCCCCTGCAGCGGAAGCGCAGAGACCTAACCACTGGCCTGCCAGGGAATTTCCTGGTCAATTCTTAAGTATATTGCTGTTAAGGGTTAAGCCATGACGTTAGAAATGGAGTGTTTGGGCCCATGTCATCATGTTCTTGTTTCAAATCTATTAAAGACTGGGGCAGCAGAAGTGATGACAATTTTCATTTAAATATTTTGGGGTGTGGCCATAGAAGGCCCCTCCCAGACCTCCAATGACAGGGAGCTCATTTGATTAGAGCCCCAGTTACTGCGCTCTGAAATCCATTGTCATGCTTCCCACAGGCTGTGCTCAGTCAGCCACTGACGTGGCCAGGGTACCACCTTAGTCCTGAGGAACTCGGACTCCTCTGATGGCCAGCTTTGGCCCCAGGACCCTCTGATGGCCTTGCTGAACCTTCCTTAGGCCTCACAGCCACCTGGACACTTCTGCCCTCTCCCTTTGTGTGGTCTCAGATTTGCACTGTGGTCCAGGAAGGCTCCCTGCTTCCTCTACCTCCCCGCCCACACTCCCCCAGCCTCTGTTCTCTCTCATCCTTGTTTCCTCTAATAAAGCCTTTGCGTCTGTTTCTAGGAGAACTGACACAGCTCACTTCTGCTCCCATAACCCTGGCTGTCAATGGCCGCTCTCTTGGATGGAGCCCTGTGATGACACCTCAGCCTTGTTTCACACAGGCACCATGTTCACGGCAGGCTCAGTGCCTTAGCTCTCCATCCCTCCTACATTTAAGAGTCAGAAATACGAGGGATTCCATCATGGAGGACACACGTTAACAGGATGATCTGAATTTAAAAATAAAGTGGGAGGGCATTCCCTTGTGGTCCAGTGGTTAAGACCTGGGCTTTCACTGCCAAAGGCCTGGGTTCGATCCCTTGGTCAGGGAACCAAGATCCCACAAGCTGTGTGGTGTGGGGGAAAAAAAAAAAGTTGGATTTTTCTAACAGAAAGTAAGTCTGGTTGGACTGATTTATAGACTTGTTGCTGAGGCTGTTTAGATTCCCTGACAGACATCTTCTTTATATTGAATGAGCTAAATTCACAGTTCCAAGATTTTGAAACAAACTTCATGTGTTTAAGCATGCCATTTTAAGATTACATATTTTTAATCACATTGATAACAAAAATTGAGCTTAATGATATTTCAGTTTTGCCAACCTTTTCTGAGTATATCAGGAATGAAAATATGCTTCCAAAGTAAGAGTAACTGGTTGCAGAATTATTTACAATAACCAAGATACAGAAGCAACCTAAGTGTCCATCAGCAGAATGGCTAACGAAGATGTGATACCTGTACACAATGGAATATCGCTCAGCCATAAAAAAGAATGAAATCTTGCCATTTGTGACAACATGGATGGACCTAGAGGGTATTATGCTAAGTGAAGTAAGTCAGAGAGAGAAAGACAAATGCTGTATGATCTCACTTATATGTGGAATCTAAAAAGCAGAGTGATAGATACAGAGAACAAACGTATGGTTGCCAGAGGGGAGAGTGGTGGGGGAAGGAGACAAATAAGTGAGGGAGATTAAGAGATACAAACTTCCAGTTGCAAAATAAATGAGTTACAGGTATGAAATGTACAGCGTGGGAAATATAGTCAATAATTGTGTAATATCTTTGTATGGTGTCAGATGGTAACTAGACTCATGGTGACCATTTTGAAATGTCTTGAAATATTGAATCAAGATGTTGTATAACAGGGACTACCATAGTATTGTAGGTCAATTATACTTCAAAAACAAATAAGCAAACAAACAAAAAACTCATAGAAAAAGAGATGGGATTTGTGGTTACCAGAGGTAGGGGATGGGGGAGGGTGACTTGGATGAAAGCAGTCAAAAGATACAAAGTTCTAGTTATGAGATAAATAAGTACTAGGAACGTAGTGCATAACATGATAAATATAATCAACACTGCTGTATGTTATATATGAAAATTGTAGGAGTAAATTCTAGGAGTTTTCATCACAAAGAAAAAATTTTTTACTATTTAATTTTGAATCTCTGTGAGATGATGGATGGTCACTAAACATGTGATAATCATTTCACGATGTATGTAAGTCAACTCATTATGCTGTACACCTTACGCTCATGCAGTGCTGTATGTCAATTGTATCTCAAACAAAAAAACACAAACAAACAAAACAATGTAAGAGTGGTATAATTAAGAGTCACTGGGTAAATCTTGGTAAAACTTTTTGGGGTACTTCCTAGAGAGTGAGAAAAATGAGCGACTCTAATGATTGAATAACAAATCCCGCTGCAAGTCAAATGGTTTCCAGTTCTCTGCCTTGAGCAAAACTGAAGGAGTTCTTAACTAAATTGTCATCTGATAGGTGAAAAGTACGATTTTTGGCATACGATTTAGAAGGAGCTCAAAGGATTGAGTGCTATTGCTATAAGAGAATTCCTTCCTGTTTCTACCTACTTTTAGTGTTTTTGTTTGTTTGTTTGTTTGTTTTGCGGTACATGGGCCTGTCACTGATGTGGCCTCTCCCGTTGCGGAGCACAGGCTCCGGACGCGCAGGCTCAGCGGCCATGGCTCACGAGTCCAGCCGCTCCGCGGCATGTGGGATCCTCTCGGACCGGGGCACGAACCCGTGTCCCCTGCATCGGCAGGCAGACTCCCAACCACTGTGCCACCAGGGTAGCCCTCTACCTACTTTTAATATAAGGCAATGTTTGTCAGCACTTGAATGTATAAAACAAAGAATGAGAATACAATTGTTGCCAAACCTGTCTCATTCATCCCCAAATACGTGAGTTCATTGGAAAAAACACAAAAATACACCCCTTCATCTACCTCATTGACATATGCACCATTCCAGTCTCTGTCCCCATCTTCATGTTGCCTTCTCCTTGGTGTGCGCGTGTCAGGTCTCTCTATGCCTCCCTCCACAAGGATAAATGTGATTGCCTTTAGGGCACAAATAATGCAGGATAATAGCTGCATCTCAAGATTCTTAGCACAATGACACTTGCAAAGACCCTTTTTCCGAATAATATAACATTGACAGGTTTCAGGGGTCAGGACCCACTATCTTTGGGAGCATTATTTGGTCTACTAAACCTGGTAAAGTGATGTTAGCCTGGTTGTAACAAGCAGTCCGTCAGTTACTGAAACTTGTCTGCTGTGTGGGTGCTGGTCACAGGGTTCCTAAATGGCCACAGGGTTACCTCCAACTACCAACAACCTCAACTTGATGACCCCTCAAACTCCAGGTGTCTGCCTGAGATATATAGAAATCTGGAGGAAGCTATTTCAGACCCTTGTTAGAGGGGGGTGTATGGATGGAAATAGGCCAGTGGGTTCCAGAACTTAGCCTGGAAGGGAATGGTGTGGGTTCACAAGGGAGAAAGGGAGACTCATTCATCAAATACTGTTCTATGCCAGGGATGTCATGTTCCAATGGCCAGGGATTCCTGGAAGCCTAGGTATCCTCAGGGGGTTTCTGTGTCGAGGAAGAACAATTTTCTAGGCCACAGAATGACTCTTTGAGGCCCCCATTGAGCTGGACAATCCGTAGCCATGTCTCCTAAATGTGCCCCCTGAATGGTGCTGAGAAAAGAGAGGAGAAGAGGACCGGGGGAAGCAGAAGAGAACAGGAATTCATGCTTTGTTTTGGATGCTGTTGCAGAAGAAAGCCAAATAATGAGAGAGACGGGATGCGAAACCTTGATGGAGACCCTCCATCTCTGTGGTGCTTCCAGTGGACAAATGGACGCGAGCGGCAAACATTCTATGTCTTTCAAGACAGCCACACGCATGGGTTACTATTTTTGGAAACTTCTCTGTGAAGACCCTGCATGCGGTAAGCCCCCATTAAACATTTGTTGATGTCTTGGTGTTTCCACTCTGAAAAGAAGGGCTTCAGCCATGCAAAATACTTTACGCTGGGTAGAGGGTGGACCCTTTTTATTCTGTCCTGACATTTGCTGCACTAAGAACCCTGGGATTCTAATTCAGGCAATTTCACATTGTGTTTGGATTAGCACTGAACTCTTTTGAACCAAGACAGATGGTGGATAAAGGGTTTTCTTTGGGGTTTTAAAAGCATCGTCTCTATCCATTTGTGGTGTTTAGTCCATTCTGAGTCAATCAATTCAAATAAATGACTCAACGCTTTACTCCTTTCGTAATCTTTTGATTTATCTTCTTGATGCTTCTAAGCTATTTTGCATTTTTTTATTTTCCACTCCTTCACACACACACACATGCGTGCACGCACAGACACACACAGTGTGCTGTTCCTCATAACTTGGTACCAGCTGCAATGTGACTAATAGGCAATTACAGTTTCCTCTTGGGAGTCAATGGAATATTAAGTATTAAGAGTCCTCTAATTAGGTGTGAGTGTTTGGGTAATGGGTTTTTTTGGGGGCCACGCCCCCGCTTTGGGCAGGTTCCTAGGTCCCCAACCAGGGATGGAAGCCACGCACCCTGCAGTGGAAGCACAGAGTCTTAACCACTGGACCGCCAGGGAAGTCCCTACCGACTATAATCCTTCCAGAGCAGAACCAAACCAGGGGCGCTCCTGACTAGCCCAGAGGGTGCACAGTTGAAATCTAGGTCTGGCTCTGGTACTAATTCACTACGAGACTTCTCTGCCCACAGGACTTAGCCCAGCAGTTCTCTGCCGGGGGCTTTGTGCTTCGCCTTCTGCCTGAGTCTCCTCCCCTGAGTGTCAGATTCCAGCCTTCATGCCGTCCTTCAGGGATGTCTTTCCTGCCCCTGAGTCTAGAGTAGATTCCCCTGCTACGTTACTATTTATCCATTTATTTGAGTACCTAATGCATCCCACGTGACGTGCTAGATGCTGGGCACGTAGTGTGACAAGAACGCGGCCCCCACGGAGCGTGGGCACCGAGTGGGGAGGGGGGATGGGTGTCAGACACACAACACTGCCCTCAATAGAGCCCAACCGTGATAAGTGCACCAAAGGCAAAGAGCGGAGTATGATGAGGAAATTCACCGAGAACATAAAGGCGCTGACCCCACTCAGACCTCAGGTCCACGTGAGGCGGTGGAGCCCTGTGGCCATTCTTCCCCAGGCGAATACCCCACAGCTCTTTCTCTGATCCTTTCATGAAGCACGACGTACAAGGCCTACTGAGCATCAGCACGTGATGTGGCTCTGCTCCCAGCCCCGGGCCTTGCCAATCCTAGCCACCGTCTAGCCTGCGGTGGGCACGGGCTTTGTATTAGGCTCGAGTACTTCTAGGAGTTTAAGGAGATTAATTGACTGGGATCAGCAGAAGGCACTTCGAGGTTAATCGAGAGCAGGCTGTGATGGGTGATCAAGGAATCGACCGTGAAGCAGGAACAGGAAGCTGAGTAAAGGAAAGGTCTGTGTGCGAACATAAACTGTGGTGGGTTCCTAGTTTCTCTTTCAATGAATGCTGGAAAGATGGCAGCCAATGGCTGTGCCTGTGCTGTACAACATAGTCCACAGCTGATAGAACTACAGATGAAGGAGACAAACACCTGACTAAGCTGGGCTGGAGTGTTGGGGCTTCCAGCCACGGTTGACTGGGTCAGAGGGAGCACCCATCCCACGGTGGACCAATCAGAATGCTTCTGCAGGGTTTTCCAAATTGGAGCTAAGGAAACGGGCCAACAGTCTGGTCCCAGGAGGGGAGGTCCTGTGGAGGAAGCCAGTCTGCAATAGCAGAAAGGAGGAGAGAAGGGAGGTGCTGTGAAGAAAAAGCAGCACAAGTGTGAGACAGAGAGAGAGGAAGAGAGAAGGAGAAACAGGGAGAGCAAGATGGTAAAGAATGATTGAGCTATTATTCTTGGCATTATTCTAGGGGTTTCTGAGGCTCAGAAGGACCCCCTACCTTTACCATGACTTGGTTGTTTAATTCCTTTAAAAAAATCCTTCCTTTCTCTAAACTGGATTCAGTTGTGTTTTTTTGTTTTTGTTTTTTTTGGCTGTGTTGGGTCTTCACTGCTGCACACGGGCTTTCTCTAGTTGTGGTGAGCAAGGGCTACTCTTCATTGCTGTGTGCAGGCTTCTCATTGTGGTGGCTTTTTGTTGCAGAGCACGGACTGTAGGTGCACGGACTTCAGTAGCTGTGGCACGTGGGCTCAGTAGTTGCGGCTCGCAGGTTCTAGAGCGCAGGCTCAGTAGTTGTGGCGCACGGGCTTAGTTGCTCGACAGCATGTGGGATCTTCCCAGACCAGGGCTCGAGCCCGTGTCTCCAGCATTGGCAGCCGGATTCTTAAACACTGCACCACAGGGAAGTCCCTCAGTTGTGTCTTTGTTACTCAGTATCCCAAAGAGTCCAAATGAGAGTAGATTATTAGCTAGAGGGCAAAAGGCAGGCCAGGACACACACAGCTCCAGGCAATGACATCAAAGACTCAGTGACACAATTCAGTGACACAATTCAGCCAAGTCACTCCCACTTCAGTAATTATTACTTCAGAGAAATTATTTGAAGATATTATTTTGAACAAACTAATATCTCACAGATATCCAATGTTGACCTTAATTATTTTTATTATAATTCTAATTCAACATAATTTAGCAAATATTTCTTAAGTCCATAGTAAGCATCTAGAACATAATCCTGTTCTAGGAACCTGAAAGAAGGCAATGGCCAAAAGAGACAGAAATCTCTATCCCCCATTCTAGCAGGGGATAAGTAAACCTGAATGCATACATATATCTATGTAATATCCTTTGGCTTTTCATTCTTAATATTAGCTGTATGCAAACTATTAAACCAAAATGCATTTACAAATTTTTGCAAACCTATAAAATTGATCACATTAAAATTAACAACATAATTTCGTATGGCAAATGATATGATGGTGCTAAAATTAAATTGTTTCGATTGGGTTTAATTGTAGAAAGATATAGCTTGGAGTCTGGTTGTATACTTGATCTTCTTCTGTGTTTTGTTCTCAATAAGGCTAATGATTGCGTGTATCATAAAGAATTGCATAAATATATTCAAGATTCTGCTAGTTTAGAATATAAGACCTCAAGTCTTTTTTGCAAGCAGAATTCAAATGCAGGTTTTCGTTATGGGTCACCTGATTACTCTGTAAAACTCTCTCATTCATCTGAAGGTAAGACTCGCCAGCTTGAAATGAAACTCAGCATTGAATGGGTAGCGACTCCATACGTTGCTGGTAGTAAGAGCAGAAGAATTTTCCCTTTGCCTGGTTGTTACCATAGTTATTCCTAATGAACTGTTTTGGCAATTGGTCTGTGCAAGGAAGTGTAAGCATCTTCACCTGTGATTAAGAGCCTTGTTAGTATTTAATAAGTGCCAGGAGCTCTTCTAAATGCTTTATGGGAATGAACTCAGGCAAGCCTCCAACAGCCCTGCAAAACAGGTACTTCTGTCTGTCTCTATGTACAGATGAGGGGACACTGAGACGTAGAAAGGTAGGGTAACTTGCCCAAGGTCAGCCACAGAGTAAGTGACAGAGCTGGGATTTGAACCCAGGCAAGTATGGCTCTAGAGCCTACCATCCACATCCCTTCAGGGTACTGCCACCGAATGTGGTAGCAACTATCACAGTGTAGGTTCTTCATAATCTGGCAGGAGGATGGTCCTGGGTGCCCTGTCACGACTCCATTCCCCCACCAATCTTCTCTCCTGGAACTACTGAGAAACATTCATTTATCCATCAAAGCTTTACGTCATTTGGCCTCCATTGGGCTAGAACAGATGAAAAATGCAGTTGCACATTCTGACACTAAAATTACATAGATCAGGGATCAACAAACCATGACCTGTGGGTCAAATCTCGCCTGCTGCCTGATTTTGTCACTAAAGTTTGATTATGAGCACAGCCACGCTCATTCATTTGTGTCGTTTATGTATTGTCTATGTCTGTGTTTGCACTCCAGGACTGAGTTATGTAGTCGCAATAGAGACCACATGGCCCCAAAGCCTCAAATATTTCACCTGGCCCTTTACACAAAAAGTTTGATGACTCTTTATCTAGATGAAATTAATTATGTTCCTATTATTGTTTATAGACCCTCATCAAAATGAGAACACATAATTTCCCATAGAGAACTCAGGGGACTTGGATGTCAGTTAAAGAAACATTTTAGAAGTTAGTTATGGGAAATGCAGGCTTTGGGTGTTTTAGTGACTTTGAAAGGCAGAGCAAAGTAAAGCATTCCTTTTTTTTTTTTTGGAGGAATTTGTAAACTGAATGCACTACCCTACCCGCCCTGAGGGTCCTGAGTAGCTCTCCACACATGGCAGGCACGTTTCTCCATTTGGATCAAGACCTGTAATGCCATCTCCTCAACATGTGTAGGACTATACTTCCTACCTCCCTTGTTGGTTGGATGGGGCCATGTGATTCTTCTGGTCAATGAGTCCTGAACAGAAGTGATTTGTGCCTTTTTGAGCTGGAGCATTTAGTGATCAGTACGAGACCCTCCTGAATTCTTCCTTTCCAACACAACAGTTGGTGACATTCAAGATGGTGGCTGCCCCATGAGCCAGGGCTCCTTAGTGACCATCATTAGCAAGGCCTTCTTACCCACGGATGCTTAGCGTGAGCAAGCTATGAACCTCTGTGTGAGTTTGCTAGGGCTGTCATGACAAAACACCACAGTTTGGATGGTTCAACCACAGATATTGATTCTCTCGTGGTTCCACCAGTTAGAAGTCTGAGTGCAACGTATCAGCAGCATTGGTTCCTTCTGAGGCTGTGAGGGAGGAATCTGTTCCAAGCCTCTCTCCTTGGCTTGTAGATAATCATCTTCTCTTTTTATCTTCATATCATCTTCCATCTATGTGTTTCTGTGTCCAAATTTTCTTATGAGAACACCAGTCATACTGGATTAGAACCCATCCTAATGACCTCATTTTAGTTTAGTTATCCCTTCAAGACCTTCTCTCCAAACATGGTTGCATTCTGAGAGACTGGAACCTAGGACTTCAACATATAAATTTGCGGGGGTAGGGGAGAGGACAGAATCCAACCCATAACAAGCTTTACTGTTTTAAGCTACTGAGATGTGGGCGTTGTCAGTCACCACAGCATAACCCAGACTATTCTGACTAATACAAAGGAACAATCACCCAGAGACTCAAAATGACAGCTTCTTTGAGTTGTCTATGCATATTTATGGCCCTATTAAAAACCACATGGGGGACTTTTTTTTTTTTTTTTAAGTTACATGTGTCACAAGCATGAATAAATTAGCCCACAGCAGTATTCTTAGAGCTGGAACATTATTTTCTTTTTCCATTTTAGGCAGCTGAGGACCAGAAAAGACAAATGTCTCTCTCTGGCAGACAGGGAAGTCCCAGCCCCAGGATGACTCCCAGTCACGTGCACATGCCAGCAGCCTGGCCTCCTTTCTGCCTCACCGGGACCCCAGATGGCCCTGCCAGTCACCCAGGCAGCCTTTCCTCCCCTCTGGCTGGACCTCTCAGTGACTCCATAGAGCCTGTCAGGCCTCCTTAATGGTTATGAACTTGAGATGCCTCCTGCGCACTGAGATGTTACCATCTGACTTCTGACAGATTAATTCATTAATCACCTGTTTGAGTTTTTCCACTTCATATTAAACCTCACATCCTATTTCCTTATGGTTATGAATTGGTCAGAGAGCTCAGAGGCGGCTCACTCCTTCTCCAGGGGGCGTCCTTCAGCCTCTGAGGGATTCCCCAGGGAAGGAAAATACTCTCTGTATTAGTTACCTGTAGCTGCTGTAACAATGATCACAAGCTTGGTGACTAGAAACAAACAAACGAAAAAGGTGTATTCTCTCACAGTTCTGGAGGCTAGAAGTCCAAAATCAAGGTGTCATCTTGATTGGGTAATTATTAATGAGTACCCAATTAATAATGGGAAATTATTAGTAAGTATTATTAGGAATACTTATTTGTACTAGTATATCATAATAGTAATTTACATTAGTAATATTATCTTACATTATATAACTAATCAAATGCTGTCGTTTATTTAGTGCCTACAACTGGCTAGGCACTGTGCTAGTTTCTTATAAATGTCCCCATTTGATTTTCAAAATCAGCAATACATGTTCAGGACAAGGAAGACTTGTTTCAAAGTGGTTCTCTTGAGGAATAAAAAATAAGAATAAAATACCTCTCCCTTAGAGGGACTTCCCTGGTGGTCTAGTGGTTAAGACGCTGCACTTCCAGTGCCTCCACTGTAGGGGGAACTAAGATCCCACATGCCACTTGGTGCAGCCAAAAGATAAATAAATAGATAAATAAATAAAACAATAAAAGTGATTCTCTTGAAGAAATCTAAAGGTGTCAACGGACCACAAGCCCAGTTAGTGAGTAACACCCTCAGCACGTGTGTCTGCTAAAGGGGGGCACAAATGAGAGCTGTTTTCATGACACTGTGGTGACTAGATCAAGGGTAGTAAATGGACCAAATTCAGCAAGAGGCTCCTTCTCGCACCCCACATTTTGTCTTTTTTAAAAAATGTGGTTGTTTATAATATTGTGTTAGTTTCAGGTATACAGCAAAGTGATTCAGTTATACATATATTTTTCCTATTTTTTCCAACTTAGGTTATTATAAGATATTGAATATAGTTCCCTGTGCTATATGGTAAATCCTTGTTGCTTGTCTATGTTCTATATAGTAGTTTGTATCTGTTAATCCCATACCTCTAATGTATCCCCCCACCCTTTCCCCTTTGTTAACCATAAGTTTGTTTTCTACGTCTGTGGGTCTGTTTCTGTTTTGTATAGATGTTCGTTTGTATCATTTTTTCAGATTCCACATGTAAGTGATATCATACATTTGTCTTTCTCTGTCTGACGTACTTCACTTCGTATGATAATCTCTAGGTCCATCCATGCTGCTGCCGATGGCATTATTTCATTCTTTTTTATGGCTGAGGAATCAAAATATCTCCATTGGATCCTGGCTGGCTTCTTCCTCCTTGGAGAAGGCTTGAAATTTCTGGGAAAAAGCTTGAATCTCCCCCTTTAGCTCTCTCTCCCTCCACATTAACACACAACCCTGGAGCAGCCACCCCTGGGCTCCACGTCGTGACCCTGCTTCCTCCTGGGGCACCCCAAAGTCCTCCTCCCACCCTCCCACCAAGAATGGCCCAGCCCCCCAAGTTATAACCCTTTGACTCCTACTCCAGGAGCTGGCTGCACCTCTTTCTGCTTGAGTCCCTCTTCCTTGAGGGTCTGTCCAGGAATGAAGACCAATGAAGATGGGGTATAAGGAAGGAGATCTGACTCCTCATGCTAACTAAGCATTAAAAGAGAGGCAGACGGAATGGGGTGGGAGTCGACCACCAGGCCAGGTGGGAACAGCTGGAGGAGAAGGCGGTATTCAACTTAGAGAAGACTTTGGGGATCTCAAGAGCTGAACCCAAACAATGATCATTCTTTTTAAATTTTCTTTTTTGGCCACACCCCACGGGATCTTAGTTCCCTGACCAGGGATCAAACCTGGGCCCCCTGCAGTGGACGCACAGAGTCCCGACTACTGGACGACTAGGGAATTCCCAAATAACGATCATTCTAATCGCCATCTCTTGGATAAATACTTGGTTCCAGGCTCGATTCTCCATGTTTTACGTACATCATGCTTATTGACTTTAACTTTCACAAGAACCTTCTGAAAATTCAAGGCCGCTCCTTAAAGATACGTAAATCAAGGCAACGAGGGCTTAAGCAACTGATTTGAGATCCAATAGTTCAGTTAATGTCGAGGCCAGCATTCTTCCCTGGGAAGGTGTAACTCCACTCTATCACCATCAAGAGGGAGAGAGCAAAGACGTGTATTATGTTTCACACCAGAAGACGAATGTAGGAACAACGGGCCAACGGTCCAGGTAAGCAGATTGCCGGCTCTGTGCAGCGGAGAATTCTATAACGGTTAAAGTTGTCTGGTAGCAGGTGGGCGGCCTTGAGCCTCCCTGAGACTCCTGTCACAGAGCGCCCAAGCAGAAACCAACAGCCATCTGCTGTGGATATATTAAGGAATTCCTCCCTGGCATGAAGTTTGGGCCGGGAAAACGTGCCGAGAGGCTATACGTGCTTCGTTCGATGGAACACTGACCGATTCGAGGCAGTGCTACAATAGGCTGGCAACTCTGATTTCCAGAGCCTGAGAAGCTCCTCTGCAATAGAAAATCCGTAACAGTCAATGTCTTCGGCATCTTACCATCCAGACCAGAGAAAAGCAGTATTTGACCATGTTCATTTCCCGGCTGTCTCTCTTTCTCGTTTAGGATTAATTTTACATGCGTTATATTTTCTTTTCCTTTATACACCCAGGAACAGTAGTGTGCTTATATTCTCGTTAGGGCATTCCTGAGACATGAATAAGGCCTGGATTCTCCATTCCTTTCAAATGACTCCATGAGTGCCAAGTATCAATTCACACACTTGATTCTACAGCAAGGTTTTGGTTTCTCAGGCTGTTGTGCTGAGAATCTGGTCTGAGAACTTCCTGGCATCCTCTGCTTCATCACGGTTTCCCATTTTCCATGGTGTTGGATGTCTTCATTCTGGAGGCTTAAGAACACTGGTACAGGAAAAGGGCAATCCAAATTCAATAGTAATAATAGAAAAGCCACTGACACTTCCTGAGTACTTTCTGTGCACTAGCTCCCTGAGTACTTAAATATATTAACTCATTTCACCTTCGAAATAACCCCATAGGTAGGTACTATGCTAATTGTCCCCATTATAAAGACGAGGAAACAGAGGCATGAGAAGGTTAAGTGATTTGCGAGGATTCGGATCCGGGTAATTGAGTTCTATTAACCCCACCCTTAATCCACACTTTCCTATTTTGAGCTGTGGGTCTGCTGGAAGCTGAGGGTCCCTGGGTGAGCTGTCCACTTCCCCAGGCTGTGGCTTCCTCATCTGTGAAGCCCTGTCCAGGTTCCCCGCCACCTCCAGCTCTGAGATTCCAGGAAGCAGCAATTTCCGGGCTGTGACACTGTGTCTGCACGGGGCTCTGCATTGCCCCGTGTGCCAGCCAAGAACCCTCCATTCACCTAATAGGAAGGTCTCCTTGTCTGTTTTGGGTGCTCTCCAGGCGTGAAAATGACGTCATTTGACTCAGAAATCCATCCCATAGTGAGGCTCCCTTTTTCTGGGCCAACTACAGCTCATTTCCCGCACTCATTCCCATGCGCAGCTGGAGAACCAGGGCTCAACACGTATTAAAACACCTTCCACATCCTGAGACTTTCTTATGAGCATTCCCTAACTTCCTACTGACAAAGTACACCGTGAATCCTACACTTTAGCTTCATTGCTGCCTTCACCCAATACACATTTCTCGAGGGCCTCTCGTGGGCCAAGTACTGGGATAAACTCCGTGTTTATGTGTTTACACTTCGGTGAAATTCGATTTGGGCAGCTGTGTAAGGCTTTGCTAGCTGCCATAACAAAAATCTCCACATTTTAATGGCTTAACAAATAAAAGGTTATTTCTCGTTCAGGTAAAGTGTAAAACTGGTTCTGCCCCAGGTTCTTTCCTTTTTGTGGCTCCACCCTCTCCTGGGGTGTGGGAATCACTTACACTCAGCTGCCTGGTGGGAAATGAGCCAAAGCAGAGAGGCAACACCCTTCTCCTAACCACCTCTGCCCAGAAGTGACACATCCCCTCTGCTCACTTTGGTGAAGATCTGGATGTGGAGGCTGGGGTGGGTGGATGGAGGTGGGGTGCTGAGAAATGTCACCCCAGCTCGGCAGCCTCTTCCCAGAGGGCAGCTCCTCTCTTGGGTTGCAGCTAGTGTGGCCGATCTGCGGCCAGGGTACCAGAAGGCGCCCGCCGGGGACTTCTGTACTCTCCTGTGGAGTTTCCCCAGGCAGGTATGCCCTATGTCAGTGATGCTGACATTGCTCAGCATAGCTTTGGCAACCCTTTCTGGAAATTTTAAAGCAATTGGGGAACAAAAGATCTTTCTTGAGAAATCCCTCAATGGTGGCAATATGCATTCTTTGTGCCCTGATTTAATTATTGCAAATTAGACACGAGCCATTCAGAGCCCAGTCTGGAGCATCAAGCAGAGGCTCCGTCGTGCTGTTTTGAATCAAAGGCAAAATGTACCAATAAAGTGAAGAGATTGATCTCGCTTCTGTGCCCGCTGCATCGGCTCTGAAAGCCATTCTGTGAGAGGTGCTGAGCTCCCAGAGTTTCGAGCAAGAGCAGGACTGTTTGCTGAAGGCAGAGGGAGGGAGGAAGCTGGTCTTCTTGGTGTCAGAGGATCTGAATATTATCAAATGTATAACCCAGGACAAACTCCCATCTCTCCCTGGGCCTCAGTTTCCTCATCTGTAAATTGAGGAGGGAGGGGGTGGATTAGATCACTGCCCGCCTTTCTTGAAGCTCTGACATTTGAGATGCTAAGGACAAAGTTTCCAATACCACCTCCTATCCACATGGGTCAGCACCAGAGCGCTTATTTTCAATACGGCCTCATTATTGCTAAACTCAGCCTTGTATTTCCAGTTACTTCGTACACCATATGTTCTAGTTGAGAAGCTCAGGCTGGAAGACCATCTATCAGGGTGCTTGTGGGTCATGTGTGATGCTGGAACAGCCTCGGAACCTCCACTTCTTCAAACATGAACTGGAAAAGTAATATTTCTTCCCTGGGGGTGTAGCATAATCAGGGAACGCGGTGTGTTAGTCCAACGCATGGAACCAGAAAGCACCAGTCGATACTCACTGCTAGGAATGAGTGATTTGGACTCTTGCTGTCACCCATCTTCCTCCCAGATCTGCTCTGTAATATCCCGGCCAGTGGTCTGGTGGATGGGACCCCTCAGCACGTCCCTTGAAAGAGGACTCAATGCTTCGTTCTTTGGATAGTGCTGTTTTAAAAAACCTATTTTATAGGAGATGATAATGATAGCTAATAACTACTATTCCCTGTTTCAAGCTCCTCTTCTCAGGGCCTGCCATAAATAGCAGTCTCTTCTGTGAGGCAGCCCTCACATGCAGAACGCCAGGTACAGACTCCCTACGGTTTCTCCAAAGTCTTCATGTTTGTACTTTCTCAGTTGTTCCTCTCATAAATATGAATTCTTGTTCTTTCACCATTCTGACTGCTCTTTGAATAGGAACCAGCTTGTCTTTACTTCCCTTAAACTGGGCATGTGGAATGAAACCGTAGGTGTCATTGGGCCTGAACCCAACAGAATAGGAACGTCTCAGGGTTTCAACCTGGGCTGCATGTTGGAATCACTTGGAAACCTTTTCAAAATCCTGACGCTCAGGCTGCATCCCATATCGTTTATATCAGCTTCCTTGAGAATTGGACATGAATATTTTTTTAAGGCTTCTAGGTGTTTCTGGTGTACAGCCAAGATTGGGAAACACTGTGCTAGGTCCTTGTCCCTGATAACATGGTCTAATATTACAGTCAATTTTTGCCAGTTTCATTCATCACAATGTCATATTTAGAAAAATCACCACATCTTTTTTTTTTTTACTAAGCCATGGATCTCCAGTTCTTCTTTGCACATCTCTATCACGGATAAAACTGTGAACAAGACTAGTCCAAATCAGAGCCTGTCAAAACCACAGTGAGAGACCACCCCACACTCATTGGATGGCTATTATCAAAAAACGGAAAGCAAGTATTGGCGAGGATGTGGAGAAAATGGAACACTTGTGCACTGTTGGTGGGAATGTAAAATGGTATACCTGCTGTAGAAAACAGTATGGCAGTTCCTCAAAAAGTTAAACACGGAATTACCATGTGATCCAGCAATGCCACTCCCCAAAGAAAGTTAAAGCAGGCGCTCAAACAGATATTTGTTCACCCATGTTCATAGCAGCATTATTCACAATAGCTATATGGAAACAACCCAAGTGTCAATCAGTGGATGAATGGATAAACAAAATGTTGTATATACATACAGTGGAATATTACTCAGCCTTAAAAAGGAATGAAATTCTGACACATGCTACATGGACAAGTCTTGAGGACATTATGCTAAGTGAAATAAGTCAGACACAAGAGTGGAAATGATTCCACTTATATGGGGTACCTAGAGTAGGCAAATTCAGAGACAAACATTAGAATACAGGTTACCAGGGTCCGGAGGGAAGAGAGGCTGGGGCTACAGAATTTCAGTTTGGGAAGATGAAAGATTTCTGCAGATGGATCGTGGTGATGGTTGCACAACATTGTGAACGTACTTAATGCACCGAACTATATACACTTAAAAATGGTTAAAACGGTAAATTTTATGTTGTGTATATTTTGCCACAATTAAAAAAAAAAACAGCCTGAAGGCTGCCTCTAAACACTCTTCTCCAGTTATCAGTGCCTGAGTCAGAACACTTGGAACATAACCATTCAGTCTGTAGCACAGAGCAGGTGATAGATAATTGTGAATAAAAATAAGTAAATGAGCCTGATGTAAATTTTCCATCTACATCATCATTTTCTTCTCATCCACCTGGTACGTGTCAGCGTGTTCACTAACCTATTAGTGTACCTATTAATTTACCAGCTTAGTCACCTGTCAAGGAAGGAAGTGAGGTTGGCTGAAATGGTACAGATGAACCGGTTTGCAGGGCAGAAATAGAGTCACAGATGTAGAGAAGAAACGTATGGACACCAAGGGGGGAAATGGGGGGGGAGGGGGTGGTGGGATGAATTGGGAGATTGGGATTGACATATATACACTAAGATGTACAAAATGGATAACTAATAAGAACCTGCTGTATAAAAAAATAAATAACATAAAATTCGAAAAAAAGAACAGTCGGTGCAAGGTGTTGCGCGTCAGGACCTGTGGGAGCCTGCAGGGAACTGAGAAGCTCCCTGTGGGGTCCGCGACAGTCTCCCGTTCCGAACAGACACCTGGAGCGGCCTGCGGGGGCCCCTCGTGACAAGTATCCGAACGTAACGAGCCACTCCTTTTCCGTGTTTTTGCTTATCTCTGTGCATATAATGCAAAAGTATCCGCAACTGAGCCGCCCATGACAACAGCGGGTTCAGTGAAGGGAAGCTTCTCTGTGGTGTGTAGCGCCCTCTAGTGTTTGTCAGGGGAAAAGGTCAGAAAAACAGGCTTTGAAAACTTTCCTCCTGTATCTGGCCTTTTTGTCACACAATTGGGTTTGTCCTGCGATTTCCAACAGCTATCTGTTGTACCTATAACATTCTGATGAAAAATTGCATGTGTCATTATGAAACCATCTAGGACTATTTAAATTAATTGTCTACCAAAAAAAAGGAAAGAAAAACTATGATGTTTTTCTGTTTGTTTTTAGTTCTCAGTTTACCAAGACGGTGGTCTATGGAGATAAAAAATCTTCTTATGTCATAGGGTTTATTAAGGAGCAAAATTAATTCCCATTTGTTCCTAAACCCTCCTGCTTTCATTATTTCCCCACAAAGTTCCAGAATATTTCTTGTATTACCACAAAGCTAAGGGGGTTTTCCTTTTCATCTAAAACTGGAGAACTACTACAACAGATCTGCTTTAGTTACTTATTTTTATTTATTTATTTTTGGCTTTTTAAAAAATTAATCAATTTATTTATTTTTGGCTGCGTTGAGTCTTCGTTGCTGCGTGCGGGCTTTCTCTAGTTGCGGCGAGCAGGGGCTACTCTTCGTTGTGGTACGCGGGCTTCTCATTGTGGTGGCTTCTCTTGTTGAGGAGCGCAGGCTCTAGGCGTGCGGACTTCAGCAGTTGTGGCTCGCAGGCTCTAGAGCTCACGGGCTTAGTTGCTCTGCGGCATGTGGGATCTTGCAGGACTAGGGCCTGAACCCCTTTTATGGCTTTTTATTTTATTTTTTAAACATCTTTATTGGAGTATAACTGCTTTACAATGGCATGTTAGTTTCTGCTTTATAACAAAGTGAATCAGTTATACATATACATATGTTCCCCTATCTCTTCCCTCTTGCGTCTCCCTCCCACCCCCCCATCCCACCCCTCTAGGTGGACACAAAGCACCGAGCTGATCTCCCTGCGCTATGCGGCTGCTTCCCCCTAGCTATCTGTTTTACATTTGGTAGTGTGTATATGTCCATGCCACTCTCTCACTTCGTCCCAGCTTACCCTTCTCCCTCCCTGTGTCCTCAAGTCCATTCTCTACGTCTGCATCTTTATTCCTGTCCTGCCCCTAGGTTCGTCAGAACCTTTTTTTTTCTTTTTTAGATTCCATATATATGTGTTAGCGTACGGTATTTGTTTTTCTCTTTCTGACTTACTTCACAACAGATCTGCTTTAAAGGCGAAGTTTTCACAGCCCAGATCCTTCCCATCTAAGGTCTTGTTTGAATAGTTTTCTCTTAAAGAGAAGTGTCTTACTGTTAGTATTTCTGAGGCCACAAACTCTTGAGAAGTAATGAAAACTGTGGACCCAACCCCTTTCTATGCCCCTCAAATGCACACACACACATACACACACACACACAGAACTCCAGGAGACTCAGTCTCCCTGAAGTCCGATTCCAGGTTAAGAACCCAGAGGGGCCGCCTTCCCTTCAGCATGGAGGATGGAGCGCGTTTAGCATGGAGCTCCGGCCTTTCCTTGGGCGTGTAGCCAAAGTGGGTAGAGCTGTAATGAGCACGTGCATGACAGAGCAGCTCACAGATTCCAGGGTAGCTCACAAACATTATCTCATGACCCCTACAACCACCCAGTGAGCCCAGCAGGGGCAACGCAGGGCGGCCTCCACCAGGGGAAATATTAGAGGAATGCAGACGGAAAACAGGCTCTTCGTCATTATCATAACCAAATTGTTATAAAATGTTTGCCTTGCTTCTCCATTCCCATGAAGTCACCGTGCAGGGAAACAGGGGTAGGAATTGTCTTATAATGCCTTGGAGAGGCTGTGCTCATTCAGAGAAGTAACTGAGCTATACTTACCCAGGTGTTTGTGCGGTTGTCTACGAGGTAACAACGGAACACCAGGCATGATGCTAAACGAATGGGTGGGTTTTTTTGTTTTCTGGGGTTTTCTGGCCTCGCCTCGCAGCTTACGGGATCTTAGTTCCCTGATCAGAGATCGAACCCACGCCCCCCTGTGATGGAAGTGTGGAGTCCTAACCACTGGACCCCCAGGGAATTCTCTAACGGGTATGTTTTCAGCTGGTGGGATATCCACCTCCCCAAAGTGTCACCATCTTCTTCTCTACCCCTGTGGATGCCCAAGTCGCGTCCAGAGCTGGTGGGACTCCCCCAGGGCAGTCCCTATTGTAGTCCTTTCTATGCTGTCCCGCAATGGTCGGTAATGCATCTCTAGCTCTCACCAGTTCTCCTGCAGAGTAGGGACCATGTTATTTATTTCTTAGGCTCCACACATAGCACACAATGCCTGACACATAATCTCAGTTTCAAACTCTACTCAAGAACCATCACCTTCCATGTTAGTCTAGGTCCTCCAAGAAGCAGCTACCAAGATGGAATTAAACGTGCAAGGATTTTAGCAGGGGAAGTGCCTTTGTGAGAAAAATGGGGAGGGCGTTGGGTGAGGCTGAATGCAGGAGGATGGGGGGGAAGGCTGGGTGGGAGACTCTTGGGTTGTCACGCCATCTAAGGAAGATTCGTCAAGATCATGTGAGGGGTCCTTCAAGACGGTGAGCCGAAGTCAGCCACGTAAGGAACGTGTGCCCCCAAACCTGTAGGCCTTGGTACCGTTTGCCACAGTCATCTGTGGGCTCGGAGCAGCCCATGGTCAGTGTGATCTTGGTGCAAACAGAGCGCCCTTGGTCAGTTACACTTCCTGCGGTTGGAGGTCTGTGAGTCCCTTCTCATGGCCATCACACCTTCTGTCCTGCCCACTCACTTCAGTTCTCCAGCCTTATCAAGCTCTCCAGTGTGCCAGCCCCACCTTTCCAACATCCATCATTCCTTTGTATCTTCATTTGCCTTCTCAAGAAATTTAGGTTTCAGGGCCCGTCCCTAGAGTCTCTGTCTTGCAGACACCCTTACCTCTGCTGACCGTCTCTCAGTCTGAGATGCTCATCTGGTCTGTTACCCGCACCCTCCTTCCTGACAGAACCCTCGTTTCGTTCATGGTGTTCACCATATTATCCTAAGCCAGGGATTCTCAAACTTGACTGTGAGTCTCAGTATCAACCTGAAAGGCTTTTAAAGTTTGCTGGACCCCATACCCAGAATTTCTGATTCAGCAGGTCTGCATGGAGGCCCAGGAATTTACTTCTTAGATACATTTTCAGGCGATGCTAACGCTGCTGGAAAACCACTGGTCTAAATACATGCTAGTGACCCCATGGCCCTCCTGAAGGAGGCCTGAATGAAGCCAGCTAGCCCATGGCATTCCCACTGTCATTGTTGGCATCTGGAGGATAAGACCTGTGTTCCCTGGCTAGCAAAGGCTTTTTTTTCCTCTCCTGCTCTACATGAATGAGGAAGCCAGTAGACCTAATTGCCCCTCGCAGACGTGTCATGAGCAAGACATAAGCTATAAGAAGAACGCAATCCGTGGACAGCAGAGTAGAGATAAAAGGAACCTGGATCCTTGATGAAATCGTTGAACCATGAAATCAATCAACCTTGGAGCTTGACCCACCTCTGAACTTTAAGTTAAATAATTCATTTTCTTGTTGTTTAAGCTAGTTTGAGAGAGGTTTTCTGCTACTTGCAATCAAAAAAGACCCTAGCAGACGCACCTAGGAGAAATCAAACCCTGGTCTAACCCAGCCGTTCCTTGACTCTGCAGATGCACCTAGGAGAAATCAAACCCTGGTCTAACCCAGCCGTTCCTTGACTCTGCACCTACACCCTAAACAGCTGAATGTTTTTTTAATTGCACAAACCAAGTTGACTTGATTTACTTCAAAATTATGACCGCAGTTAGGATCTCACGTGGCACCTAGGAGTGCCTGGCAATCCTCCTACAATTGTCTTAAACATTCCCTTCCTTACTGTCTGTGAAGGTTATTTCACACTTTCTCCTCCCTCCTCAAATCACCCTCGCTCCCCCGCCCCCTCAGTCAGCGGTACTTGCCTAGTGCTTCATAGAAAGGTGGAGGCAGTTAGAAAAAGCTGCTTCATTTCTTCCTCCCAGTCTATCCCCTCACATGGGATGATACTTGCATATTCCACCTTCCCTCCTGTTAGAGAGGAGGGAGGGTCCCCGCTCTTACCAAGGCCAACCCTTCCACTGTGCTTTGGATTTCAATACCTTTCTGCTCCCGAGAACTCTGGTCCTGCAATTAACGCCTTCTCTTAACCACATTGGCTTGCTTCTCAACCAGATCCTTCCCATCGGCAAATAAACATGGTGGGATAACATACGTCTTTCAAAAAATGTTCTCTCTTGATTCCAAGTCCCACTCCAGCTCCTCCCTCTCTTGCCTGCCCCCTTTCCCACCTTCTGTTAACTTTTGAACCTGCCCCATTGGGCTTTCTTGCTGTCTGCCATTCTAGGGAAATGGACCTTCTCAAGGTCATCATCATGCCACATGGTGACCTGTGTCAAAGGCAATGGTTCTCAATCTTCACCCAACTACATCTTTCAGCAGCAGTTTATGCAGTTGACGTCTCCTTCCTTCTCAAAACACTTTCAGGCTCTGTGCTTCTCCTCCCACTGCCCTGGCCTCTCCTTCTTTACTGATTCCTCCTCAGCTCCCCAACCTCTAAGTCTTGATGTTCTTAAGGACTTTTGTCTTTATCTCTACTTCTCTATATCCGTACTCTCTCTCTACATGGTCTCTTCTGGTCCCAGGGCTTTATATAGACAAATACATAACTTAAATTGATTGTTGTCCAACCCATAGCCTCCTGTCCCACAAGCACCAGACTCCCATCCAACTGTCTACCTGATATCGCCACTTGGATGTCTAACCGTCTTCCATACTTGAAGGTACACATGAAGGAATTAAAAGACCCAAAACCACACTGAACAAGCCAGCAATCATTGCAAATAATATGTAGGAAGGACTTGCACTGTCTATAAAAACATAGAGTTATCACACTATTTACTTGGACAAGCTCTGTATACTGTGTGGTTGTTGAATAGAACTACTTACAATACTTGCCACTCTCTTATACACCCATTATGTCTAATTCTTTTATGCTGCAGGAAGCAGAAAGCCTTTCTCTGGCATTGGTGTGATGACATGTCCTCTGTGTCTCCTCTCACGGGAGACAGGGGGTACCCACTCTTCACCCTGGTGAGTGTCCAGCTCAGCTCCATGGTCCAGCTGGCAACCGCTACCATATTGATAAAACATACATAACATAAAATTTACCATTTCAACCGTTATTAAGTATACACTTCAATGGAATGAAGTATGTTCACATTTGTATTAGTCCGCTCTAGCAGGCATAACAAAACACCATAGACTGGGTGGCTTAAACAGCAGAAATCTATTTCTCTCACAGTTACGGAGGCGGGAAGTCCTAGAACAGGGTCTGGCAGGTTCAGTTTCCAATGAGGGCTCTCCTCCTGGCTTACAGATGGCTGCTTTCTCCCTGTGTCCTCACATGGCCTCTTTCCTGTGTGTGTGTGTGTGTGTGTGTGTGTGTGTGTGTAGGTAGCCAGTAGCGGAGAGAGACACTTCATGATACTGGAATAGGATTCTGGGCCCCAGGCTCTTTCCTGTTCCTCCCTTAGTAATAGAAGGCTTTTTCTTCTATCTTTTCCCCAGAATCAATAGGCCTTTTTCTTGGTCTTGGAGTGGAGGTTTGTTGCTCCTTCCCCAGCAGGTAAAACTTTTGCTCTGTAAGCAATGAGTCCACACAGGGACGTGGAGATTTATGCTGTATGACAACAGTGGTCAGACCCCTCCCACAGGCCCACCCCACCGAGGGTGCCTCTCTCTGGTCTCCCACCGTGCCCCCAATGGTCTTGTGAGCACCCCCATGGAAGCCTCTGGAAAAGAGCTGTAAATGAGTGCCAACTTCCCTTGTGTCTGGCTTTCTCCGGGGTGCTGTATTATCATACCCGTCCACACTCAGCCTTTAGCAAGTTGTTATAATTTTAGCTGATTTCTTCTTACCTGCTTACATGCTGGCTGGCGCCTCATCCTCCCACGGTCAGCCACTGGTGAAACAGTCCACGCATCCCACCTTAGGGCGGGTCCTTTCCCTCCTTGGAATTCCAGCAACTTAGCTGCCTTGCAGCATCTGCAGTGTGAAATGTCCAAGAAAAGTTACGATGCTGTAGCGTACCCAGCTTTCGCTTATTGTTAGGGTGGGATCAAAGCTCTTTTCAAGCCTTCAGCATCCTTGGCAGGAGAACCCTCAGACAGGTATTTTGAAGTCCAAATGAAGAAATGTAAGTGCAGTCATTGGATAGATTCTGTAGTCTTGATAAAAGTTACAGTGATTTCATTTACACGAAGGCAGCAGGTAAGATCTGTAGGAATACACCATGATTTGTTGTTCTTGTTTTTTTGGCCCCTCTGTGCGGCTTGCAGGATCCTAGTTCCCCGACCAGGGATCAAACCTGGGCCCCGGCAATGAAAGCAGCCTAACCACTGGACCGGCAGGGAATCCCCTGGAATACGCCATGACGTGTAATAGCAACCAAACAAACAAACAACGGAGAAAATCAAAATTTCTGTTGACGTCAGAGTAGGTAAATAGTGATATAGCCACACGATGGAATGAACACCCTACTACACTCCTCAAACACCTAATGAATCTTAGAAGTATGTCAAGCTAAAGAAGCCAGCCACGAAAGAGGACACACAGTGTGATTCCATCTACAGAAAGTTCGAAAACATGCAGAAAACTAAAATATATATTTGGGGGTATATCGTATATAGTAAAGCCATAATGAAAAGCAAGAGAATAATTAGCACAAAATTCAGAATAGTGGTTACTATTTTTTAAAGTAATAACTTAATAAAAAGCCAGTGCAATTTAGAATTTCTGTTTCCCCATGACAGTTGTTCTCATTCCTTTGCGGCACTTTGGGGAAGGTCAGATGTAATAACCGGTGGTGTGCTGATTAAACGTGAATTTTCTAGCTCAGGGGCGGAGCTTGAATTAGATCCTTTCCTCCATGGATGTAAGGACTTGACTCAGTGACACTGACTCACATAATATGTGAGCTTCATCGCCACCCCTTGTCATCGTGGGACCCGGAGGCTCTCTGGCAAAACAGGGCATCAAAGGTTCAAGTTTCTCACGAGTCTAACAGGGTTTGCTACAGACTGACTGCAGAAAAGGATGGGTACAATCTAATACAACAGCCTAGGTGTCTTCAAAGAAAACTGGGTCTCATCTTGTCTCACCAGAGGAAGACCAGCTGCTTGGTCAGGGGGTCTCAGTGGCTGGGAGAGCAGTGGATGGTCTAGTGACCCAATAAAGAAAGTCACATTTAGGGCTTCCCTGGTGGAGCAGTGGTTGAGAGTCCGCCTGCCGATGCAGGGGACACGGGTTCGTGCCCCAGTCCGGGAGGATCCCACATGCCGCGGAGCAGCTAGGCCTGTGAACCATGGACGCTGAGCCTGCGCGTCCGGAGCCTGTGCTCCACAACGGGAGAGGCCCTCGTACTGCAAAAAAAAAAAAAAAGTCACATTTCAAAGCACCATTTTTTTCTGTTTGTTTGTTTTTTGGTTTTGGGTGAGGGGGGTTGGCCACCCCATGTGGCTTGCAGGATCTTAGTTTCCCAACCAGGGATTGAACTTGGGCCTTTGGCAGTGAAAGCGCGGAGTCCTAACCACTGGACCTCCAGGGAATTCCCTGCGGCATGTGTTTTGGCAGGGTCTAATCCTCCACCTGTCGAAAAGGCTCCAGGGACCCATTATCAAGACAGGTGGAGGGAATTGCCTGGTGGTCCAGTGGTTAAGATGCCGCGCTTCCACTGCAGAGGGCATGGGTTCGATCCCTGGTCAGGGAACTAAGATCCCGCATGCCACGTGGCGCAGCCAAAAAAAAAAAAAAATAGACAGGTGAAAAGTGCTTTGAAAATCGTTTAATAAAGCACTGACCCAGCATTTACCTAGTACTTACTAAATGCCAGGCACTGTTCCAGGCTCATTATAAATATTAGCCCACTTAATCCTCATCATAACCCTAAGAGGTGGGTAATATTATTATCCCCAGTTTACAGGGAAGGAAACTTGCCCAAGGAAGATGACTAAAGTTTCTCTTATGATCATCAGAGACATTTACAAAAAATAATCTTCCTAAAGTGCGCAGTGAGTAAGTGGGGGCTGGAACATGGCCTCAGCCATCTGGCTCCAAAGCCCAGGCACTGAAGCCACCACCCTGGGCTGCCTCTGTGTCTCCAGCAGCTCTCCCTGCCCTGTGGCGGATCCACGGCTCCTGAGTTCTAAGGTCACCTGTTTGAATAGGCAGAGGGAGGGGCCTTGCCCAACTTCCTCTGCCAGTGAGTAGTTGCGAGCTTGTTTCCTCAGAATTTACCTACTGGCCTGCAGCCAGCAGCCGGATTTGCATAGCCCAGAGCCCAGCTCCGTAGAATGCCACCCCGGGCCTACCCTTGGTACAGACTCTCAACCACAACCCTGGGGCCCGAATCACAAGAAAGTACAAGAGACAGGGTTAAAACGTGCATTAAAATGATAAATTGGATGAATGATCTAGTGAGGGTAGAAGACCAAAGGTCAACAAGAATCCACTCTCAGCCTTGACCATCTGTGGACAACTCTTCCCAGGTCTCCACCTGTGCAATAAGAAGCTGGGTCAGGAGTTCCCAAACACGGCCATGCCTCTAAACCCCCTGGAAAGCTGTGGAAAAATTAGAGGCTTCTCCTCCTGACCCCCAAGTTCTGACTCAACACAGAAAGCTAGGCACAGTTCGGTAGCAACTCATTCTCCCATGAATCAAGACAGTCAAATTTTTAGCATATGCCAGGCTAATAAGAGAGAGTTCTGCTTTACTGTGAGATTTGCATTAATCACAGAATTAAAAGGAATTCCTAGCAAAATGTCAACAACTCTAATATTTTACAAGTGAAAAGTGGGATTAGGGGAAAATGAGTATTTTTGCCAATGACCACAAAGCTCATAAGGGTCTGCCAGACACTGGCTAAATACATTTCCGTAGAAGCTTTCCATTTATTTCCATAGATTCATTCGTGCTTATTTTATATGCGCATTCCCTATATTCATTCATTCATTCATTCAACAAATATTTACCGAACCATTTTCCTTCCTTATTACTGAGAATATAAAAATATACAAAGTAATCTCATGAACAAGGTGTGTTCCTCCTTGATTACTCATCCATTTCAAAACATCCCCAGTTTTTTCAAAATTAGGAAGTCCTGAATAGAACAGAAAAGATCTAAACCCTTCCTAAATGAACTGGGATAAGTCCTTGACTCTCTACTAACAAAAATCTCAAATCTGTGTTTTAAGAGCATCTACCTTCATCCTACCATCAATACAAATTTTCTTGACAGTCTTTAAAGAATAGGAATAGGAATATTAATATTAAAAGAAATCTTGGAAAAGGAGCCCCAGAAAAAGCAAAATTCAGTTTTGAAAAATTTGAGAAAATTGTAAAAGACCTCCATGTTTCAGGAAGCTTTTTTCTCCATCCACATTGACTACATTGGGCTCCAATCATAGTTAATGATTAACAGAAATGTACACTGCTCCTTCTCTCCCCTCAAACACTGCACATCTGCGAAAGGACTCCTGGCTCAGTGTGGGCCATCTGAACTACTATCATTTTAATTTGTTTAAATATTTATCATTAAAATCACTTGTAGAACAAGTTGAGTAATTTAAATTATTTTCACCCTCACTTTTATTGGTCAACACCAAAACTTTCCATAGCTCCAGGTACCTTTATCCTCTTGAATGGTAATACACAGTTTGACTGTCATCAGTGTGTGTGCAACTTTGTGGTGTTTTAAATTTACTATACTTCTGCAAGTACTTTTCTGAGGTGTGGCAGAATACGCAAGCGTTTTGTTTTTGATAGCTGCACGATATTACCAGACACCATCATTAAAACAAAAAACAGAAAAAACCTGACCCGTGGAGTTTAGCTCCAGAAGGTTTCTTAGAGAGCATTTGGGCCAGACGTCCTCTTGTACGCTTGAGGAACCTGAAGACCAGAACTTGCCCACTCCTCGCCAGGGGCTCCCTTCTCTTATGCTGCCTTTGAAGCTCCCCAAGAGAACTGTGTTAGTCTAACTTCCATAACTGGGGACTGAAAGCAGGGAAGGGAGATGGGGATTGTATAGTGAATGAAAGGCAATGTTGAACGGTCTGGGATCATGCATGCTAGGCCTCTGCACCATGGTGGGTATCTTGTAGACGGGGGTGGGGGTGGGGAAGAGAGACCACAGGCACACACATACATACACATGCATGCACACGGCTGCAAGATCCCAGTTTATTTAGACAAGAAAACAAGGGTTTAGGCAAGGTGAGATGTTTACACAAAGGCAGGATCTAAAGCAGAGGCAGCATATCTTTGTATAGTTTTCCTGGGTTCCCTTCCGGGCATGTAACATTTGTTAGATGAGAGGAAAAGTTGTGAACTTCATTCTTTCACACCCTCAGCTGTATCTGATAAACCCATCATGTCATGGAATTATAGTTGGAAGCCATGTTGGAATCATGGCTGGAGGAGCATGTAGCTCCGTGGTTCCCAAAGCCACATGCAGGATCTCAGCAGGTAGGTCTGGGGTAGAGTCCCAGAATCTAGAGTCTAACTTTTAAAAGCCCTTTAAATGGTTCTGGTAGGGCTTCCCTGGTGGCGCAGTGGTTAAGAATCTGACTGCTAATGCAGGGGACATGGGTTCGAGCCCTGGTCCAGGAAGATCCCACATGCCACAGAGCAACTAATCCCATGCACCACAACTACTGAGCCTGCGAGCCACAACTACTGAGCCCACGTGCCACAACTACTGAAGCCCGCATACCTAGAGTCCATGCTCCGAAACAAAGAGAAGCTACTGCAATGAGAAGTCCACGCATCGTAACAAAGAGTAGCCCCCAGTCACCGCAACTGGAGAAAGCCTGAAGACCCAACGCAGCCAAAAATAAAATAAATAAAATAAATAAATTTATCCAAAAAAAAAAATGGTTTTGGTAGACAAGCTGGTTTGGGAAACACTGATGTGGATCACCTTCTTCCTCGGGTCAGAGCCACTTTTCATGCAGTCAGGAGCTGTCAAAGATGGGGAAAGGGCCTAAATATTTCCAATGACAGGGAGCTTGAGAGCATCTGAAAACGATTCCCCCATTGAAAAAATATTTCTCTTTCATTCTAGTTTAGCCTTGGCCAATGGTTGTTTGGAGTCCATCTACACCTTTTCAAATAAATCATTAACAGGGGACTTCCCTGGCAATCCAGTGGTTAAGAATCTGTCCTTCCACTGTAGGGGTGGAAGAACAGTTCCCTAGTCAGGAACTCCCACATGCCGTGTGGCCAAAAAAAAAAAAAAAAAATCAAATAAGTCACTAACAGCCACCTTATAAATATTGAAATTTAGTCCTTCTGAAACAGGAGGGAGGGGGCAGGGCACAACTTTTGAAAGAATGACATAGCCAGAGGACACAACATAAACTGATTAGAACCAAATGGGTCCAAGATGGCAGACAAGTCAACTTCCACTATACCTCAGTAGACGCTCATTGTAACACATCAGCAAGCTAAATGACACACCCACAGGCGCCATGACAGTTCCAACACCATAAGGATCAAAAAGTGGGTGGTGGCCCTATTCCTGGAAATCCCCGCCCCTTCCTGAAATAGCTGGAATACTCCTCCCACTCATTAGCCTATGAAATTACCCACCCCTATAAAAACTGACAACCCCATACGCTGGTGCCTTTCTCACCTTCTGAGGTGGCCCATACTCTGTGGAGTGTGTTTCTCTCTAAATGAATCCACTTCTTACCTATCACTTTGCCTCTCACTAAATTCTTTCTGTGATGAGACATAGAGAAGCTGAGCTTCATTAAGTCCTGCAACCAGGCGTGTGATCTCAGTTGGAAGACCATGGGTTTTGGCCGGGTTCGAGTCCCGGCCGCGTGGGTTCAAGCCCCAATCTGAGGTGCACGGTTTCACTTCTACTCCTTCAATGAAGCAATCTGGCAAAATGCCTTAGAAACGTCTGTATACTTTGACCCGATAATTCCATTTCTGGGAACCTATCCTAAGGAAATAATCTGAAATATTTCAAACACAGCCCAGAGGCTTATCACATCCTGATTAGCCTTGCACATAAAACCCATCAACATCTACATTCTTTTGTGCAGCATAGTGGTGGGAATAACAATGGCTACAATTTCCTTTTTCTAATTAAGGAGTCTTGGGCTGACATCAAGCCCCCACTTGCTCGTCAGCATTTTTCTCAGAATTGCTTCCTATGCATCAGCTCTACTGGGCCTCTTAAAGGAAGTAGAACGTAACTATGTAGAAAATATGCAATTTTTTGAATGTCAGATATTGGTTAAAACATTGAGGGAACTCTATCCCCTTAACCCTCTTATACACGTTCATTCATTCATTCACTCAACTAATATTCATTAAACCCTCCCATGGTCCAGAATCCGTGTTAGAAATGGGAATATAATGGGCAGACAAGGCACCTGCCCTCTTTGGTTCTCAGAGTATATGGAAGAGGTAGACCATTGCCTAAAAGTGACAAGTTCTATGAAGCAGAGACTGGAAGTGGGGATAGATTTTTGGGTGCAGGGGAGAGTATAGAACCTCCAGGAGAGAAACTAAGTAGAAAATGATGATTATGTCAAAAAGAGTAAGCATTAGCCAGGAGAAAAGACTTCCAGGTAGGTATAAAAGGATGTGCAGGTAATTCCCTGGAGGTCCAATGGTTAGGACTCCATGCTTTCACTGCCTAGGGCACGGGTTCAATCCCTGGTCAGGGAACTAAGATTCCAAGAGCTGCATTGCGTGCCCCCACCCCCCCAAAAAAAGAATGTGCAGAGACCTGAGTATGGGAGATAAGTGACAGAGTTCAGTATAGTGGAGTGTAGAAGACAGAGTGAGGGGCAGACTGGAGCAGTCAGTAGAGGCCAGGTTTCAAAGAGCCTCATGGCCATGTTGAATTGGGACATTATTCTGAGGAATCAAAGAGCCTCCAATGGTTTTTTTTTTTTTAATTAATTAATTAATTTACTTATTTTTGGCCGCGTTGGGTCTTCATTGCTGCGCGCCGGCATTCTCTAGTTGCAGTGGCTTCTCTTGTTGTGGAGCATGGGCTCTAGGGCGCGCAGGCTTCAGTAGTTGTGGCGCATGGGCTTAGTTGCTCCGCCGCATGTGGGAGCTTCCCGGACCAGGGCTTGAACCTTGTGCCCTGCATTGGCAGGCGGATTCTTAACCACTGCACCACCAGGGAAGTCCAAGATTGCCCAATCTTGTGTGGTCCTTAGCTTCCAGGGTCCTGCCTTCTAGTGTTTTCAAGGATTTTGGGATCAGGTTTTCCATAGTTAGGTGGATTGGCATACGGGTCATATCCAAGTTTCGCAAGCATGGGTGCAATCACTGCCATGTCTTGTAAGACATGTGGAGGTATCTTCCCAACCCATTCTGATAGAGCTCCCACATTGACTGGCTTGATGACTTGGGCTGTAGCTCTCTCCACTCTGCTAGTTTTGGAGGGTCTCCTGCAGAGGCGGGGGGTAGCTGTGGCTCACCGTGGGGACAAGGACACTGGCAGCACAAGTTCTGGGAAGTACCCTCCAAGAGGTTTGGGGGTTTTTTTGTGTTTTTTTTTTTTGCGGTACACGGGCCTCTCACTGTTGTGGCCTCTCCCGTTGCGGAGCACAGGCTCTGGACGCGCAGGCTCAGCGGCCATGGCTCACGGGCCCAGCCACTCCGCGGCATGTGGGATCTTTCTGGACCGGGGCACGAACCCGTGTCCCCTGCATCGGTAGGCGGACTCTCAACCACTGCGCCACCAGGGAAGCCCAACCCAAGGGTTTTTAAACAGAGGAAATCTGCTATAAAATCACTATATTTGGTTGGTGAGAAGAGGGCAACTTTCTGATTTTCAGATTTGTTGGGGTTTTTTTTCAGAGCCTGTAAAATGAAAGGACAAGAGGAAAGGGAGTTGAAGATATTGAAAAGAAAGTGGTTGAAATGATGGTCTGTAGAGTCTAAACTGGGTAAGGTAAGAAATCAAGAGTAGGGGGAGTTGACACATTGGAGAAATCAGAGGGGAGATGTATTAGTCTGCTAGGGCTGCTATAACAAAATACTACAGCCTGGGGAGCTTAAGCAACAGAAATTAATTTCCTCACAGTTCTGGAGGTTGGAAGTCCAAGATCAAGGTGCTGGCGGGGTAGGTGTCTCCTGAGGCCTCTCTCCTTGGCTTGCAGATGGCCACCTTCTTGCTATGTCTCCACATGACCTTTCCTCTGTGTGTGCCCCTCCCCGGTGTCTCTTCTTTTTCTTACAAGGACAACAATATTATTGGATTAGAGCCCCATCCATACAACCTCCTTTAATCTTAATTACGTCCTTAAAAGTCCTATTTCCAAATATAGTCACATTGGGGGTTAGGAATTCAACATATGAATTTGGGGGTGGAGGACACAATTCAATTCATAACAGGAGGGAAGACTGAAGTCTTCATTAAATTAGTTTTAGCTATTTACCATCATGCATCAGGCGCCACTTCAGAATTACCCGTGAGATCCAAGTGCAAAAGAGGTGATTTTTATGTATCTTCCCTGGAAGATTGGTAGATTTTGTTAAATTTATCCAGGATTTTTGGTGGCAGTGGTGGATCTGATTCTGCTCTCAATATACTATTAAATCAAGCAACAAGTAATCAGAAAGCTCCTTTCCAGGCTAATGTAGAGAGAGCTAGACAATTTTCTGCTTCTAACTATTTTCACAGCTCCCATCTTGCCTCAGATCCAAGGATTTAATTTTCCCAGCTTCCAGCCCTCTCTGTGAAAGCCATTATCTTTTGTCACCTTCTCCGGTCCCTCAGTAGGAAAATCCTCACTTGTCCAATATTCTGGCCATTAGTAATTTGAAATTTTACCTCTGAGAGTGATGCTGAAGGAGAAAGCAGCAATTTGCAGTCCATTTATTGTACCCTTTGTTATTTAAAAAAGTTTAGCTCATTTGCCTTGATTCTTATTGCTGAAAGAGAATTGACCGTTAGCAGGAGAATATTTGCTGCTAAATGGAGTCTGTTGTAGATGATTCTAGAAGACCATTAGCTTTTCACTGGGGGGCAATTAGTGTTTACTGTTTATTGTATCGTGCAATTGCAGGCATTTTCCCCCCTAGAGGTTGTAAAACCTTTAGAAGCATTGAGAACAGGCTTTTAAAGCCACTTGAAAATGTACAAGCAAGATGGAGTAGAAAGAAGAGCTGATAGCAAGGGCTTTATTTTGCTCGTGATCAGGCTGATTCATCTGCCTTCTAACTCAGTATATTATTCCCCTTCCCTGAGCTTGGAGTTAATCATACATAATGTGCATCAATTCATTTCACCCTAAATGCAAATATCAGTCCTGGAACAAATATTTAAATAGCACCAATCAGGGCCTTTTATGTTCTTTTATCAAACCCCAAAGTAAATAACAGCTTCTCAAAAGCCTTTCATTTCTGTGAATGCTATTCTGAAATCTGGCCCATAGGTTACAGGATTTGAACCTACCCTTTGGCTTCACCAGGGAAGAGAATGGGGCACAGGGACGTGGCTGGGACCTGCTCTAGGAGATTGGGCGCTAGCGTGGGAATGAAACCCAGGTCTCTCAACTGCCAGCCGCGGGGCTCCCCTACCCCTCCTCTCCACACACACCCATTTGTTTCAGGGGTGGGGGATTTGCCCCTCTCCCGGCTTGATGCTCTTGCAGGGGAAGGAAAAAAGGACTCTTCTCTCATTGCCGGAATGGGGCAGACAGGAGTCTGTCTGTCCCTGGTTCAGGAGGGAAACACAAAGTCTTGCTTCCCAGGAGTGGGGCGGAGTTGGGAGCCTCTTTTTCACTTGAATGCTATGGGGGAGGAGGAATCCCTTCTTAGACAAGAGTGGGATGGGGGAGATCATTCCCTACTAGGGACTGAATATCTCTCCTGTCCCTCCCCTTCTCTATAGCACATCCACCATACCAGTCCCAACTACCGTCACTTCTCACCTGGCTTGCAGCAAGTCTTCCAACTGGACTCAGTTGCTCTCTGCTTGTCTCCTCCCATGCAGTACCCAAGCAGCCCCAGTGAACTTTCTAAAATGCACTGACCACTCCGTGCAGGGGATCTCCAGTTTGGCAGGATAAAACCCCAACTTCACAACATGACTTACTTACTTAATGTTTGTCTCCTCCAATACACTGAAAGTCCTGTGAGGGCAGAGTTATGTCTATCTCAGTCGTCGTTGTGTTCCTAGCTTTAGCATAACGCTTTGGGCTTAAAAGGTCCTAGATAAACACATGAAAGTGAAATGAACAAATAACTGAACTTCTGCTTGTCTTTCAAAGCTCATCATAGAAGTTACTTCTCCCACGGAGCTTTTCCATGATTCTCAAGGTTTAGAAGTGCTGACCTTATAAGTGCACACCTTATACCACCAGGGCACTCCTCACACTAAGGTGTGACTGCCCATCCTCTCCATCTCCCCCGAGGTCAGATGCTGAGACCCAGGAGCACAGAGAATGAGTCCTGTTGGCTTATTCCCAGTATCTAGCCCAGGGTCCAGCACATAGATCCTACTCAGCATTTGTCAAATGAATGATATATGCCTAACTTTTCTGATTCCCAAGTTTTAACCAAAATATTTGCTTTCAAGGAGAGTAGAAAACAATAGTATCAGTGTCAGACTCATCCATTTATTGTTTATTTTGTGTTGGGCATTTTGATGAGGGCTTTACACATGTCATCAGGTACATCCAGGTTTCACTAGCTTATGAATACAACTGAGGACCCTTGTCCCATTATTACCCAGTTATCATGGTCTTGAACACCCAAATACCAATGTCTATATAACTATTGTTTTCTTTCTCTGATTGCCTGAGTTCTTGCTTTTCCTGGTTTGTGAATCTTTTTCTCTCTCTCTCTCCATTTTGTGAATCTTCTCAATCAATCAGTCAATCAACCAATCTCTCTCTGTCATATTTTTCTCTGCTTCTTCATGTAAAGCTAACATTCAAACTGGATGACTTTGGGTAAATTATTCAACTTCTCTGTCTTTCCCTTCTATAACTATAAATTGGAGATGATAATAATAATACTTCTTAGGGTTCTTGTGAAAATTAAAGAAAATTACACATATAAAACAATAAGAGGGACTTCCCTGGAAGTCCAGTGGTTAAGACTCCACGTTTCCACTGTAGGGGGCACAGGTTCCATCCCTGGTTGGGAAACTAATCCCGCATGCTGCCCAGCATGGCCAAAAAAACAACAAAAAACAACAACAATGACAACAACAACAGAAAACTTAGGACAATGCTTGCCACGTGTTAAGTTATGCCAAGGCTGCTGCTGTTGCTGTTGAGGTGTAAACTTCCAGTCATGCCTGCCCCAATCCAGGTTTACATCCCTCCCAGGGAAGCAATCAGCAAAGATAGACAGCATCTCTGCCCAATTCCAAACTCCCAGGAGACCCAGCACAGGTCAGATGTTTAATCAGCTATAAAGGGGACCTTAAAGGTAGAGATAAAGTGCAGGACTATACTGCCTGTTGTGGGCTGAATTGTGTCCCCACCCAAATTCATATGTGGAAGCCCTAACCCCCAAATGTGACTGTATTTGGAAGTAGGGCCCTTAAGGAGGTAGTTAAGGTTAAATGAGGTCACCTGGGTGAAGTTCTAATCCAGTAGAACTGGTGTCCTTATAAGAAGAGGAAGAGAAACAAGAGTGGGCACACATGGAGGAAAGGCCATAAGAGGACACAGGGAGAAGGTGGCCACCTACAAACCCAAGAGAAAGGCCTCAGGAGAAACCAAACCTGTGGACACCTTGATGTCAGACATGTAGCCTCCAGAATGGTGAGAGAGAAATTTCTGTTGTTTAAGCCCCTGGTTGGTGGTAGCTTCTATGGCAGCCCTAGCAAAGTAACTCATTACCGAGACAGTTGGTGGTTCTCACTTTTGCTTTGGGTGAGTGATTCTCACGACTTAGGCAGGTGGAAAAAAGTTTTCTTTTAAACCCGGTGCCTGGAACAGGGTAAGTGAGCTGTGAGTGGTCCTAGTTGTTTCTCTTATGGTCATCCCTGCTGCTGTTGTTTTTGTTGCTGGTAGTCACGTTTCTGTTACGTTCATCGTCGAGAGGGGGGATCTCAGACCACTCTACAGCCCCAGAAGGTACAGAGACCCTCAGAAAAAGGCAAACTTAACTTCTGTGTTTTCTACACACAAGATTTTTTTTTAAGGTGTAATTGACAAACATTATTAGTTTCAGGTGTAAAACATAATGATTTGACATTTGTGTATTTTGTGAAATGATGACCCCAGTAAGTCTGGTTAATACTTGTCACCATACAGAGTTATAATTTTTTTTCTTGTGATGAGAACTTTTAAGATCTACTCTCTTAACAACTTTCAAATATGCAGCACAATATTGCTAGCTATAGTCACCATGTTGTACCTTACATCCCCAGGACTTATTTACCTTATAACTGGAAATGTGTACCTTTTGACCCCCTTCACGCGTTTTGCCCATCCCCCATCGTTCCCAGTCTCTGGCAACCACCAATCTGTTCTCTGCATCTATGAACTCGCTTTTTGTTGCTGTTGTCTTTTTTTTTTTTAAGATTCCACATATAAGTGAGATCATACAGCATTTCTCTTTCTCTGTTTTATTTCACTTAGCATAATGCCCTCGAGGTCCATCCATGTTGCCACAAATGGCAAGAGTTCATTCTTTTATATGGCTGAATAATATTCCATTGTAAATATATACACATTTTCTTTATCCATCCATCTGTTGATGGACATTTAGGTTGCTTCCATATCTTGGCTGTTGTAAGTAGTGCTGCATAACGTGAGGGTGCATATATCTTTTCATATTAGTGTTTTTGTTTTCTTTGAGAAAATACCCAGCCGTGGAATTGCTGGATCATATGGTAGTTCTAGTTTTAATTTTTTGAGGAACCTCCATACTGTTTTCTATAGTGACTACACCAATTTACATTCCCACCAACAGTGCACAAGGATTCTCTTCTCCACATCCTAGCCAACATTTGTTATTTCTTGGTTTTTTGATGAAATCCTTTGTAACAGGTGATATCTCATTATGATTTTGATTTGCATTTCCCTGATGATTAGTGATGTTGAGCACCTTTTCATGTGTCTGTTGGCCATCTTTATATCTTCTTTGGAAAAATGTTTATTTAGATCCTCTGCCCACTCTTTTTTTTCTCCCAGTTTTATTGAGATATAATTGACATACTGCACTGTATAAATTTAAGGTGTACAGCATAATGATTCGGCTTACATACATCATGAAATGATTACCACAATAAGTTTAGTGAACATCCATCACCTCATAGACACAACATTGAAGAAATAGAAAAAGATATCTTTTCCTTATGATGAGGACTCTTAGAATTTCCTCTCTTACAACTTTCATGAATAACATACAGCAGTGTTCATTATACTTATCATGTTGTATATTACATCCCTCATACTTATAACTGGAAGTTTGTACCTTTTTTGACTGTTCTTAACCAATTCCCCCTTCCTCCACCCCTGCATCTAGTTACCACTGATCTGATCTTCTTCTATGAGTTTGTTTGGTTTTGAAGTATAATTGACCTACAATACTATATTAGTTCCTGGTACACAATACAGTGATTTGATATTTCTAGACATGTCAAAACGGTCACCATGGTAAGTCTAGTTGTCATCTGTCACCATACAAAGATATTACATAGTTGTTGACTATATTCCCCACACTGTACCCTTCATACCTGTGACTCACTTATTTTGCAACTGGAAGTTTGTACCTCTTATCTCCCTCACTTATTTCTCTCCTCCCCCAACCCCTCTAGCAACCACCTGTTTGTTCTCTGTATCTATGACTGTTTCTGTTTTGTTCTGTTTGTTCATTTGTTTTGTTTTTAGATTCCACATATAAGTGAAATCAAACAGTATTTGTCTTTTTATGACTGAGTTATTTCACTTGGCATGATGCCCTCTAGGTCCATTCGTGATGTTGCAAATGGCAAGATTTCATTCTTTTCATGGCTGAGTAGTATTCCACTATATATATATATATATTTCACATCTTTTTTATCCATCCATCTATTGATGGGCACTTAGCTTGCTCACATATCTTAGCTAATGTAAATACTGCTGCAATGAACATAGGGGTGAATGTATCTTTTTGAACTAGTATTTTTGTTTTCTTTGATTAAATACCTGGAAGTGGAATTGCTGGATCATACAGTAGTTGTATTTTTAATTTTTTAGTAATCTCCACACTGTTTTCCTTAGTGGCTGCATCAATTTACATTCCCACCAACAGTGCACAAGTGTTCCGTTTTCTCCGTATCCTGGCCAAAACTTATTATCTTTTCAATAATAGCCATTCTGACAGGTGTGAGGTGGTATCTCATTATGGTTTTGACTTGCATTTCCCTGATGATTAGTGATATTGATCATCTTTTCATGTGCGTGTTGGCCATCTGTATGTCTTCTTTGGAAAAATGTCTATTTAGGTCCTTTGCACGTTTCCTAATCAGGTTGTTTGTTTTCTTGATGTTGAGTTGTGTGAGTTCTTTGTCTATTTGGGGTATTAACTCCTTGTCAGATATATCTTTTGCAAATATCTTCTCCCATTCAGCAGGTTGCCTTTTCAGTTTGTTGATAGTTTCTTTTGCTGTGAAAAAGCTTTTCAATTTGATATAGTCCATTTGTTTATTTTTGCTTTTGTCTTCCTTGCTTGAGGAGACACATTTCCTTCTAGATCACTGTATCATTTAAACATTTTGAAAATGACTTGAAATGTTTTCCTAAATGTCTTCAGAAAATCAGTTTATTTTGTAGTTTTAGCCAAAAAGTGCCCTTTTGGTCACTGAATTCATCTAGCATTCATCATTTTTTTCCATACAATGAAATGCCTTAAAGAAAAAAAAAAAAGTAATGGACTGGCTTTCTGGTTTGGATAAAATGTGCTTAAAGCCAGAGCTCTTCCTCAGTATTTGATTTTTCCAACTTTTTTTTTTTTTTAATACATATAGGTGCTACATTTATATCTGCCTGTTTAAATTCTGCCATATTTCACTTCTAGGCTTCTAGTGTGGCAAATCATGTTTTACTTTCAATTAAGCATTGGTAAAGGAATATCTGGTAATGCTAGGAAATAATTCTGTTGTAACTGAGCTTTGTACTCACCACATATGGATCATTCCTCATCTGTAATGTGCCCCAAATGCAGCTTCATTTTCCAGATACTGTGATGCAGAATAAAGTACTTCATTATGAGGTGCAAAACAAAGACAAAAACAAAAAAAACAACTTCCTTTTAGAAGTTTTATGGTTTCAGGTCTTATATCTAAGTCTTTAATCCATTTTGAGTTTATTTTTGAATATAGGGTTGAGAAGGTAGTCCAGCTTGATTTTTTTTTTTTTTTTTTTGCATGTAGCTGTCCAGTTTCCCAACATTTATTGAAGAGGCTGTCTTTTCCTCATTGTATATTATTGCTTCCTTTGTCATAGATTAATTGCCCATATAAGTACAGGTTCATTTCTGGGCTCCCTATTCTGTTCCATTGATCTATGTATCTGTTTTTGTGCCAGTATCATACTGTTTTAATGACTGTAGCTTTCTAGTATGGTTTGAAATCAGGGCACATTCTCTGCCCATTTTTTAATCAGATTGTTTGTCTGCTTTTGAGTTGTATGAGTTCTTTATATATTTTGGATATTAGCCCCTTATCAGATATATGATTTGCATGAATGGAATATAAGCTGATTTGATTTGAATTCAACATCAGGGTTGACAATAATGAAAGTAGTAAAGATGGCGGAAAGCATTAAAAATGGTGAAGGCAAGATAGAAATTATGAAAAAAGGTGAGGGGGAAAGCCTATGAAACCAACAGTAATGGAGCAAATAAGAAATAAAATCACATTAGGTAAATAATTGATAAAAGTTTATCCTGCTGTTTATTTATCATATCAGTGTGACAAAATACTTTCTGTATAAACTTTTTTTTTTGAGGCAAAGAAAAGGTCTATCCATTTTCCTTTCAGTGTAATAAAGCACTGTTGCCCTTTGAGTTGCTGTGAATTATGTGGACTCCTGTGTTCTGCCTCAGAATCTTGCTGCCATTTTTATATTGTTCAATGGGGAAATTGTTTGGCAAATAAAATTCCAAATGAATTTTCAGTTATGACATGCTTATAAATTGGACCAGATGATTTCCAGTTTTAAAAGGAGGCTGTGGTTCCCACCAACACTCAGACTGGTATATCACATCCTGTGTGAAAAAAGAAACTATCCTATCATACCCTATCCAATGAGTTGAAATTCATTCCCTGCCTTGTATATGTGGTCCTGATATAAAAGGCTAACTTCAGCTCTTTGAAACTCTGACTTAGGTATTAGTGAATTAAAAAAGATTTTTAAAATATTTAATGTTTTGTGAATTCCAAAGTTTCTACAACAACATGTTTCGTTTTTTAGCTATCAGAAAAACAATATAACAAATATTTTTTTCAAAAGGAAATAGACTCTGGAGCTTCCTTTCATGTGATTCTGAAAAATCAGAGTTGAAAAAATTCCATTTGGCACTGAGAAGATTTCATTTGATTCCGCCTCTCTTGAACAATGCCACAAACTTCATTTGCAATGTACTACGTTTACCTTTGGATAGAAAATTGCCGAACAGTGGCGAGGGCAGGTGTACTTTATATGCAGATAGCCTCATAAACTTCAAATTATTCTTTGCCACCTGTTACCAGCAACACCTGCCTAATGGACTGGATGTAACAAAAGAAGCATTCAGGGGCAGAAAACTACAGTTATACAGTTGAAAGTCAAGCTTGCCTCTTTGGTGAGCCGACCAGATAGCTGTGGATTTTTTTTCTTTTTCTCAATGGTAAATACACATGGTTCATGAACTTAAAATGGAATGCTTTACAGCAAAAACTTTTTCAGAAAATATTAAGAAATAAAATTAAAACCATTTGGGAAAATAAACCAACTTTTTTTGTGTCCCACATCTGTGCAGTTTTCATCCCCAAGCCCTTACAGGTCACTAATTACTTTGATCAGTTTCAGGTATATTCTTCCAGAATTTCTTCAGGCAAATACAAGTACATATGACCTCATGTATATTTTAAGCTGTGGATCACTTAAAGAACATAAGATCTAGTGGGAATGATCTTCTTTCAGAATTTTTTCCTTTTTGGTATAAGAAAAAAACATTGTAGTGAATGTTTATACGGTTTTGGTTTCCTAACAATAGTAGGGATAGCCCAGCCTAGTAACCAGTGCTGGGCTAGGCATCAACAGATGTGCCATTAATTTAAACTATAACTCTGAACTACAGTTCTTTCTGCTTCAGCTGAGATGGAGAATATGCATCTGTGACTGTGCCGGGAAAATGGAAACATGGATGTATCAGTGCTTTGAAATGTACAAGCTCCTGAGCAAAAGGAAGGTACTGGTGATTACCTTCAAAAGGACTATGACATCTTCTAACCTTAAATTATAAGCCTTAAATTATACCTCTAAGCCTTAAATTATACCTCAGAACTATTAACTAGGTTTGCAAAGCAAGACACTGCTACCAGACATAATCTTTATAATGAACTCATCAACCCAAACTTCTATTATTACTTGTAAGTGTCACTACCATTAGCCAAAGTTTATTGAACTTCAGTGATGTGCTTTCTACCACCCAGAGTTGGACGACTTACTGGGAGAGCTCTCTGGACATCTAGAATATCTGAAAAGGCAGTCAGTAAGCAGCCACAAGAGATATCTATGGGAAATTGCTAAGGAAGCAATGGAGATCTGCCTTCTTTCTCTCAATATATCTAAGGAAACTAGTTTAACTGAACAGGATTTCACAGCATGGTTTTATACAAATCAATATTAATTTATAGATTACATTTTAAGAAACTTGTCTCGTACCTTTGATCAATCTAGTCTACGGAAAACATTTGCCTCATTTGTTTTATATATCTATTATATATAATTTATAATATATATATTATATGTTATACATATATAATATTTTTCTGAACATTTAAAAAGAAGTTGCAGACGTCAGGCCCTTTAATCCCAAAAGATTTATTTCCTAAGAACGAGGGCATTCATTTATGTAATCATAGTACAATCACAAAAATCAAAACTTTATCATTGAAACAATACCATTTTCATGTTTGTGGATCTTATTCAAATTTCACCAATTTGTATCAGAAATGTCCTCTACAGCAATTTTAATTTTTCTGGTATGGAGTCCAATCCAGGGTCACTCAATGAATTTAGTTTCCTTTAGAATAGAGTAGTTCCTCTGCTTTTGTCTTTCACAATATTGGCATTTTCAAAGAACACAGTTGTTTTATATGGTGTCTCCCATTTCATGTGCATCTAATGCTTCTTCATTATTAAGTTCAGATGTGCAAAAATGAGGGGCGCACTCTGGAACTGATACTGTGTTCTTTTTAATCATTTTAATTTTAGTCTTCCTGGTACACTTAGCATCGTTTCACATTGTACTTTTCATGGGCAGTTCTCTTATGACTAATGAGATTTACACATTCTCATGTTTCTTAGCTCTTTGGATACCACCTTTTGTAAAGTACATGTTCCAATCTCTTGCCCATTTTTCCCTTTTACTCTCTTTTTCTTATTGAATTGTAGACATCCTGTGTATATTCCAAATAGAAGCCCTTCTTGTTATGTGTATTACAAATATTTTCTTCCATTTTGCGGTTTGCATTTCACTCTCTTAAGGAAATTTATTAATCTTTTCCTTTATGTGTAATGAGTTATGTGTGCTGCTTAAGTAATCTTTCCCTGTTAATCTATGTTACTCCCTGTTATGGTTTTACTTTGTACTTTTAATCTATGATCAGTCTGTTATTAACTTTAGCATATGGTTTGAAGCAAGGGCAAGTTATGTTTCCTTTATATGAGTGTCCAGTTATCCAGCACTGTTTACTGAAAGGACCATTCCCTACTGCTCTGAAGTACCATCCTTGTTATAAGTCAATGTCTGTCTATGCATGGGTTTATTTCTGGAGTCCCCAATCTCTTCCATTAATCTGATTATTTGTTGTTGCACCATCATTCTATTACCTAATTTCTGTAGTTTCATAATAAGTCTTGATAGTAAAGTATGTCTTCTCACCTTATTCTTCAATAATACCTTGGCTATTCTTGGTCCCTTGCATTTCTATATAAAATTTAGAATTAGTTGGTGAAGTTCCAAAAAATAAAAGTAAGAAAAAAAACTTGTTGGAGTTTTGACCAGAATTGCACTGAATCCATAGATCATTGGAGAAAAGAGACATTTTTACAATATTTATTTTATGAATCTATTAACATGGTTTATCTCTCTATATATTTAGATGTGTGCGCATTTCTCTCAATAATGTATTACAGTTCTCTGCATAAAGCGAACATCATTTGTTAATTTGCACATCATTTGTTAATTGTATTTCTACATACTTGATTTCTATGTTATTGGAATGTTATATCAGGCCCTTTAATCCTGAAAGATTTATTTCAGGATTAAATTTTTAAGTAGACATTGTATGCAACAAACTTACTTCATTTATTCTAAATGTTTATTCATTTGGCATTTTATATGTATGTATTCATATAATCTTCAAATAATGTCAGTATTTTTTCTTTTTTTTTTCATATTTTCCTATTCTTTATGCCCCAACTAGGACCTCCGATACAGTGTTGAATTGAATTGGCCGTAATAGATATCCTTGTGGCAGTCATGGAGGTGTGCCTCTCAGATCCCCCTTGCAAGTTAGCTCACAGCTTCTAACTGCAGGTGCCTTCAGGATCTCCTTCTGGCCCATGCACTTCCAGAGCAGCCTCCAGCCCCTGAATGATCATGGCAGTGGCGGAAGGACTCACCTCATTTGCCCTGCCTGGGGCTCCTCTGGGGGAACTCTTTGAGCCACAGCTCCCCATTGGGCTGTCAAGATATTCTCACATTCTTGCCTCCATTCTCCTTTCACAGGTGTCAGATCTACATTGAGACCTGTGTCTTTCTCTGCCCAGTCCTGCTCCCTGTCTTGATCTTTCACAAGTATTGCCTCCAATAACAACAGGTACATTTGCCTGACACGCAGCAAGCCAAATGTTGAGATACTGAGGTTTACAGCCAAGAAAGGGTTTATTCACAAGGCAGCCAGGTGAGGAGACAGGAGAACAACTCTCAAATCTGCTTCCCCAAAGGGGTTTGGGATATTTATGGGATAAGTAAGGTGGCCTTAGGCATGGGGAAAGGTGATTGGAGGTAGGGAGAAAGATGAGGCAATCAGTGTTTTGCTCAGGTGCATCTGGGTTACATGCTCTTGCATATTCAAAATGGAGGCACTTCCTGCTAAATTCAGGAGTAACACAATGATGCCCACTCTTGATACTTCTATTTAACATAGTACTTGGAGTCTTAGCCACAGCAATCAGATAAGAAAAAGAAATAAAAGGTATATAAATTGGAAGGGAAGAGGTAAAAGAGTCACTATTTGCAGATGACATGGTACTCTATATAGAGAACCCTAAAGAATCCACCAAAAGAATATTAGAACAAATAAATGAATTCAACAGAGTTGCAGGATGCAAGATTAATATACATAAACCTGTTATTTCTATATACTAATAATGAAATATCAGAAAAAGAAAGTAAAAAAAAAATCCTGTTTAAAATCACATCAAAAAAATAAAATAGCTACAGATGGACTTAACCAAGGAGGTGAAAGACCTATACATTGAAAACTATAAAACAATGATAAAGGAAATTGGACATCTCCAATTCTTCAAAGAAATAGAAAGATATTCCATGCTCTTGGATTGGAAGAATTAATATTATTAAAATGGCCATACTACCCAAAGCAGTCTACAGATTCAATGCAATCCTTATCAAAATACTCAGGAAATTTTTCACAGAGCTAGAACAAATAATTCTAAAATTTATACGGTACCACAGAAGATCCCGAATTGCCAAAGCAATCTTGAGAAAAAAGAACAAAGCTGGAGGTATAATCCTCCCAGACTTCAGACTATAATACAAAGTTACAGTAATCAAAATAGCATCGTATTGGCACAAAAAACAGACACATACCTTAGTGGAACAGAATAGAGAGCCTAGAAATAAACCCATGCACATAAGGTCAATTAATCTATGATAAAGGAGGCAAGAATATACAACAGAGAAAAGACAGTCTCTTCAATAAGTGATGCTGGGAAAACTGTGCAGCTACATGTAAAGCAATGAAATTAGAGCATTCCCTCACACTATATTCGAAAATAAACTCAAAATAGTTTAAAGACCTAAATGTAAGACATGAAACCATAAAACTCCTAGAAGAGAACATATGTGAAACACGCTTTGACATAAATTGTAGCAATGTTTTTTTGGATTAGTCTCCTATGGCAAAAGAAATAAAAGCAAAAATAAACAAATGGGACCTAATTAAACTTAGAAGCTTTTGCACAGCAAAGGAACCCATCAACAAAATGAAATGACAACCTGGGAGAAAATATTTGCAAATGATGCAACCAGCAAGGGGTTAATATCCAAAATATATGAACAGCTCATATAACTCAATATGAAAAAATAAAATCCAAGCAAGAAATGAGCAGAAGACTTGAGTAGACTTTTTTTTCCAAAGAAGAAATACTAACAGGCACATGAAAAGATGCTCAACGTCTCTAATTATTAGAGAAATGCAAATCCAAACCACTATGAGGTATCTATCTCCTCACACCTGTCAGAATGGCTATCATCAAAAAATCCACAAATAACAAATGTTGGAGAGGATGTGGAGAAGAAGGAACCCTAATACACTGTTGATGGGAATGTAAATTGGTACAGCCACTATGGAAAACAGTATAGAGGTTCCTTAAAAACTAAGAACTACCACATGATTCAGGAATTCCACTCCTGGGTGTATATCCAAAGAAAATGAAAACACTAATTTGAAAAGATACATGCACCTCAATGTTCATGGCAGCCGTATTTACAATAGCCAAGACATTGAAGCAACCCAAGTGCCCATCAACAGACAACTGGATTAAGAAGATGTCATATACATATGTATATGTTTATATACACACACACAAACACAATGGAATATTACTCAGCCATAAGAAGTATGAAATACTGTCATTCGCAGCAACATGGATGGAACTAGAGAATATTATGCTTAGTTAAATAAGTCAGACAAAGAAAGACAAGTACTATATACTATATGTCATTTATATGTGGGATCTAAAAAATAATACAAATGAACGTATATACAAAACAGAAACAGACTCACAGGTGTAGAAAACAAACTTATAGTTCCAAAGGGGAGAGGGAAGCGGGGAGGGACAGGTCAGGAGTATGGGATTAACAGATAAATACTGCTATACATAAAATAGATAAGTGACAAGGATATACTATATAGCACAGGGAATTATAGCTATTATCTTGTAATAACCCATAATGGAATATAATCTGCAAAAATACTGAATTACTATGCTATATACCTGAAACTAACACAATATTGTAAATCAACTATACTTCAATTTAAAAAAAAAAAAGAGGGACTTCCCTGGCAGTCCAGTGGTTAAGACTCTGCACTTCCGCTGCAGGGGGCATGGGTTCCATCCCTGGTTGGGGAACTAAGATCCCGAAGGCCATGCAATGCGGCCAAAAAAAAAAAAAAACAGGCACTTAGCATGATCTGAAGGTGGAGTTTTCCAGTCCTCTGCTGTCAACAGGCCATCCCTGGGACATCTATACAGGCCTAGTTTTAGGGTCAGTGGATCACACTGGGCAGGACCTGACTCAAAGTTCCTGTAAAACAACTGGGCTGTGTGGAGCTGGGAAGATACACAATTAAAGAGAGGAAAAAAGAAACAAGAAAACAACTAACTCCAGTTAATCAGTGAAGGTAGTTTACAAGCAGAGGGGCTTTAACAAGCTGTTCCCTTATCTGTTGTTCTGTAAGACAAGTTCAAGAATTTCTATTAGTTAACAACAGCTTCTGTTAACTCTGTGGGGCACGATTTCACTGCAAAGTCAAAAATATTTACTATCTGGTGGCCCAGAAGAGTATATTAAACATAAATGTATGGTTTCAACCAGAGGTTGTTTTAAACCATACATATAACTCTTATGCACTTTCCTGTATTGATGGCATATTTCACTTTATTTTTAAAAGAGCAGAAAAGAAAAATGAATGGGATTAACTCCTAATATGGTTCATATTCACTGATTTTTATAATTTTTGTTTTGAAAATCCACTCTGAGAATCTGATTCAAGGATTATTTGGTGTAATTAAATAAAACCCACTCATTTCAGTTCATGTAAAGGGAGACTTATTATAAAGATATGGGACCCCAGGAACACTGAGCTTCAGGATTTGGGTATAATAACTCCAGGCAGTTTCTCTCTGTCTCTGCTTCTCTCACTGTCTCCCCCTCACCACTACCTCCCTGGCATCTCTTCTTTGCTGCTGTCCCAAAATGGTAGTTTAACCCCAAAACTTGATGGCTTTCTTGTTTGGTCCTTCACAGATGATTTGCTCAGTCTCTATGTCCAAATTCTGAAGAGAGAATCTTCTTGTCCCAGCTCCAAATTCCTGGAAGAGATTAAATGTCCCAATTTAGGTAACATTCACTTGGGTCTGAAACAGGAGGGAAGGGGGCAGGGCACGACCTTTAAAAGAATGACATAGCCATAGGACATGACAAAAACTGATCAGAACCAACTAGGTACAAGATGGGGGAAGATTCAACTTCCAGTCGACCTTGAGCCTCATTATACACTCATTGTAAAATGTTAGGATGCCAAATGACAGACTCACCAGCACCATGCAAGTTCTGAGGCCAACCATAAAAGGTCAAAAAGTGGGCGGTGGCCCAATTCCTGGACATCTCCTCCCTTCCCCCCCTCCCCGCCCCCACATCCCACTCATTAGCCTATGAAATTGCGCAGCCCATAAACACTAACCATGCCATATTTCGAGGCCTCTGACCTTCTGAGATGGCCCACACTCTGTCTGTGGAGTGTGTTTCTCTCTAAATAAATCCACTTCTTACCTATCACTTCGTTTCTGAATTCCTTCATGATGAGGCAAGAACATTAAATTCACCGGGAACAGGTCCAGTTTGTAGTAACATGGCAGGTAGTGGTAGCTCTGTCAGCCTGTAGGAGGGGAGGCATTTCTAAGAAAAGACTGTGGATGGGGAGCAAAGATTCCATATATCTAACAAAATAAGAAAGGAACTAGGATGGGCATTGCTTAGGGGGCAATAAACACGTAGGGGGTGAGTGACATAGGTGTTGAAGGGTATTGCAGGATCCCTTTAAAGTGCATAGGAGGATTCATTTGCACCCTGTCCTGAAAGTATTTACAAATACTTTCAAGCCCTTGAAATAGAGAGCTAAATTGGGGGACAGGAGGGAGGAGAACGGTGAAATCACTGGGGGCAAAGGGTGGTGGATGAGAAGGAAAGGCAAACAACAATGGCTTTGAAGAACAGCCTTTGAATGAGATTGATTTGCAAATGAGCATATGAGAATACGCACATTTAAATAATTGTTTACGTCAAAATAGTCGTCCTGGAAGTTCTGCATTTATGATTAACATGCTGGAAATCAGAATATATTCAACTCTTCGTGCAGGATGTGTGCTGGGCTCTTTACACATGCAAAACAGAATTTAGCTAAAATACCTTGTACTTTGAGATGCAAATGAAATTAACTGGAACTCTATCACACTTGCAGAGGGGTAGCTGTGGTGCGGTTTTCCTAACCACCTCTACCTACTGTTGGCAGCATGGCTTAATTGCTTCCTCTGCTGACCCCCCCATGACTCCCCAGCTGAGGAGAAAAGTAGCATCTACAGTAAATTGGGGGTTGGAATATATTCTGTAGGCAATGGACTGGGTTATTTCCCTCCATCTGACATTTGCTGCAGTGGACATCACTTTGGATAAACTTTTAAATATATCATACATGCCCAGAAGTGAAATGCCTCATTAAAAGGCGTGAACATTTTATTAAAAATTTTTATTGGAGTATAGTTGATTTACAATCTTGTGTTAGTTTCAGGTGTGCAGTGAAGCGAATCAGTTATACGTATACGTACATCCACTCTTTTTTTGTTTTTTAGATTCTTTTCCCATATAGGCCATAATAGAGTAGTGAGTAGAGTTCCCTGTGCTATACAGCACGTTCTTATTTGTTATCTATTTTATATACAGTAGTGTGTATATGTCAATCCTAGTCTCCCAATTTATCCCTCCCTCCTTATGCCCTGGTAACCATAAGTTTGTTTTCTACATCCGTGACTCTATTTCTGTTTTGTAAATAAGTTCATTTGTACCCCCCTTTCTTTAGATTCCACATATAAGCAATACCGTATGATATTTGTCTTTCTGTGTTTGTCTTACTTCACTCGGTATGACAATCTCTAGGTCCATCCATGTTGCTGCAAATGGCATTATTTTGTTCTTTTTATGGCTAATATTCCATTATATATATGTACCACATCTTCTTTATCCATTTCTCTGTTGATGGGCATTTAGGTTGCTTCCATGTCCTGGCTATTGTAAATTGTGCTGCAATGAATATTAAGGTGCATGTATCTTTTCTTTTTTTTTTTAATTGGAGTATAGTTGCTTTATACTGCTGTGTCAGTTTCTACGGTACAACAACGTGAATCAGCCATATATGTACATATACCCCCTCTTTTTGGATTTCCTTCCCATTTAGGTCACCACAGAGCACTGAGTAGAGTTCCCTGTGCTATACAGTAGGTTTTCATTAGTTATCTATTTTATACATAGTAGTGTATATATGTCAATCCCAGTCTCCCAATTTGTCCCAACTCCTCCTTCCCCCTTGGTATCCATACGTTTGTTCTCTACATCTGTGTCTCTATTTCTGCTTTGCAAATAAGATCATCTATCCCACTTTTCTAGATTCCACATATATGTGTTAATATACTATATTTGTTTTTCTCTTTCTGACTGACTTCATTCTGTATGACAGACTCTAGGTCCATCCATGTCTCTACAAATGACACAATTTCGTTCCTTTTTATGGCTGAGTAATATTCCATTGTATATATGTGCCACATCTTCTTTATCCATTCTTCTGTTGATGGACATTTAGGTTGCTTCCATGTCCTGGCTATTGTAAATAGTGCTGCAGTGAACGTTGGGGTACACGTATCTTTTTGAATTATGGTTTTCTCTGGATATATGCCCAGTAGTGGGATTGCTGGGTCACATGGTAGTTCTACTTTCAGTTTTTTAAGGGACATCCATAGTAGCTGTACCAATTTACATTCCCACCAACAGTGTAGGAGGGTTCCCTTTCTCCACACCCTCTCCAGCATTTATTGTTTGTAGATTTTTGATGATGGCCATTCTGACCGGTTTTTGGTGATGCCTCATTGTAGTTTTGATTTGCATTTCTCTACTAATTAGTGATATTGAGCATCTTTTCATCTGCTTTTTGGCCATCTGTATGTCTTCTTTGGAGAAATGTCTATTTAGATCTTCCACTCATTGTTTGATTGGTTTATATATATTTTTTTGATATTGAGTTGCATGCACTGCTTGCATATGTTGGACATTAAGCCTTTGTCCGTTGCTTCATTTGCACATATTTTCTCCCATTCTGAGGGTTTCTTTTCATCTTGTTTATGGTTTCCTTTGCTGTGCAAAAGCTTTTAAGTTTCATTAGGTCCCATGTGTTTATTTTTGTTTTCATTTCTCTAGGAGGTGGGTCAAAAAGGATCTTGCTGCGATTTATGTCAAAGAGTGTTCTGCCTGTGTTTTCCTCTAAGAGTTTTATGGTGTCCGGCCTTACATTTAGGTCTTTAATCCATTTTGAGATTATTTTTGTGTATGGTGTTAGGGGAGTGTTCTAATTTCATTCTTTTACATGTAGCTGTCCAGTTTTCCCAGCACCACTTATTGAAGAGACTGTCTTTTCTCCGCTGTATATTCTTGCCTCCTTTGTCATAGATTAGGTGACTGTAGGCGCATGGGTTGATCTCTGGGCTTTCTATACTGTTCCATTGATCTATACTTCTGTTTTTGTGCCTGTAAAAAAGGCATGAACATTTTTGAAAGCTTTGGACCTATATATTGCCAAGTTGATTTCCAAGCAGTTGTAGCAAATTACACCGTCCCCAGCAAGGCAGAGGTTTCCTGTTCCTCAGCATCCTTGATGGTACTAGGGATGAATTTCTCTAACTTGGCAAGTGAAAAATACTGCCTTGTTGTTTTAATTTGCGCAGAATTACTTTTGATGAGCGACAGATATGAATGGATAGATAGGTAGATAGACAAATTCTAAACTTTTAAAAGGTGAAAAATCTCTACAACTGAGATCAGTCAAAAATGCCACAGAGTCAGAAAATAAATAAAGATAAAGCCCCCGAAGGAGAGTTTCCACAGTGCTGTGAGCAATAACGGCGTTGCTAGAATAACAATGTTCAGGAAAGAAGAAAACATATATTTTCTCTGGATTAGTATGATTTGTAAATAATACATGCAAAACAACTGGCATCTAATAGGAGATCAGCATGGTATTGTGTGCTGTTTAAAAAGTCACATTATTTTAAAGACACACCCCAAGGGTATCAGATGTATTAGCAAATCTGGAGAGAACAATAAAGGTTGAGTTCAGGAAGTGATAGTCATGAAAAATACTCAGAACCCTCTGACCCGCCCCCCCCACCCCAGGGCGGAGGAAGCTTACTGCCGCCATGTGGAATCACAGAATCTGTTTGTGCTTCAAGATTTCCCATGAGGTGTTTACAAAAGTAACCACAGTGTTCAAACCAGTTGATCCAGTTGCCCACATATCATACCTAGACCCATCTAGCAAACATCTAGAAAAGCATACAACAGTCCACAATTATCATACCAAAGATGCTGTTTAAGGCTATATTTGGCATAATGAGTCACAGGAAGTGGAACGGCGGGATAGATTTACGAGTAGATACAATCACCAAAGCAAATTAGTATGTATGTAAAATGTTCGTTCCATAAATGTGTATATCCTGAGGTAATTTTGAATCTTAAAAATTGTTCTCTGCCCAACGGCAGTTTTAACTTTTTATTTTGAAATAATGATAGATTCACAGGCAGTTACAGGAGAAAAACAAAGTACAGGGAAAGTCTGGTGTACCCTTTGCCCAGCCTCTCCCAGTGGCAAAATCGATAGTACAGTATCAAAGCCAGGAAATTGATGGTGATTGGATCCAGAGAGCTTATTCAGATTTCACTAATTTTACAAGCACTCATGTGTATGGTGTGTATGTGTCTGTGTGTGGGGGGGGATGGGTCTCATGCAGTTTTATTACATGTGTACCTTCACGTAACCACCAACACAATTAAGATACAGAACTGTTCCATCACCACGAGGCTGCCTCATGTTGCCTTTTCATATCCCCTCCAGCTCCCGTCCCCACCCCCCAAAATCACTAATCTGTTCTCCCTACCTATAATTTTGTTACGTTAAGAATGTTATATAAATGAAATCGTACAGTATGTTACCTTTGAGATTGGCTTTTTTCCCTTGAGATCCATCCAAGTTGTGGTGTGTGTCAGGAGTTCATTCTTTGTTATTGCTGTGTAGTGCTGCATGACATGGATGTATTGCAGGTTGTTTAACGAGTCACCTATTGAAAGACATCTGGGTTGTTTCCAGTTTGAGGTTATGGTGAATAAAGCTGCTATTAACATTGGTGTACTGGTTTTGCATGAACATAAGTTTTTATTTCTTGGAATAAATGCCAAAGAGTGCAACTGCTGAGTCATATGGTAAGTACTTGTTTTTTTAAGAAACTGAAAAACGATTTTATAGAGAGGCTGCACGATTTTATATTACCACCAGCAATGTGTGAGAGATCCAATGATTCCATATCCTTCCAGCATTTTGTGTTATCACTACTTTTTATTTTAGCCATTCTGATAGGTGTGTTGTGATATCTCATTTCTTTTTATAAAGCATTTTTTTAAATTTATTGATTTTATTTAATTATTTTTGGCTGCGTTGGGTCTTCATTTCTGTGCACAGGCTTTCTCTAGTTGCAGCGAACAGGGGCTACTCTTCATTGCGGTGCGCGGGCTTCTCACTACGGTGGCTTCTTTTGTTGCGGAGCACAGGCTTCAGTAGTTGTGGCATGCGGGATCAGTAGTTGTGGCCTGTGGGCGCTAGAGTGCAGGCTCAGTAGTTGTGGTGCACGGGTTTAGTTGCTCTGTGGCATGTGGGATCTTCCCAGACCAGGGCTCAAACCCATGTGCCCTGCATTGGCAGGTGGATTCTTTAACCACTGTGCCACCAGGGAAGTCCTCTCACTGTGGTTTTTTTTTTTTTTTGCGGTATGTGGGCCTCTCACTGTTGTGGCCTCTCCCGTTGCGGAGCACAGGCTCCGGATGCGCAGGCTCAACGGCCATGGCTCACGGGCCTAGCTGCTCCGGGGCATGTGGGATCTTCCCGAACCGGGGCACGAACCCGTGTCCTCTGCATCAGCAGGCGGACTCGCAACCACTGTGCCACCAGGGAAGCCCTCACTGTGGTTTTAATTTGCATTTCCATAATGGCTAATGATGTTGAACATTTCTTTGTGTGCTTTGTCATTTGTATATGCTTTGCAATGAAATGTCTGTTAATTTTCTTTCTTTTCTTTTTTTTAAAAATTGAAGTGTAGTTCATTTACAATATTATATTAGTTTCAGGTATGCAACATAGTGATTCAATATTCTTATAGCTTGTACTCTGTTTAAAGTTATTATAAAATATTGACTATATCCCCTGCTCTATACAGTATATCCCTGTACCTTATTTTATACATAGTAGTTTGTACTTCTCTTTTTTTTTAATCCTCAAACTAGCCAGTTGCTTGGTTTGATTTTTTTTTAATTTATTTATTTTTGGCCACAGAGCATGTGGGAATCTTAGCTCCCCGACCAGAGAACAAGCCCATGCCCCCTGCAGTAGAAGCACAAACTCTTAACCAGTGGACAGCCAGGGAAGTCCCAGAATGTACCTCGTAGTCTCCTACCCCTATCTTGCCCCTCTCCTCTCCACTCCCCCACCACTAGTAACCACTAGTTTCTTCTTTATATCTGTGAGTCTGTTTCTGTTTTGTTATATTCATTTGTTTGTTTTTTAGATTCCACGTGTAAGTGATAACATACAGTATTTATCTGACTTATTTCACTAAGCATAATACACTCAAGGTCCATCTATGTTGTTACAAATGGCAAAATTTCATTCTTTTTGTGGCTAAGTAATATTCCGTTGGATATATGTACCACATCTTCTTTATCCATTCATCTGTTGATATACACTTAGGTTGATCCTTATCTTGGCCATTGTCAATAATGCTTTAAAAAATGCTGCTATAAACATTGGGGTGCATGTATCTTTTTGAATTAGTGTTTTTGTTTTCTTCGGCTGTATACCTAGGAGTAGAATTTCTGGATCATACAGTAATTCTATTTTTAGTTTTTTGAGGAACCTCCATACTATTTTCCACAGTGGCTGCACCAGTTTACATTCCCACCAACAATGTACAAGTGTTCCCTTCTCTCCACATCCTCGCCATGATTTGTTATTTCTAGACTTTTTGATGACAGCCATTCTGACAGGTATGAAGTGATATCCCATTGCGGTTTTGATTTGCATTTCTCTGATGACTAGCAATGTTGATCATCTTTCCATGTGCCTGTTAGCCATCTGTATATCTTCTTTGGAAAAATGTCTAATTCAGGTCTTCTGCCCTTTTTTAGTTGGGTTTGTTATTTTAATACTGAGTTGTATGAGCTGCTTATATACTTTGGATATTAATCTCTTATCGGTCGTACCATTTGCAAATATTTTCTCCCATTCAGTAGGTTTTCCTCTTGTTTTGCCAATGGTTTCCTTTGCTATGAGAAAGCTTGGTCCCACTTGTTTATTGCCTGTTTATTTTCTGATTGGATTATTTGGGAGGTTTTTTTTTTTCTGTTGAGTTTTGAAAGTTTAAAAAATACATTCTAGATACAAGTCCTTTATTAGATATGTGCTTTGCAAATATTTTCTCCCTATCTATCCCTTGTCTTTTCATCCTCTTTCACAAAGCAAAAGTTCCTAATTTTGATGAGGTCCAATTAATCAGCTTTTCGAGGGATTGTGCTTTTGGATGTCAAGTCTAAAACCTCTTCACTCAGTCTTGGGTTTCATAGATCTCCTCTTATGTTTTATTTTTCCTAAAAGTTTTTAGTTTTGCATTGTACATTTAGGTTCAAACCCTTTAGCACCATATGCAAAGCCCACCACTTTCCAGCCAGCCACGTCTCTAGCCACACACCCTTTATCCATGGTACTGAGCCACTGCCATCTGTGGAACAAAGGGGCAGGTGTGCAGAGTACTGCTGGCTCGTGAGGCGGAGGATGTCTGTTTGCTTAAGGAGTTAAAAGTAGCTTGAGATGAATAGTCATTATTTCGAAGTTCTAAACATGAGAGAATCTGCCCAGTGTTCACTGATAGAGTTTTTAGTTTTGAATTTGCTCCTCTTGCAAGGGCATTTGTAGTGGTAGACCTTGCAAAATAAAAGAATGATAGAGAATGAGGCAAACATCTCCCCTATTATCAACCCAAAAAAATGAAATTCCAATCCCCCCCCAAAAAAATATAAGCCTCTTTGCTAGGTAATTGATATTAATACCCCAGGCTGTATAGCCATAGGATAAACATGAAGCATCTCTTTCTAGGATAGTAAGTATTTAAAGTATAAGTAATTTAAAATAAGCGCAGCAATATTATAGAGTATAATGCCATATCCACAAGCACTGAAACACTAACATTTTAGACCTCAAAGAAATGTTATACCTGTGGGGTGGGGAAGCGAGGACGGGATACTTGAGCGTCAGTATCCAGACTCTGTGAGGGATCCTTACTCCGTTTCCTCTGCCTTTACGCATGTTATTCCTTATTTTATTTTTAAAAGTTTTTTTTTGTGGTACGCGGACCTCTCACTGCTGTGGCCTCTCCCGTTGTGGAGCACAGGCTCCGGACGCGCAGGCTCAGCGGCCATGGCTCACGGGCCCAACCGCTCCACGGCATGTGGGATCTTCCCGGACCGGGGCACGAGCCCGCGTCCCCTGCATCGGCAGGCGGACTCTCAGCCACTGTGCCACCAGGGAAGCCCTAGAAGTTTTTTACATAAATCTCTCTATCATCTTTTACTTAATCAGATCCAAAGAATGGGAAGCCTCCACTTTTTAGTTATCATTTATTGAATTATTTCTACATTTTGGGCATCCTACTAAGCATTCTCTCTGTATGAACTCATTGAATCTTCAGAATTCTATGAGATAATAAAAATAGCTACCACTGTAGTACTTATATCGTATTGACTATGTGCCAGTACTCTCTGAGTTTCACACGTATACATTTGTTATACATCTGTAAGTTGTATATATATATATCCTGCACCACCACCCTGAGATAAGTATATCATTATCATCCTCATTTCACAGATGAGAAATCTGAAGCCCAGAAATGAATATCTTACCCAAGTTCATTCAGCTGGGAAATGGCAAAGCTGGGCTTAGAAATTAATCACCACTGGCCAATGATTTAATCAAACATGCCAACATGGCCAGCTTGCAGGGCCCATGTTGGAAACCACTGCACTCTACTACCTCTGTGGGTACCATCCCCATCCTATTTTACAGACGAGGAAACCGAAGTGGTGGGGGACGCCATGTGATTTCACCAGTGTCACCCAGCGAGTCAATGGAGGAGGTCACATTCAAATCCAGGTGTCTTTGACCCCAAAGCCCCCACTGTTGACTATCACATTATACTACCTTTCTCAATATCTTCTAGAACCTTCTCCTCTCATGCACAGTATTACCTCCGCCATCACAGGTACTTATACCTTCAATCATTATTAACATTACAAAGGCCTTTCATATGCTCTGCGTTAGTGTATATAAAATACTTTTGACCATGCCTGGAAATGGAATATTTATATTTATGTGTGTGTGTGTGTGTGTGTGTGTGTGTGTGTGTGTGTGTGTATGGTGGGAGGTGGAAAGAATCTCTCTAGAATTGTTACTATAACTCTATAAAGTGGGAATTATTAGCACCTAGATTGTGGATGAATTCAACGTGTGCTCTTAGTACTTGCCAGGCATTGTTCTGGGCCCTGCGGATGCAACAGGGAACAACCAGACAAAAATTCTTGCCTTCATGGGGTTTACATTTGAGTTAGTAGGCACAGATGGTGGACAGATTTTTAAAATATAGAATGGCAGATGGCGATAAGAGCTAAGGATTACAAATAAAATAGGAACTGGGGTAGGGAGCATGGGAAGGGGAGGCAACTGTTGTAGTGTCAAGCACGACGGTCAGGGGACCTGCACAGGGATGTAACATTTGAACCTGAAGGGAGAGGATGGGGTTTGAGAGAGGTGAAGTGACTCGCCCGTGACCCTCACCATCGGCCGCTAACTCCTAACCCTGTGCCTGCTCCCTGATTCCAGCGGTTGTTTTAGTTTCATAAAATCAGGAGATGTCAGAGATGGAGGTGGTTGTTGCGGGGTAGCCATAAGTTTCTCTTCGTGTCTACGACAAAGAAGATCCTAAGCTTATTACACGAAAAATGGAATCTTTGTGTCAACTCAGTGACTATTGGTGGCTTCCTAGATCAGTGTTGAGCAGGATTCAGAGGTTAGGTCTGGGCTCAGAGCAGAGTGATGTTTGCCCAAGTTCAGGAGGAGGAGTGGTGACATGAGTTAACCAACCCCCTGTCCCTCAGCTAGTGTGACCCTCTCATTACATGGATGAGGAACCAGATGCAGCTGGAGTGGAACACAGTGAGTGGCTGGGTTTTGTTTTTTTTTTTCTGGCCATGCTGGTGGCTTGTGGGATCTTAGTCCCCCGACCAGGTGTTGAATCTGGGACCGTAGCAGTGAAAGCACCGAGTCCTAACCACTGGATCACCAGGGAACTCCCTGAATGAAACATTTTATGCCTTAAGTACTTTCATGATTGAGTTCATTGAAGTAAAAGAAATGGAGTAAAACACTGTTGGTCACCTTGAGAAATGTCCCTGCCTTTGCACCTGTGATTTTTCTCAGGGAGACATTTTTTCCTGGGTTTTGGGCAAGTCTCCAAAAATGTGGCTCCCCTCTTCTTCCTTGTGGATTCAGGGAGGAGGGGAAGGTACATCTGCTTCCTTTCCTATCCCACACCCACAAAGATGCTCCTTGGACTTAGATAAAAGAACACAAAAGATGCTCCTTGGACTTAGATAAAAGAACACAAAAGATGCTCCTTGGACTTAGATGAAAGAACACAAGTCAACATGTTTCTTTATCACTTACCCTGGTAAAAGAAGCTACCCACATCATTCACCCTGTCAAACAGAGAGAGAGGTCCCCCTTATCCCGTGCAGCCAAATGTCCCTGAAGAAATCTGAAGCAGCATTTAAAGCAGTGCAATCATGTTTAAAATGCCCAAGGAGTATGCACTTTTTAAATTATGCATAAACTGAGCTGTATATAATAAAACAAAATCCCTTGATTTATTTGTTTGGTAACTTGTGTTTTTTTTGTCTACTGGGTTTCTCTAAAGTATACAGCTATGTTTAGGCATAAGCTGTTTTCATGGTTATCTTAGGGTCTACATTACCCTCCATGTTTTCAAGTGCTTATACCTTCAGTCACACCACCTGTGGCTCAGGAACCCCATCTATATGTAATACACTGGAATTACGAGAGGGCAGCAGAAAGAACTGATCTTCTTGCCAATAGCTGCTTCAAATAAAGAGTGTGAGGGGGCTTCCCTGGTGGCGCAGGGGTTGAGAGTCCGCCTGCCGATGCAGGGGATGCAGGTTCGTGCCCCGGTCCGGGAGGATCCCACGTGCCGCGGAGCGGCTGGGCCCGTGAGCCATGGCTGCTGAGCCTGCGCGTCCGGAGCCTGTGCTCCGCAACGGGAGAGGCCACAACAGTGAGAGGCCAGCGTACCGCAAAAAAAAAAAAAAAAAAAGAGTGTGACTTGAGGTTAGGCAAAAGGAGGTTGATTATTTTAGACTGAAAAGTTCTCAAGAACAAAAATGATGATGCCAGAGTCCAGAGGATGGTCCTGTGTTGGTTTACTGGTTGGAAGAAGATCTCCCCATTCCCCACCCACCTCAAAACACACACACACATGCACACACTATTGGGGTCAGTGACACCATATAACAACAGTGACAGGCTTGAGCACAGACACAGCTGCACTAGGCTGCTATGGCTGGTGGGCCTTCCCCAGGGACAAGGGTCAACCTCCACTCACCTGGGTGCGGGGAGGGTCTTATGTCCACCTGTGGTCAGCCTAGGAGTCAACAGACAAAATCAGGTTCAAGTGTGATTCATAAAAAAATTTCATTCTGAGACGACTTCGTGCAGCCTTCTTGAGGGTGAAGGGTTGAACTAAGTGGAATTATAAAATAATCATCTTCAATTATTCCTGTGGTCATGGATTCATCCATTTCAGTAGGTATATCCCATGCAGCTCTTTGTACCATTGCTGTTCTGAGCACTGGGTTTACAAAGATTAATAGGACAGACTGGGTCCCAGGCCACCAAAAACTTACAGTCTAGAGGAGAGCTGACCAGTAGAAATACAATGTGAGCCACATGCGAGACACATATGGAATTTTGAATCTTCTAGTAGCCACAGGTAAACAGCAAAAAGAAACAGGAGAAATTGATTATAATAATATATTTTATTTAACCCAATATATCCAAGAGATTAGTAAGGAGATATTTTCCTTTCCTTCTCCTACACTAAGTCTTCAGTATCTGGTGCGTATATTCCAGCTATTGCATGCCTCAGTTTGGACCTGGCAGGTTTCAAGTGTTCAGTAGCTACACACGGCTCACAGCTACTGTCTGAGACTGTGCAGCTCTAGAAAACACAGTTCTATGTGCCACAATTTACATGGTGTACAGGGACTTATTTTATTTTTGAAAGACATTTTATATGCATATTCACAGGAGAATGGCTAAACAAATTGTAGTATATATGTAGTGTATAATATATAATACTCATATATTATATAGCAGTGAAAATTAATGAACCAGAGTTATACATACCAAGCCAATGGGTTACTCAATGTTGAATAGGAAGGGCAGTTGCAGTAGAATGGAGGTAGTATTATTCTATTTATAAAATGTTTCAAAATATGCAAAATTAAATAATATATCGTTTAGAAATACATACATATGTGTTAAAATATAATATAAAGAAATGCCTGGGAATGATAAATTCCAAATTAAGTATAAGCCTTAAATTCAAAGAGAAAGAAAGGAATACAGAGGGGGCTCCTATAGTGGTAATACAGAAGTAATATTTTATTCCTTCCGCTGGGTGGTGAGTGCATGCAGATGCGTTATGGTGCCCTTTACCTTTAAAATTGTCTTAATTAATTCATGGCCAAAATGTCCAGGGAATTAAAAACAACTACACCTTATCTTGATATTACTATTATCATTATTATTAGTGTTATTATTTTGGTAATAGCTTACAACTCTGAGTAAGCTGACTCCACTTGAGAAGAAAATCTTTAGGAGATAAAAGAAGGGTAGAGATCGGATACCGTACATGAAAACAGTCAAACCTGTAGGTCCCTCAAGTGTTTAAAAGCCAGACTTGAACTTGCAGCTCTTTCTACCCATCAGCTAAGAAAGGGCGGACACTTTCAAGAATCCTTCACTTATGAGAGGTGGAGTAGAGAGTGTAGGAAACTGATGTCATCTTCTCCACCCCTGACAGCAGACAGCAGAGAAAGGGAGGCTAGATGGTTCCCTGAGATAAAAGACAGGTCATCAAACCACCTTGTCAAAAACCAGGTCTGATTACCCAGCCTCCGTTGTTCCCTAGCCTGCCATGTGGAACACAAACTCCAACCTGATTAGGTCTTGGGCATGACATTCACCTTCAACTCAGTCCTGACGTGAATGTTGAGGGATCCCTTATGGAAAAGTCTACTGTAACCACAAGCCTTATCTGCTTCATAAGAGGCCAAACATCACAGACTTGGATCATTCATTCTAAGATGAGAAGTAACTGTGGCCCTTGAGCCTGTGGAATATACTGGCCACGAGTCTATCCTTAGATAGAGACCAAAGGATAAGATTGCCGCTGTCTACCCTGACAGTTGAGGTCACTGACAGGAGCTGGATATCAATATGTGGATTTGAATTTTATTCTATCAATTCACAAGAGAGGAAATGAGGGCAAAAGCATTTGTCACGTGTGGAAATTTTTTATTTTTCTGGATGAATTACGGTTATTTATTGCATTCTTCCACACACTCAACATTGCTTTCAAGGGAATTCCCTGGTGGTCCAGTGGTTAGGACTCCATGCTCTCACTGCCGAGGGCCAGGATTCAATCCCTGGTTGGGGAACTAAGATCCCACAAGCTGCATCATGGGAAAAAAAAAAAAAAAAGCTTTCGAACCAAAATATGAAGTGAGTAAAATTTGACTTTTGTTCCTTCATTCGTGGTTCCCTCCCCTTGCCTTATTATTTTTCTTTAGATGGTGAAATCAGTTAGGATACCAGGTCATCTGCTATAACAAAGAGGGCCCAGAATAATACTGCCTTAGTATACTCTTAGGTTGCAGGTTTACTTCTCTGACACATGAAAGTCCAAGCTAGTATGACAATACCAGCCATACCAGAGATTCTTTTAGGACCTCAACGCTTGCCTAGTTACTTTGCAGTCTTCAGCTTGTGGTTTTTTAAACTTCTCGTGATCCAGCCGGGCTGCTCCTTGCCCTGCTAACTCGATCAGTCAAGGGCATGACCTGAAAATTAAACACAGCACTTCTGCTCAAGCCCCATTGGCCAGAATTTAGTCCCATGTCCACACTAAGTGGCAAGGGGGTGGGAGGGTTGATTCAAAGCACTGAACAGGGGGCTTCCCTGGTGGCGCAGTGGTTGAGAACCTGCCTGCCAATGCAGGGAACACAGGTTCGAGCCCTGGTCTGGGAGGATCCCACATCCCGCAGAGCGGCTGGGCCCGTCAGCCATGGCCGCTGAGCCTGCGCGGCTGGGCCCGTCAGCCATGGCCGCTGAGCCTGCGCGTCTGGAGCCTGTGCTCCACAACAAGAGAGGCCGCGACAGTGAGAGGCCCACGCACCGCGATGAAGAGCGGCCCCCGCTTGCCACAACTAGAGAAAGCCCTCGCACAGAAACAAAGACCCAACACAGCCAAAAATAAATTAATTAATTTAAAAAAAAAAGCACTGAACAGTGATTTGGATTCAAAATGAAGGGCTGAGTAATTTAGAAAAGGTTACATCTGTTCACTATGTGATACGTTGGTGACTAATTCAAGGCTGCGCTATGGAGGAGAGCCAGAAGACCTGAGTGCACCAAGAAGATGCTGACAGACTCAGTGGTGACAGGAAGTGACCCTCTGGCCGGGAGAGGAGAAATCGTAAGTAAAGGAGAGAAATTAGGGGATTTTTCCAAGAGGGGGCTTGTGGTGTTCCCCTTCTTCTATCAACCCAGAACTTCCTGACCATTTGCAAGATTTACCATGTGCAGGAGGATCCTGGGAGGCCCTGAGAAATTTACATTGGGAGTAAATTAATTATATTGTTTTGTCAAAACATGCCACTCGCCAGCTCAAATTCCACACTCTAAGCAAAGTCAAAAGTTCTTACCTTGGTCACAAAGCCCGTTGTCATCTGGCCCCCACTCGCATCCTCCAACTCCATCTCCCATCGTCTCATCCGTTCTTTACTGCGTGACAACCGCACGGCTCTCCTGGCAATTCCTAAAGGACACAGAGCATGTTTCTGCCTCAGGGACTTTGCACTCGCTGTTCCCTCAGTCTGGATTGTTCTTCCCCCAAATATGTACAAAGCTGGCTCTCCCCCACCCCTTTCAAGTCTGTGCTCAAATGTCACCTCTTTCAAGAGGCAATCCCTGACTGCTCTCTTTAAAACGGTGCTACTCAAAGTAGGGTAACACACTGGAGTTAGTCTGTGAATTGTTTGTTACCAGTTTGCTATAAGTACAGAAGTTTTGAGGATGTTTCCACAGAATGGGGGTTTTAGAGGAGTTCATGTGTGGCTGAGTCACTTATGGTGTGAACTAAATGCTAGTAGGACTTCGTGATACCGTGTGATATTTTAAGGTTAGTGTGTCAACTGTAACCCAAAATATTAAAAAATTTATAGAAAATGTAAGCATGCATTTATTTTTTTATAACATATTACATGATCTTTTTTTTTGGTGGGGGGGTGGATACGCAGGCCTCTCACTGTTGTGGCCTCTCCCGTTGCGGAGCACAGGCTCCGGACGCACAGTCTCAGTGGCCATGGCTCACGGTCCCAGCCGCTCCGCGGCATGTGGGATCTTCCCAGACCAGGGCAGGAACCCGTGTCCCCTGCATCAGCAGGCGGACTCTCAACCACTGCGCCACCAGGGAAGTCCATATTTATTATTTTTTTCATGCTTAGGCATTTAAATTTTGTTCTTAAATAATCTCTGTGAGTTGTTACTAACTGACAAATTAAAAGAGGCCTTCACAGGATACTCTTTGTAAATAGTTCTCTTCTAATATGACACTGGAAGTGTGAATAATTCTTGTTCTAAACAGATGAAAAATCAAGTTTGGTATATTTTTACATTTTTAACGTTCTAAAAGATTATTGAAACATCTTGATGTACTATAGAAATTTGACAAAATATAGGCAAATCTGGTAAAGATCACCTTGAGTTAGATTTGCAAACCTCCTTCCATCTTTTCCTGCCTCGGGAACATGTTACATATCAATATCGACACGAGATAAAGAGGCATTTGGAAGAAAAATCCTCAAATTGTTGGAGGTCTCTGGTTCCCTAAACTCAACAGTTTCTAACTGTTTCAACTCTAGGTCAGAAGTGAGGGGAAATTTCGTTTCTGTGTGTTGACTGTTGTGTATGGAAATGATAATGTGGAGGCTGGTTTGTATTCATAGTTACACTGTGGTGGATAGAATCATGGTCCCCCAAAGATGGCCATTGTTCTAACCCCAGAATCTATGAAATGAACTTTGAAAATGTGGTTACGTATGCTGGTGGGGGAGGTACTACAGTCTATTTTCATATTGGTAGAGCCAGCCTTGGCTGCAAATTTAGAACTACCTGGTGAGTAGTTGCAAATCTTGGTGCCTGGCCACAGCCGACAATTAAATCAGTATTTTCAAAATTCCCCAGGTGATCCTAACGTGCGTTCAAGCTTGCGTGACACTAGTCTGGAGCAATGCTTCTCAAACTTTAACATGCATATCATCACCTGGGGGTCTTGTTAAATGCAAATTCCCATTCAGTAGGTCTGGGGCGAGCCTGAGATTCTCTAGTTCTAGCAAGCTCCCAGGGGATGCCGCTGCTGCTGGCCCAGGGACCACACTTTGAGTAACAAGCCTCAAGATAATAAGTGGCAATGCTACAGGAAGGTGCAACTAATGAACAATTACAAGGACAATAGGCAAGACTTCAGAAAAAAATCTTCAGACACATTATTTTCATATTGTGATAAAATATATCGAATTTAAAATTTATCGTCTTAACCATTTTTAATGTTCGGTTCAGCGGCATCAAGTAGATTGTTTTGCAACTATCACTACCATCCATCTCCAGAACTTTTTCATCTTCCCCACCTGAAACTCTATACCCATGAGACACTAACTTCTCATCCCTCCTCCTCCCCTCGGCCTCTGGCAACCACCCTGCTACATTCTGTCTCTATGAATTTGACTCTGGGAACCTCTATGAGTGGAATCATATATTTGTCTTCTTGTGGCTGGCTTATTTCACTTGATATAATGTCCTCAAGGTTCATCCATGTTGAGGAGTGTATCAGAATTTCCTTCCTTTTTAGGGCTGAATACTATTCTATAGTGCTCATAGAGACATCATGTTTCAGTAAATTTATCTCTGTAGGAAATGGATAGGATCATCCGTTTTGACTGCAGAAGAACATGGCCAGAGAGCTTCCGTGCATAAGGAATCTGTTAGGTAGGGCAAAAGTCACTGCCCTGAATAGGCTGTCCTTTGTAATATGAAAATGACCTGGTTTCATAGGGCCAGGGGCCCTGACTGACCATTCTTTTCCCATTTAACGTTAATTGGGAAATTCCTGGTGTGAGAAGGAATTATTAATGACCTAACTATGGTAGCAAGAAGTCAGCCACCCACACGGTGATGACAAATCTTCTGGATCAGGAACAGCTGCTGGACCAGGTCCAGGAGGATGAGGTCACCCATGAGCCTTGGCTCCCAGGCGCTGAGGCTGCCTCAAAATGACGGAGAAGCTTTAGGTGGAAACGCCTCAGTGACAACTACACAAAAGCAGCTGACGTCTAGGGCCAGCTCTGGCGACCATTTTTTCCCGGTAGATGTACTGCCTTTCTAAAGAAGGATTAAAGAAAGAAAAGAAAAGAAAAAAGGAAAAAACCGAAAGGAAATGAACAGTGACTTCTTTGCTGGACTGAAATGAAAGGTTGACACCCAAGAATAAAACAATGTAAAAAAATTCCAAAGGAAATACTCTGTCTCTGTTTAGAAATGTGAGACCTTACTTCCAGCAAACCAATAAGAACCAAACTGACAAACGGGGGGGAGGGGGGAGGTTCTTTTCATGAGTCTCAAGTATGAGGAAGCTTTCCCCGAAGGCCCAATCCTGATATAATCTCGCTGTGATCTCTGCAGCCCTTGGTTTATGCCTTCCTTGGAGTATAAACTTTTGACCTATCGCTCTTTTTCTGTGTTTAATTCTCATTTGTGAAAAGGGGCTTATCTAATAACTCTTGAATGGAAAGGATTTGTGTTCTCCATTCCAGAAACAGCTCGGTATTAGTGGCGTGATCTTGGTGGCCTTAGGTTCAAGAGGCCTACCCTATAATCCTCCTCTGCCACTTACCAGCTTTGGACAAGTTATTTATTTATACTGTCTCAGCTTCACTGATCTCATTGGTAAAAGGAAGCTAACAATACCCGCCACATCGGATTATTATGAGGGTTACGTGAGACGGTGTTTGTAAAAGTGTCTGATTATAGGGGGCACTCTATGAATATTGGTACCCGCGTCCTCTCTGTATTTATAATCCAGGCACAGTTAGGTAGAAGGATCCAGGGGTGACCAAAACTAGACAACAACCCTCAAAGGACTTACAGTCTAGAGGGGAGACAGATCTCAATCAGTTGCAAATGTCCAGTTGATCTTGGGTCAAGCTCTGTGACAAAGGAAAGGTGCAGAACGCTATGAGGGTCATAAGGGGTGTGGATACGAATCTCAGGAAGGATTTCTCTTGGAAGGGATGACTGGCCCGGGATCTGAAGCATGAACAGGCGTTAGTCAGATAGAGATGGAAGACTGTTCCAGGCAGAAACTTCCAGATGGGGGAGAAGGGTGGACCATGGCAAGTGAGAGGACTTAGAGAACAGTAGGACATCTGGAGGCAAAGGGATACCCTGAGACAGTGGTGGGGGAGACACCAGACTAGGGGGAGTGCTGTTGGCCACGCCCAGGAGTTTTGTCTTTATTCTGAGGCCAAGGGAAGCCTTGGTGTGTGTGTGGGAGGGTCACTTCTGAAGGCTAATATTTCATTTTTACAAAGCTCCCTGGTCCAGGAGACAGATGATGGTAGAATGGGATGGTGGTGATGGAGATGGAAACATGGAGATGAACTGGAAAGTTTGGGGGAACATAAAACCCTAGGCATCACATTTTCTACATGTTTATAGAACAATGAATCAGTGGCCTTTTTAATGTATAGGACTGGTGGTCGGCCCAGATGCCAACCTGAAGCACACGCAAAATGATATGTGTGTATAATTTGGCCAGAAAAAAGAACAAAGTACACGCTCCAACACAGACGTACCTTGAAAACATTACGCTAAGTGAAGAAGCCAGTCGCTAAGACCACATATTGTATGATTCCATTTATATGAAGTGTTAAGAATAGGCAGAAGCTATAGGGACAAAGTAAATTAGTGGCTGCTGGGGACTGGGGAAAATGGGGGAATTAGGGGTGACAGCTAAAAGGTATGGGGCTTACTTTTGATGCGATGAAAATGTAAAATCGAATGTGGAGGTGGTTGAACATCTCTATGAATGTACTAAAAAGCATCAAGTTGTACACTTTAAATGAGTGAATTATATAAAATTACATATATATAATTTTCAAATTGTATCTCAATAAATCTGTTACCAAAACATATTTATGTTTATGTATGTTTATATTTATACTTACAGGGGCGAGAAGCCCACAGTCATAAACACTGCCACCCATGGCCAGAAGATTCCAGTGGGCATGACCTCCAAGGTGCCCAGGTTGGCACTTCCTGACCCAGCATCCTCAGGGGACGAAAGCATCCTTAGCCCCACTCTTGACTCTGGCTTCTGACTCCTTCGAGAGCAAATGAAATGGTACTGTCTGCCGACTTCAAGGGACGGAAGAGAGAGGGCATTTAATTTTTTTTAACCACCTTGTTGCCACCTTCTTCACTCTGTGGATCTGGAGTGAAGAACTGTCACATGACGGCAGCTGTCACTGGACAGCGAGTGGCTCCGAGAGGACAGAAACTCCTACTCATCCTCCAGGTCTCTATTTAGATGTCACCTTCACCGAGAAGCTTTCTGTGACGTCTAAGTATGAGTCAGGGCCCGCCCCCGCCACCGCCTTCCTACCTGCCTTCTGCCTTGACGGCACTGACCCTCCTGAGTCAGCATTGCTTGTTTCCTTACCTATGATCCCACTGAACTGTCACCTCCTTCAGGACAAGCATGGACGCTGGGTCACTAGTTGTGTTCCCCAGCTCTACGGGCTTGTGCATAGGATGCGCTCAGTGAGTCTTTAGTGAATAAATGAGACAAACACAGCCCTGAATCTGTTCACAAGGTAGAGATCCCAGCTGTCCAAAGATGGCTCATGAAGTCTTAGACAAGAAAAGAGTTTGCAGTTGCAGTGGCCAAAACAGAGATTGGTCTGAGGGCGGTGCTGGGGAGCCAGACCTTTCATAGAGCAAACAGAATAGGAATCAGCACATGCAAATGACTTCATGCTTCCCTAAAGCAAGGATGGCTTTCCAATTGCTCATGCTTTGGGAATGTCCCTTCGCAAACAACTTCAGGTTGTAACAGCCATGACGCTTGACCTACCGCCTTCTTATCTTCTACCCTCTGGGGGAGAAACAATAATCCACCAATGCTGATACCAAGGTATTTCCTTTTTTTTTCTTTTCCCTCTCTATACATCTGAATTTCTGGGACTTAGGGTTTAAACGAATGTCTCCTTGGGTGGGTCCCAAAAAAACATTTTCTAGGAAAATGGACACATACTACCCTATTTTGGTTTCTTTAAAGCTACAAATGTTCAAAACCCCCAACATCTGCAACACAGTGTCATTTGGCTTTTTTTTTTGACCGTGCGGCTTGCGGGGATCTTAGTTCCCTGACCAGGGATTGAACCCAGGCTCTAGGCAGTGAAAGTGCAGAGTCCTAACCACTAGACCACCAGGGAATTCCCTCATTCGGCATTATTAATAGCTAAAAAGTACTTGCATTTTTTTTTTTTTTTTTTTTGCGGTACGCGGGCCTCTCACCGCTGTGGCCTCTCCCGCCGCGGAGCACAGGCTCCGGACGCGCAGGCCCAGCGGCCATGGCCCACGGGCCCAGCCGCTCCGCAGCATGTGGGATCCTCCCAGACCGGGGCACGAACCCGTGTCCCCTGCATCGGCAGGCGGACTCTCAACCACTGCGCCACCAGGGAAGCCCAGTACTTGCATTTAATTGAAACACCTTGCACTTACCTCTACTTTGGAAAGGCCAAGCGGGCTGTGCTGGGGCCATTGAAACTGTCTATTTCGCTTGGGTCTGCCATACCCTCTGCTCGGGGCCTCCCTTTTCCTCTGCGTAAAATGGGGGGTTGGTTGAGTGTTTTAAGGTTGTTTCTCTTTCTCCAAGATCACATTCTATTTTTGCTTGCTGACTCCTTTCTTAAAAAGGTGGAAATGTTAGTCGTACCATTTAGTCTCCCCTTACTACAGTGAGAAACTGTATTTAGCTGTGAGCCGCAGAGAACTGAGTAACAGTGACTTAAATACACAAAGTCTGGGAGGCAGTCTGGGTTTGCGGTGTGGCACCGTGATGCCATCAGGGAGCCAGGCTTTTCTTATCTTTCTGGTCCATCCTTCTCAACACATGGCTTCCATCTTCAGCATCCCCTGAGATCCAAGAAGGTGACCAGCTCAGCAGTCATCACGGCCACCTTGCCGATGAGGAGACTAAGAAAGAGGACATGTTTACTTTTAGAGCCTTGTTGGAAGTTCCATCTGTGAATGGAAAATGCTGCTGCCATATTAGTAAACAAGGGATGTTGTAGCCGTCAAGCCACTACGGCTGCCCGGGACAGTGCACCCTGAGGGGATTAGGATGGAGAAAAGCAGGATACTGGTCCTAGATAGGTAAGGTGCATATCAAAGGAATGATTTCAGTGAGCCCAGACACTTGCATCTTACCGTACGTAGAAAAGTGCTAAATTCATTAACTTGAGATATCTGGTTTTCTTTAATTAATAGTAATCTTTTGAGGTTCCTACTACCTTTGTTGCAAAAACTCCTATATAGCCTGGCCCCCCTTACCTCTTTGGAGCAGTCCCTCAGAGCTATCTTAGAGGCTGCCTCCTGGGCTTAAGTCCTCAGTTTTGTCCACCAAATAAAACAGAATTCTCAACTTTTAGGTTGTACATTTTTTTCAGTCGACACATCCAATATTCTGCCTATACCTCACGGTCCAGAACTTAGTCCAATGGCCGCCTATAGCTGGAGGGAGACTGGGACGTGTGGTCCTTTCACTGGGCACATTGCTGCCCCAAGTATTGTCAGTACCTCCTCTGTAGGGAGGAAGTAGAGAGTAGACGTTGGGCTGGGCACCTAAAGTCTCCACCACACTAGTCTTTAACCTAAACAGCTGTGAGTGTGAATGACAGTCCAAGTGAGATAAAGTTCCTCTTGTGCCCAGGGTGACAGGACTCTTGTGTCCTTCAACCTCGGTTGGTCTCTTGCTTCCGGAACACTGGGCGGTGGCCCCTGGGGATTTCTGGGTCTCTGAGAGAACACCTGCTCCAAGAATTCAGGAAGGATCTCTTCTCAAACTTGATTGGAGCCACTGCCTAAAATTTCACCACTGAAGAGTTATGCCATTGAGATAAAACATTAACTTCTATTTAAAATGAAGATACCCTTGAAAGGGTTAACACACGTGGCTACAACCTGTCATTTCTCTCTTTCAGCTGACACCTAGCGGGAGAGGATGCATTGAATTGTGGGGAGAAGACAGAGCTGTCCCATCACAATCACCAAAGTCCTCTCTTGAAGCCGGTGGGCCATCAGAGGGGGGCCTGAAGTTTTCCAGCACCAAGAGAGGAAGAATAAGCCTGGGAGTGGGAGCTCCTGGGAGATAATATAGGAAGTAGCCCCAGTGGACTTCAGATCAAAGACTTTGAGGTGTTTTGGGGTTTTTTTGAGTTAATTCTTATTGATCCTGACCTCTGTCATTTGCTGCCCTTCACATTTTATTTTATTTTATTTTATTTTATTTTGCTGCACCACTTGGCATGCAGGATCTTAGTTCCCCAACCAGGTGTCGAAACCATGCCCCCTGCAGTGGAAGTGTGGAGTCCTAACCACTGGACCTCCAGGGAATTCCCAAGACTTTGAGTTTTTAAAGGGACCTTGGTGATCATCTAGTCACATACCCATTTTACAGACGATGAAACCAAGCCTGAAAAGGATCACATGGCATGAAGGAAGCACGCAGATGGCTAGTAGCAGGCACAGACCTCAGACCCTATCTGCTGATTCCTAGTCCAGGAATGGTACCACCTTACCAGTCGTTTATTTTATTCCACAGGGGATTAAGGTCCCCTGGAGAAGGGCTGAAGAAGAGAGGGGAAGGGGTGAGGCTCTGGGGAGCTTTACTGGGGTGGAACCAGGTTCCATGGGGCCTGAAGTTTATACAACTGATGGAAGGGTGAGCTCCTTAAAAAAAAACACAACTACAGGGGCTTCCCTGGTGGCGCAGTGGTTGGGAGTCCGCCTGCTGATGCAGGGGACGTGGGTTCGTGCCCCGGTCCGGGAAGATCCCACATGCCGCGGAGCATCTGGGCCCGTGAGCCACGGCCACTGAGCCTGTGCGTCCGGAGCCTGTGCTCCGCAACGGGAGAGGCCGCAACAGTGAGAGGCCCGCGTACCGCAAAAAAAACCCACACAACTACAAAATTATAAATACAAAATCAGGCAAAAGGCCTTGGAGGGTGCCTGAAGTTTCAGTACCATTAGCTTCTTGGTGAGCCTGCCACTGGGGTCCCCCCATGGATTCAAGCAGGTCAGTTCCTCCAACCTCTGTTTTACACCATACGCCTGCTTGAAGGTGTTACAGTTAAAATTTAAATTAAAAAAAAAAAGTTGGTAAAAAAGTTTGAAAATCACTGCTCTGCACTGGCTGTCATTCAGCATCGCTTAGGACCAGACACAGTAGCAAACATCGTCACCTGCCAGCATTTCATTGTCAACATTTTTGAGAAATTAAATTATTTTAAGTGAGTCATAGGACATATGCTTGTACAGGACGTACAGGCTGGGACTCAGGGAAGCACAGTAACCTTTGACTCACAAGATGGAATTTGAGTAACCCTTGATCAGGTGCCCCACAATAAGATGTCTAGATTGTTTAGATTTTAATACCTGTAGGTTTAAAAATTACTTCCAAACGAAATGTACCTTAAAAAGCCAAATTTTTTTTTGGTGTGTGTTTTAAATAATGGCATTTATTTCCATTAGTGGATGGGTGAAGGCACATCTGCTAGAATTCTCAATGCATGAAAATGTGAGGCACGTCTTGGAACCATCCCCATACTAAGGAAAGAGGGAGATTAGAGCAATGAGCTTTATGCCCCTTCAAATCCTTGATAATCTAGAGGAGAGAGTTGTCCTGAGTGGAGTGTGGATTTTTCTGGGTTAGCTCCAGGGTCCGTGGGCTGTTCTTGGGTTCTAAAAATGCTGTAAGGTATTGGGGTCCACCCGTCAGTGCTCTGGACCCTACTGAGAGGGTAACAAGAAAAAGTGGGGAGAGGCATTGCCTCTGTAATGACATTTCTCTCCTTTCTCCCACAGACCCAGGGACAGGTTTCTTTGCTTTGAAGCTCCAGGGGACTGAGGTCGACAGTGCCTGATAGAAGACGGTGGTTCTTGGCCGCAGGAAAGGAGGAGATGGCTCCCAGTACTTAACCAGATCTGTCTGTGAGTTCTCCTGAGCTAGCCTCTGGGGACTGCCTGACGTACCTGAGGAATTTGTGGAACTCTCTGCTAGCAGGTGAGGGTCAGACTGCGAACCATAAGAGAGGTGATTTTTCTCTCATCTCAGATTCAAATTCCACAGTACTATTCAAACCCTGTTCCAGAGAGAAACATGAAAGGAAACACTGCGCCCAAACCACCGCCCCCCAAAAAAACCCACAAACACACACACAAACCCCCCCCAAAAAAACAAAACCAAAAACCAACCAAACAATCCCCAAAAACAAACTACACCCCGCGCTACCAGCATTTGTCTTGTTCTAATCAGGAGACAGAGCCCCGCCAAAGTGCCTTCCAATAAGCAGGTCCTGGTAACTCCCAATAGATCAGGTATTCTAGAGCTACAGGATCGTTACTGAACCAAAACTTGGGTCTGCTAGCCTGGGTGCAGTAAAGCCACTCTCCTGACACCAGGTTGTGGTGAAGGAAAGTGCAGCATTTATTGCAGATGCCAAGCAAGGAGTCCAGGGCAGCTAGCACTGCAAAAAAACGCCAGCTCCCTGATGGGTTTTAGGAAAGCACTGTTAAAGGCCAGGTGAAAGGAGTTGCAGGGTGTGTGATCAGCTCGTGCACAGTTCTCTGATTGGTTGATGGTGAGGTAACAGGGCAGAGTCACAGGGTTTAACATTATAACCCTTAGGCTCCAGTAGCCCTGAGGGCTATGTGTTCATGGTCATTAAGTATTTAACATCTTCCATTTGGTGGAGGTTTTAGCATCTGTAGAACAACTCAGGAAATGTACATCAGATAGTGTTATCTAGGTACTTCAGAGAGAAGCTAAAGCAGAGGATATGGGAGAGGGGTCTGTCCCGGGAGGGCTCCATAGTGTCTTGCTATGTTACAGGATGAATTGGAGGTATCACGGTACAAATACGTGTTAAATGTACAGCAAAGACATCCTGGCAACTCTTTGTACAGTAAGAAAAAGAAGATGTGTTTTGTATTACTCCCATCTGTAGTATCGTTGAATAAAGGTATGTAATACATTTCAATCTTTGATACCCAATTCTAATTTATAAGAAAAAGAGGGGAAGGATGTGTTAACTAACTTTATTGTGATAAACATTTCACAATATATATGTGTATCAAATCATCACATTGTATACCCAAAACTTACACAATGTTATATGTCAATTACATCTTAATAAGGTTGGAAAATAAAAAGAAAAGCTATGAGAAGGGATCAGCTCCAATAGGTGTTAAATAAAATTAGAAAGCCCTTCTAGTTAACACAGTGTGGCACTGGGACACACAGAGGCAAACAGTCCAGTGGAATAGACACAGATGCAATTGTCTGATGAGTACATGATAAAAACGTCATCTCAAATCACTGGAGCAAATGTGGGCTTTTAAATAAATGAATCTGGGACATTTTGTTAGCCATTTTGAAGAAATAAAATTAGATTAATACTCTACACCATACACAAGACATAAAATCCAAATGGATAAGGGATCTAAATGTAAAAAAAGAAAGAGAGAGAGAGAAAGGGAGAAAAGAAAGAAAGAAAGAAAGAAAGAGAAGTTAGCAGCTGATTAGGAAATATGATTTTTTTAAATTGAAGTATAGTTGCTGTATAATATTAATATAAGTTATAGGTGTACAATATAGTGATTCACAATTTTAAAGGTTATATTCAATTTGAAGGTTATATTCACAATTCTTTATCAACTTATCCATCAATGGGCACGAGTTGTTTCCATATCTTGGCTATTGAAAACAATGCTGCAATGAACATGGGGGTGCCTGTATCTTTTCAAATTAGTGTTTCTGTTTTCTTTGGATAAATACTCAGACGTAGAATTGCTGGATCATATGATAGTTCTATTTTTAACTTTTTGAGGAACCTCCATAGTGTTTTCCATAGTGGTTGCACCAATGTATATTCCTACCAACAGTGCACAAGGGTTCCCTATTCTCCACACCCCCACCAAAGTTTGTTATTTCTTGTCTTTTTGATAATAGCCATTCTGACACATGTGAAGTGATATCTCATTGTGGTTTGTTTTTCGATATTTTTTTTCCTTTTGGCCACACGGCTAGGGATGTGGGATCTTAGTTCCCTGATCAGGGGTCGAACCTGTGGCCCCTGCAGTGGAAGTGTGGGTTCTTAACCACTGGACCACCAGGGAATTCCTCATTGTGGTTTTGACTTGCATTTCCCCAATGATTAATGATGTTGAACATCTTTTTATGTACCTGTTGGCCATCTGTATGTCTTCTGTAGAAAAATGTCTATTCAGATCTTCTGCCATTTAAAAAATCAGACTGTTTGTTTGCTTTGCTATTGAGTTGTATGAGTTCTTTATGTATTTTGGATATTAGCCCCTTATCAGATATACAACTTGCAATTATTTTTTCCCATTCAGTAAGTTGGCTTTTCATTTTGTTGATGGTTTCCTTTCCTGTGCAGAAGCTTTTTAGTTTGATGTAGTCCCACTTGTTTATTTTTGCTTTTGTTGCTTTTGCCTCTGTTGTCAGAATCAAAAAATCATCACCAAGGCCTATGTTAAGGAGCTTACTGCCTATGTTTTCTTCTAGGAGTTTTATGGTTTCAGGTCTTACGTTCAAGTCTTTAATCCACTTTGAGTTAATTTTTGTTTATGGTGTAAGATAGTGATCCGGTTTCATTCTCTCGCATGTGGCTGTCCAATTTTCCCAATACCATTTATGGAAGAGACTGTCCTTTCCCCATTCTTGGCTCCTTTGTGGTATACGGGTGGGTTTATTTCTGGGCTGTCTATTCTGTTCTGTTGGTCTATGTGTCTGTTTTTAATGCCAATGCTACACTGTTTTAATTACTATAGCTTTGATAACATAGTTTGAAATTAAGGAGCACACATATTTTTTATTTACACACACATACCCTTTTTTGTACTTTGCATTTTCATGTAACAATGTATCTTGGAGATGTTCCTAACAACAGCCCAACCAGATCTCCCTAATTTTAAAAACTGGTTGATAATTATCTCATTGTGTGGATGCAACCTCTGTTAATGGACACTGAGGTCACCTCCCATCTTTGCAATGAAAAACATGCTGCAATAAATATCTACGTACATTTACCTTTGTGTAAATGCTCAAATACATCTCTAGGATAAATTCCTAGACATGAATTCTTAGGGCACAAGGCATGTATGTTTAAAATTTTGATATGTGTTTCTGAAGTTCCTTCCAAAGAAGTTGTATAATTTGCACACCCACCAACCGTGTGTGAAAGCCCATGTCCTTGTGAACACTGCCGATGCAGTGCAATACCACACTGTTTTTTGTTTGTTTTTGCATTTAATTTGCTTTTCTTTAATTTGGAGGAATAATAACCACTCATGCTGGCTGGCAGTTTAGGAAAATAAAAAAGGAAGTACTCATACAAAGCATAGGTTGCTATAACTTTATGGAAATCTTGAATACCATTCTTTCTATTGTTCCAATAACAGCATCAAAGACTTGCTCATGTCCTATTTCTAACAGAACAAAAACTTTTCTTGTATGGGAGGCACACCATTTCTAGACTGAAGTAAAGAAAGACAAGTCACACTCACTAAAAAATAGGAACCAGAGAGAAATAAGACATTTAGAAGCCATTAAAATAGTTGGTGGGTTGTGATTGATCAGATATTTCTGGAAGCTAATCTGATAAATGCATAAATATTCAATGACAGCAAATGATAAGATAAATCATCAGCAGGAGAAAATACTATACAAATATTGAGAATATGACTCTGCAGACCATTCATTCATTCTACAAGAACAAACAGGCACTTGGGGTACTAGAACAATGTTCTAGACCAAGAGAGACCAAGTAGAATAAGACCCAGTTTTGGGGTCTCAAAGGGCTCACAGTACAGTGGGGAATGAGACAGCTCAACGATTAAAATACAATGGAATAAAGGCTTCTCTAGACCTTAGGTGCAAAATGCTTTGGGTACTACTCTCTGGGGGAGATTGGGGCAAGGCTTTCCCAGAGGAAGTCACTTTGGAACTGGAGATCTGGCAGATGAGGACATTTCAAGCAGAGGGAACAAGTGCTATTCAGAATTCAGTGAATTGCAAGCAGCTTGGGATGGGGGAAGCTTAGGTCTCCAAGGATGGGGGATGAAGTTGGAAAGGTAAACGTGTTTTCATGTCACAATGGTAAATGATGAAAAGAGAGCATAAGGTAATACATACAAACTTCTCACAATCACATAAAAACATGGCTACATATTCTAACAATGACCCCAAGGTATTTTCAAAAATTGTTGATTACACAACATTGTTAATTAACTACACTCCAATAAAAATTAATTTAAAATTTTTTTAAATGCTTAAGCCACAAAAAAGCATTGATTAAATGTCTAAATTAATTATATGAATTAAATTTAATGTGTCATATTATTAATATATTATACTAAATATTAATAAATCATATTATCATTACATTCCATGTAGATAACAGGTTATTAAAATCTCTGCCTTGTAGAAAAGAAAAAATTGTAGCCTAATCCTAACCCTATACATTTACAAACTCATGACTATGGAAGAAAGACAAGTGAATTTTAATAATAGGGCCGGGAATAACATCTCTTGCATGTGAAGCACAGGTGATAACAAATTAACTGAGAAACATTTTGTTACCTGATGCTTAACATTCCTTTTGCAAATCTAATTTAAAATGTTGGTCAGAAAAAAATGTCACTTAGTAGTAAAGGAGGTGGAACGCATATAAGTCAGAAGGAATTTGGAAAATTTGTGCAGGAACAACAATATATCATCTGTATCTGTTGTTTTAAACACCATTTAAAACAGACTATTTGAAGCTTCTAGTGTCACTTATTACAAAGACAGGATCACATAAGACGTACCTTCTTATCATGTTTAAAATTCTGGAGCTGGTCCTGGCTGTGAAGAATGTGCCTTCCAGCTGAGTTCATCTCGACTGCCAAGCGCGGGTTACAACAGCACCTAGCGTGGCATGAATACCTTTCCATTGGCATTAAATGCTTTAGCTTAAATGACCACAGAGCTTAGCAAAGAACTGAATACAGGCAGTATCTCCTCCCTTTAAACGTATCTTTTATCCCTTAGCTCTTAGAAAAAAAAATTCTAGGAAAAGAATTTTTAGTAAAATTGAGCTAGTTCTCTTGGCAACCTCCCCGGCCTTCCTACCTACATCATGGAAATGCACAGGAATGTTGCCAAGGGGAAAAAAAAAATGAAAGAAAGAAACAGAGGAAACTATGAGCTACAAAAGCTGAAAAGCATTGTCACCCTCTTGTAGAAATGACTGTTTAATAATTTCCCCCAGTGGCTTGCAAGGTAAAGGTGTTGGTTATTGATTGGCAGTGGCTTCTATACAAAACCGGACCGCTTATTCAATCCCATCTTGGAACGCTGAGCAAGTATGCCTGAGGCTCGTGGGAGCAGGGCTGCCGCCTGGACAACGAAGCCATCACTCAAATGACTCAAGAAAGACACATTTCAAAATCAATCCCTGTTGCATGCATGAGACACTTTCAGTCATTGCCCTGATGAGGCAGCCTGAAATATGGCACAGTTCTTTCAGAGATGTCAAGGGTCAGGGCTTCCAGGTGAATGACTTCCTTTAACAGCAACATCAGCTGACATGCACTGAGCGTCTCATTCCCCCAAACCAGGAAGATGCAAAAGACTTACATGTGGGAAACGCAACAGGACAAGGTTTGACCATGCCCGTTTCTTGTGGGTTCCAGGTAAGATAAGTTTTCAAAGAATTTCTCTCACCTAGGATGAAACTCCTTTACCTTCCTGCAAGGTTTCTTCAAATATAAGAAACCTTTCTTCAAATCCTACCCTGACCATATTATTTAAAATTGCACCTCATTTTCCCACTTCTAGTCTCTTAACCCTGCTCTTTTTTCCCCTAGGTGATGCCCTTTCTTTTTTTTTTTTAAATTGAGGTATAGTTGATTTACAATATTATATTAGTTTCAGGTATACATAGTGATTCAAAATTTTTATAGAGTAAACTTCATTTAAAGTTATTATAAAATGTTTGCTATATCCCTTGTGCTGTACAATATATCCTTATAGCTTATTTTATATGTACTAGTTTGTACCTATTAATCACCTTCTCTTATCTTGCCTCTCCCCCCTTCCTTCTCCACTAGTTTGTTTTCTGTATCTGTGAGTCAGTTTCTGTTTGTTGTATTAATTCCTTTGTTTTATTTTTTGGATTCCACATATAAGTGATAACATACAATATTTGTCTTTGTCTGACTTATTTAATTTAGTATAATACCTTCTAGGTCCATCCATGTTGTTGCAAATGGTAGGATTTCACTCTTTTTTATGGCTGAGTAGTATTCCATTGTGTGTGTGTGTGTGTGTGTGTGTGTGTGTGTGTGTGTGTGTGTGTGTATATATATACCATTTCTCCTTTAGTCATCTGTTGATAGACACTCAGGTTGCTTCCATACCTTGGCTATTATAAATAATGCTGCTATGAACATTGGGGTGCATGTATCTTTTTAAATTAGTTTTTTTTTTTTTCAGGTAAATACCCAGGACTAGAGTTGCTGGATCATATGGTAGTTCTATTTTTAGTTTTTTGAGGAACCTCCATACTGTTTTCCACAGGAGCTGCACCCATTTATATTTCCACCAACAGTGTACAAGTGTTCCCTTTTCTTCACATCCTTGCCAGCATTTGTTATCTGTGGTCTTTTGATGATAGCCCATCTGACAGGTGGGAGGTGATATCTCATTGCGGTTTTAATTTGCATTTCCCTGATGATTAGTGATGTTGAGTATCTTTTCTTGTGTCTGTCGGCCATCTGTATGTCTTCTTTGGAAAAATGTTTATTCAGGTCTTCTGCCCATTTTTTAATCACGTTGTTTGTTTTTCTGATGTTGAGTTGTATGAGCTCTTTATATATTTTGGATATTAACCCCTTTTTGGTCCTATCATTTGCAAACGTTTTCTCCCATTCAGTGGGTTGCCTTTTCGTTTTGTCCATGGTTTCCTTTTGCTGTGCAAAAGCTTTTACATTTAATTAGGTCCCATTTATTTATTTTTCCTTTTGTTTCCTTTGTCTTAGGAGACAGATCAAAAAAATATTGCCACAATTTATGTCAAAGAGTGTTCTATGTTTTCTTCAAGTTTTATGGTGTCTGGTTTTGCTCTTTTTTATTATTTAATTTTTTAGTGTGCAAATCTTAAGTGCACAGGTTGTTTAACTTATATGTATGTACACACTAGTATAACCACCACCCAGTTCGAGATATAGAACTTTTACGGTGCCCTAGAAGGCTTCCTCGGTGGCGCCCTCCCAGCCAGTCCTGTTCTATTTTTTCAAAGCATTTGTCGCCTTTTAATATACAATTTGCCTGATTGGTTCATTGATGTATCCAAGTCACTAGAACGGTGCCTAGCACATAGCAGGGACTCAATAAACATTCGTTAAATGAATAAATCTCTCAAACAACACCCATCATGTCTCACTGTCCACACCTCCCCCTCCCCATCTACCCCTCCCCCACCCCTCCCCATCTCCCTCATAGTCTGTAAGAGAAGCAACCTAGCTTGTAATCTTCAGTGTCTACACAGGGATGTTAAATGCAGCCATGGGGATGGTATTTATCAGAGCCGGGCATGGGCGTGGATTGGATGTGTTTGAATATAGTTTCTCTTCTATGCAATGTTTTCTTGGACAGATTGAGCTCTTGCTGGGATGTCTGCAGGAGGAAGGGATCCCTCCTTTAGTCTGGAGTCATCTCTTGATTCCTAGGTTTACTGGCATTTGCCCTTCTCAGCAGCCTCTCTCCCCTCCACCTCTCTTGTTCCTCCTAACACCGTCACCCAGTCTGGAGAACTTGGCTCATCTTCCACGCTTCCACCTGCCAGTCGGGTGCAGGTTCTGGCCACTCTGCGCCCTGGCCATTTCTTCTCCGTGGTGTCCCTGGAAGCTCCTCTTCCTTTTCATTTCCACCGGCAACTCCTTCAGGCCCACCTTATGCTACTGTACCAAGTGGTATCCCAATCTTAGCCTTATCCTTTTCCAAACTCTCCCCTTTACTTTCCCCAAAACACAACCTGATCATGTCCCTGCTGTGGTCATGAACTTTGAATCGTTTGCAGGTGCTGCCAAAAGCAAGCCCCCCAACGCTGTAGCCTGCCTTCAATTGGGACCTGTTTCCAGCCCCCAATTCCCTCACTAGTCTTGTTTACCGATGCACTGCCAGCCATCTGGTCTACCCCATTGTCACTAAACAGGCCCTGTGTTTTCTGGCTTCTAGACATTTGCTCTGTTGTTGGGCTCAGAAAATAAGCGCTGGAAGGAACTATTTGAGATCATCTGGTCCAGACTCATTTTATGGATGAGGGAACTGAGGCTCAGAGAGATTAAACGACTGACCAGCACCACCTGTGTTTAACAATATCGGTTGAATCTTTCATATACTGAAGATCAAATTGGTGGACCACTCTTTGAATATCCTCCTCATGCAACCCAGATCCCGGAAAGTGTGGATCTTTGAGTTTCACCTCAAGCATGGCCTCTGAAATGAAGTCTTCCTTAAGCCCCCAGTTTGGAGTCTGAACTCCTGGCCTCTCTGATCTGCAGATAACTTGCTATTTGTCTGTGAGTCCTATCTCCCCTAGTACATTTTCAGCAAACTCTTTGATTCATCTTTGACTTTCCTCCATTCTTATCGCAGAGACTTTTCCATAGCAAGTGAGCAGTAAAATTCTGCGGAACAGAGTTTCTGGTGTAAGGGACGGTGCTTCAAAGCGCCCAGACACCAGCTAGCAACCAGGCACGTGAGTCCAAAAGTTCCAATTACACCGCACCATTCGCACGCCGCGCCCTGGCTCCTTTTGACTCCAAACCCGTAAAGGTGAGGGCGTTTGGTTTCAGCCGAAAGCCTGCTTGCTGCAATTACAGGATAAGTTTCTCGAAGTCTTTTGGCGCTGTCTCTTCCCCCGCCCTCCGCGCGGCGAACCGCGACGCGCATTCGGTGACCGGTCCCCGAACGTGACTTGGCATCGAGAGGGTACAGCTCCCCTTACCGAGGGAGCTCAGGTCCCGGGCGAGCCGTGGCCTCGCCAGCTTTCCGGGCTGGCGCGGTCACCGACCTCAAGCGGCGGTCAGACTGGCCGGGGGTGGCGGCGAAGTGACGCGGGGCTGGCGGGGCGGGGTGGCAATCGCGTCCCCAGGGAGGCGGGAGCGTCCGGGGAGCCGAGAGCTGGCCAGGCGAGGCGGGAGACGCGCTCAGGGCACGGCCTGGGTGACCCCCTAACGCCGGGGAGCACGAGGGCACGGGGCTCGACCTGGGTTGCGTCTGCCCGTGCCGGGGCTAGCCGTCCAGCTCTTCTCCGCCCAGGGGAGGAACAGAAGGAGGGCCGACGGCCGGGCCCGCCCCCAGCCCCAGCTGCGGCTGCCAGTAGGAGACTAGAGGCAACACCCGGGAGCGGAGAAACCAGTTTGGCTGGTCTCGCGGAGCGGAGGGAAAAGGGCGGCCGCAGAGGAAGGGGGCGCGTACGCGGGGCGGGGGCAGGCGGGGAGCCACTGGAGAGCTGCGAGAGCCGGAGGAGCCTCCGCCAACTGGACACGCTTCCCGGGGCCCCGGGCCAGCCCCGTGCGCCATGAAGCGCTAGCGCTGCGGCCAGCGCTGGGGCCGGGCTGGCGGGCGGCGGCTGCGGGCAGGTGCGCAAGCGAGCGCGCGGATAGGCGCGCACCCGGCGGATGCCCCAGTCGGGGCCCAGCGAGCGCCAGGTAAGGAGGGGCGCGGCGTCGGGACCCCTGATCTGCCGCACCCCGCGGGCCCCGCAGGTCCCCTGGCCGCCCGGGGGCGGCGGACTCCGGAGAACAGGGATGCAGTCGCAGCAGCTGTCCGCGCCCTCGGGCTCCTGAGCCCGCAAGGGTGGGATTTGGGTGGCGGTGCCGGGAGCCTTCGCTGCCTTGGGGATGGGGAGACGCAGCTGGTGGGGCAGGCAGCACTGTGGAGAAGGCCATGGGCTTTTCACCTGCGGGAGGAGAGGGAACTTGCGGGAGGTGTTTGGGTTCTTCTTTCGTTTGCTACGCTCAGGTCCGGGCTTAAGTTCCGAGGGGCAAGCCTGGCAGGGCCTGTGGGTACTTGAGGAGCGCCGCTGGTTTCCCTGCAATATCTGTCGCCCCTCTGGAAGTCCCTCTTGACAGGGTTCTGCTGGTGGCCCCTTTGGGAGCCGATGCAAACGCGTCCGAAAAAAGACCTTTGGGCCGAATGCACCGGCAGCACCTTCAGGGAGGGATGGAGGGTGAGGTCGCCCCCACCAAGCCTACTGCGGGACCAGGAACCCTCCAGACATCTTCCGAGGGCCTTAGTGCACGTTGGGAGGTGATGCGGGAAGAGGGGTACTTTTTTCCCCGGTGATTGTAGGGTCGTATCCGCCAGCTCCCATGGCACTGCCAACAGGCCATCTCCTTCCCTCCCCAGTTTGATGCCTGGCGCTGTCACCTCGCTCTGGGCGTGCGGAGTGGCAGCTTGTTGGGGGAGGGGTGTTGCAGGGAATGGCGAGTGTTTTAACCCTCCCCCACTTCCCCACTCCTCCCCAGGTGAGGGAAGAGCTTGTAATTGTCCGCCCAGCTTCTCCGGGGAGTGTAAGCGCCTGGTCCCCGACGGGGGTGGGGAGGGGAGGCTTGGAACACTGATCAGTAACAGCTGTAGGGGAGGACGAGGGTGCTGAGGGGATGCAGAACGGCGGAGGAGGTTCGATACGCGCGGGGAAAGGGAACCCGAGCTCCATTTCTGCTTAGTGACCCCCTCAGCCCCGCCCGAACCCTTCGTCCTGCCCGCGAAGCCCCTGGCGCGCTCGAAGTCCTTGGGTAGCTCCGGACGCCGCCAGTTTCCCCTCCCGGAAACGGCCCGCCCTGTTGGCTTAAGAAAAGTTTCTCTCCCATCTTCCTGGTTGCATTGCCTTCACATCTCTGCCTTCATTCCTCGAGAATGAAATGAGACAACACAGGCGGAGTACTGAAAGACCACCCAGCACGCGGTAGGCTCCAGAGGAAGGTTAACTGCTTTTAAAAACAAAAGCCAAAAATGATGTGTGATAAAATCTCCAGTGATGGTAAACACAAGGGCAGATTAAAAGAGAAAACAGCACAAAATGTGAAGTAGAAGTTCTAATTTTCATGTCTGGGGAGTACTTTTGTATTGGACCTAAAAATGCCATTCATTAATTCCAGGCCTGTTGTTGAAGCCCTTATTAAAACCTATTATAAATGCATATACTGTGCAAAAGGTGATAAACGGTTATTAGCTGTCGCTTGTTCCTTTCTGGGGGAGAAATCTGCCTGCCTGCAATTATTCCTCGGAATCCTCTTAATGGTATTCATTAGGTAGTGGAGGCTTCCATGTTCTATGAGAAATCGTAACCTCTGTTCCTTTGCCATTTTATGGTGACCGTACATTCATAATTTTTAGGATTTCTTTGGTCTGTTATTGGGGGCCAAACAAGACTCAGACAGCTTAATACTAGTGAACGGAAATGCCATCTGCGTGAAAGCGGCCTTGGCCACTTTCAGGTTTTCTGTTTTTTATTTTAAGGAAAATGCATATCGGTATGCACTTATTACTTGTTAGTGATAGAAATAGGAGGGGGTTTTCTGTTTGCATGTTTTTGTAATTGAGCCTTTCAAATAATGTGAAAACGTGCATGTGTAAGTTGTCTGCAGGTGTAAAGCGAGTTGAGGACTGGCTCTGTTTCACCTGTATTTTTCTGTGGTCTTGGCAGTAACAGCACTGACCACATGCAGCTGTGGAATGTTTCTTGCCCTATCTGTTGCCCTTTCCCTCCTCCTTTTTTCTTTTTCCTTCCTTCGTTCTCTGTTTTCTAAAGCAAGGAGTCGTGGAAAACGTATGGATTTAGATCCCCACAGGTTTCAGTTCTTTTACTTTAAATTGTATTTAATGTTTGCAATTTATTCTTATCTATTTACTTTAAAAATTGTATAACCTTAGATGAATTCCTAAATTTTCTGAATTTACTCATTTGCTGGAAAAAATATTTTTCAGCCTCCTTGGGTTGTTGAAGATTGAATGAGAGAACAGGCGAACCTTCCTTATACATAATAGGAGTTTGAATGTTGCCTTCTTATTTTCCTTATTAAATGGATATTTTAAAAAAATTAGTAGGATGCCCAGATAGTTGGTGTATTTTAAATATTTTATTGCCTTACTAAAGTTTGAATTCAATTTTAGTGTTTCCCAAACATTCATGGAATCCAGGTGCTCCTTATAACTCACCTGAGAGAGATTTTAATCTACTCGTTATCTTTGCTCTTTAGTTTCAATCATTGTAAAAGAAGCGTGCGCTCTTATGAATGCAGAGGAACTTGCTTTTTAGATACCAGAACAAGTTTTATGGGGTCTGTTCATGTCCCATGTCTGTAAAGAGAGGTGCCTTTACAATTTCTTAGGCACTTAATTTTAGAATTTGCTTCTATATCTGCTTCTAGAGTAGTCTCCTGGGATGTGTTTTTTTTGGTGTCTTTAGGTATCTTGTGAGTTTTCAGGTCTGTTTGTTGGCATTGTTCAATTAGATTAATTGTATTCGTGCCTGTAGGTGTTGTTTTGTTACTTATTAAGATAAGTAAAAATTCATTTGCTACCAGAAGAGTTTTAATAACACGAAAAGAAGACAGGTTTATTCTGTTAAGCAGTTGACCCCCAGATCCCCATCCCTGTGCCCAGCTATAAATAATATCCAGTCCAAGATCTTTTGAGGTCCTGTGTCACCGAAGGGCTGGCGTTATGGAAGAAGAGTCTAGAAGGTACACACACGCACATCAGTGTGTGTGTGTGTGTGTGTGTGTGTGTGTATAAAACAGTCTTGTTTCTCATTTTTATTAGAAAACAAAGGATTTTTTATCATCTGATTATTTAGGAACATATTAATACTTTTCCTAATTCTTCTAAGTGTGTTGCATGTTAAAATAAATTGTCACCAAAACCATGCACAATGGGAACTATGTTTGATAACTGGTCCCATGGAGACTGAACCCAGAGGCAGCAGTGAGGGGTTAGTAGCAGGTGCTTTGGAGTCCTGTGACCTGGCTTGGAATCTAGGCCTCGCTGCTCCCTAGCTGTATAACCCAGGGCAAGTTATTAGTACTTAACTGATCTAGCTTTAGTTTCCTCATCTGTAAGATGGAATAGTAATAGTACTAATCTCAGAGCGTTGTGTGCTGAGTTCCAAACGAGAGAATTTATCTAAAAGGGCTTAGCACAGAGCTCAATTAAAAGTAGTCAGTATTATTACTGTTGTGTTGTTGATATCTCTCAGCAAATATTTATGGCTCATGCAGCCATTGCCTTTCTCCTAGACTATGCGGGAAACGGGAATCACTCTGTATGTTAGTATTCATTTAGCAAACATAGGTGTCTGTTTGCACCAGGCATTGGTAAGAAAGAGTCCCCTGGAGCAGGGGCGAGGTTCTGAACTTTCAGATCCAGGGCTTGGGTTCTGGAGCCCAAGTGTCTGGGGAGTGGCACGAAGGACCAGGGCGCTCAGTGACCTAGGGATGTGCTCACTCAGTCACAGCCACGAGGGGTGGCTGCTCCCACCGGGGCATTCTATCCTCCTGCAGAGTGGAGGGAGGCCCTTGGGACGTACTGAGCACTGCTGGGTCTCCTTTCTCCCCACTTCCCGTCTGTCTTTCATCTTCCTCACCTCTGTACTCTTGTATTAAAAAAAAAAAAATTAGGGCTTCCCTAGTGGCGCAGTGGTTGAGAGTCTGCCTGCCGATGCAGGGGACGCGGGTTCGTGCCCCGGTCTGGGAAGATCCCACATGCCTTGGAGCGGCTGGGCCCGTGAGCCATGGCCGCTGAGCCTGCGCGTGCGCAGACTGTGCTCCGCAACGGGAGAGGCCACAACAGTGAGAGGCCTGCGTACCGCAAAAAAAAAAAAAAAAAAATTACTCTTCCCTGTTCAAAACTTGGGAGTTTCTGAACCTTGAGTCTTTTTAAAGGATTGGTACTTTCTGCATGGTTTCTGAGTTGTGGCACCTGGTAAGCATCGCTAATGACAGAGACCTTTGCTACAGTCCCATCCATCCACCCATCCATCCATCCATTCATTCATTTAAAACAATGGCTTGAACATCTTCTCCAGGCACTGTGCTGGGGATTACCCACTTGCTTCACGGAAGCCTGCGGGATTCACAGAGGGCCTGAGTCGTGTTTTTTTCTCTTTTCCTCTTTGGTAAGAAAGTAGATCTGGTGTTGTCTTTCTTCCTGATCTGGACTTTGTCCCTCTCCGCCTGGAGAGGTGGTTGTCTTAGACCATGGAGGGTGGCCCTGGCCGCTCCCAGTTCTGAAGCTCTGTGTTCATTATCAGTCTTCAAGTCCAGTGAATTTGCATTTAATAAAGGAGAGCTGGGCCTGGAGGCTATGACAGATCAGTGGTAGGAAGCTGGCTCTCAGTCTTGGGGAAAGGACTCCTGGGGTTGGGGGGTGTCAGGTCACCCCGGTTCTGGGGCCATCCTTCTGTGGTGACGACACCTCCCCCTAGCGTGACCGAGAAGCCTGGCACTCCTCACTGAGTACGTGTGTAGCCTGACCTTTGGCTAGCAGCTCTGGTCTTTATTTACAGGGCTGTCATTTATGGCTTTGTGTCTTTGCTGTGTGGCTTTTGTTCGCCAGAGTTGAGGTTTGCTTGATTTAGAGCAAGGCAGCATTTGAAACCAGTTTTCTAACCTTTACTCAAATTGAGTTGAGCTGGAACAGCCTCATCGGAACAACTCGGGCACCAAGCATTATCCGCTTACAGTCTCTGATCGCCCGTTCTTGCTGTCTGGGGAAGTTCCCGTGAGCTGGGTGCGTTACTTATTTTATAAAGTGTGATATGATTTGTGGACAAATCTTTACTGTGTCTTCTTGGGACACAGTGAACTATTGAGACTGTTCTCTGAGATCAGAGATCTGTGCATCCAGGAGAAACATTTAACACTCTCTATAAGAAAACAGCCATTTGACTTTGGTGGTTGAAATAGTCCCTCGTGTGGGGAGGCAGGTCGGAGTTGATATATTTCACACTGGGAAAGAGTGGCCCTACCACCATATTGGAAACACATGTGTGGACCTCTAAGCCAGGCACGGGCAGATGCTCTATAAGCTCAGAAGTTTTGTTAAAACAATGCAACTAAGAGTGTAGGCTTCTTCAGCTGCTGAGATGGTGAGAATTAAATGAAAATCTATACTCTGTTTTTGGTACCAGAACAACACTGGGAGGAGGTGAGGAGGTTCCTCATGATCTCGTTCTAGTGCAGAAGTTTATTTCATGGGCCTTTTGTTTTAATCATGGTAAAATATTTATAAAATTTGCCATTTTAGCCATATTTAAGGTGAATTCAGTGGCGTTAAGCGTATTCACAGTATCTTGCAGCTCTGCCACTATCCATGTCCAGAACTTTTTCGTCGTCCCATTCGGAAACTCTGTATCCATTCAACTGTAACTCCCCATTTCTCCCTCCCTGTGGCCGCTGATAGCGTCTGTTTGTTGCCATGGATTTGGCTGTTCTGAGGTACCTCATGTACGTGGAATCATACAATATGTGTCTTTTTGTGATGCTGATTTCACTCGGCATAATGTCCTCAAGGTTCATCCTTGTCACAGCATGAGTCAGAATTTCCTTCCACTTCCTTTTCAAGGCTGAATAATATTCCACCGTGGGTCTATATCCCACATTTTGTTGATCCATTCATTGGCTGAGGGGTGTTTGGGTTGTGTCCATCTTTGGCTATTGTGAATAACGCTGTTGCAGGCATGGGCCTATGAATATCTGTTTCTTCACGGGAGCTGTTGAGATCTGATTCAGTTTTGTGAGATTCATTGTTCATAGAACATGGTTAAGATGGGCAGGGTCATGCAGTATTTAATATCACACTTTCCTCCAAAACATCTTGGAGATAAGAACAGGAGGAACTGCAGGGAGGCTGGTTACCTGGAAGACACGTGAAGGGCGGCCTCATTTCTCATTTTCACCTGCAGCTGCTCTGACGAAGCTGGTGGTCCTTTGGCGTATCATCACGTGCTGGCCTGCAGTGTGGGTGATACTGTGCTGTGTGCTGGGGTGGGCGTAAAAGCTCAGGAGACCTGGCTGTACCGTGTGGAGACCTATGCTGACCACAGCTGCCTTCCAGGGAGGATATTCTCTAGTGGAGGCAAAAGTCCTTAACTTTCCCCCAGAACTGACTTGAATGAAAGATAAAAAAAATTGTTTTTGGAGGAGGCAGGGTTAGAATGAGAGAAAAATTGATATTTAATGTCTGAAAAATGCAATACTTAAAAATCAGATTGTTTTCTACCTTAGGGTGCAATCCATGGTTTTCAAGATAGGCTTTGAAGAAAGGCAAGAGATCACTAATAGACTGTAGGATGACAGAATCATCAGGTGTTGCATCTGTGTACTAGTGTGCTTCTTTGTGGAGCAGGATACAACCAGAACCCTTTCGATCATGATTAGATGTCAGTCTATTAGGCTAAAGACATCTTAATCTGTATTTTCTAGAGAACAGTAGACTCTTTTGTTTGTTTGTTTGTTTGTATGCGGGCCTCTCACTGTTGTGGCCTCTCCCTTGCGGAGCACAGGCTCCGGACGCGCAGGCTCAGTGGCCATGGCTCACGGGCCCAGCCGCTCCGCGGCACGTGGGATCCTCCCAGATCGGGGCACGAACCCGTGTCCCCTGCATTGGCAGGCGGACTCTCAACCACTGTGCCACCAGGGGAACCCGAGAACAGTAGACTCTTTATGTGAGTTTTTGCTCATACGGTGCCCTGAAAATTAGCCAAGATAAGGATATTTAAAAAGCAAGGCTTTTTTTTTAAGTAAACACACACACACACACACGCACACACAGACTTCAAACTAACCCCAAATATCACCATTCTTGGGTATCATTCCATCTTCCTATCCTGTGCCAGTCCCAGCCACAAAAAGGGTATTAATCTCTTGGCGGTTTGATACTTTGTCTAGCTCAATTTGAGATTGTTTAGAATGTTTTTTTAAATCACTCTTAGCCTTTCCCCCTTACCTAGAGAAACATGGTGAAAATTCTCAAAGGTCAGTTTGAGAACCTCAGACTCTTGAGTGGTGACATAGTAGCATCCAGTGTGTCCTGGATCCTTGAGATCACTCGGACCAACACTCTTTTTTAAAGCTGAAGAAGGTTTGCTCAGACCCTGTACTCTTAGTAACTGCTGGTCTCATTTCCTGAGTTCTAGCGTCTTGAGTGGCTAGAGAAGTAAACTCATGGCTTCTCCCAGGGAATTTCCTGTCTCCTTAGTCAATTCACAGAGTGGACCCTCCTCCTTAGCCTTTAAAGTCCAAAACAAACAGCTAGCTGGCCAACAGATACTTACGAAGCACATCCTGTGCGCCTGGCACTTGGCATCTGTTAGTCAATCAAGGAGCTAAAGAGCCTGCCCTCAACGAGCTCACGTTCTAGAGAGGGAAGGGAGACTGTGGATAATAACTAGGTAAATTACATGGTATTTTTGAAGATTGGTGCTGCAGAGGATAAAGAGAGAAAGCTGAACAGGGTAAAGGAATTGGGAGGGTGTGCAAGGGGGCAAGATGCAGTTGGAGAGTGGAGAAGGTGGTATCTGGGTGAAGGCTCAGCAGGGAGAGGGTGAATCACAGAGATCTGGGGGTGGGGAGAGTGTCCCAGGCAGAGGGGACAGATGACTCGGTGCCTGGCTGGTGTGATGCAGGCAGTAGTTGGCTATTCCTCCAACCTGTGAGTGGGGGAGGGCGGGGCATGGGGAAGACAGAGCAGAGAGGTGGGGAGCCCCATCGTGCAGGGCTTCCTAGCAGCAGAAGGATTTTGGCTATGACTGTGCAAGATGGTTTGAGGGGTGGGGGGAGTCGGTGCAGGCTGTCGCCCATTGGAGGGTTGTGATCTTTCATTTAACTTGTATTTTAAATAGTCCTTCTGGTTGCTGTGTGGAGACCAGGCCAGGGAGGGCTCTTGGGTTGGGAGACTAGTTAGGAGGCTAAACCAGGTGAGCTATGTTGGAGCCTGGGACCAGCGTGAGACGTCTGAGAGAGAGAAGGTTGTGGATGTTTTTTTAAAGGTAGTGCCAACAGGATTTCCGGACAGATTGGATATGGGGTGTAAGAGAAAGAGGAGGCAAAGATAACTTTCCTGGCAGAGCTTGGGCTGCAAATGGAAATCTGAATTTCAAAACGCTGTAAATTCAGTGTGCTCAGATCACTCATACTAGGTTATAAAGAGGCTCTTCAGAGGTACACATTTATATAAGGTGTTGGTTCAGAGAACTTCAACAGAGAACTTTGTTTATCATTAGAGCATGTTCTACCTTGCTGGAGGGAGAGAGGAGGTGGTAGAAAATGATGATTTCCAGGAAGCAGAGGCCTTTGCTTGTACTGGAAGGAAGATGGTCTGTAACCAACGGGGTACGCGGGGCCAGGAGGCCTCCTCTGTAAGAGAAAAACAGGCCGCCCCTGCAGGCCAGCGGCCAAATTGCAGGCAAGGCTGTGATCCCTGCCCCACTCCTCCCAACCTTGCCATGCATTGTCTAATTGGGAAGGCAAGCTTTTTCCAGCCTGCAAACTCAGGCAGGCCACCCCCATCTCCACACACACAGGTTATCTTTTTTCAAACAGTTTTATCGAGATATAATTCATGTACCGTACAGTTCATCCTTTTACCGTGTACAATTCCATGGTTTTTAGTATATTGACGGAGTTGTACGGCCATCACCACAGTCTATTTTAGAAGCTTTTCATCACCCCGAAAAAGAAGACCCGTACCCTTTAGCTGTCACTCATATTCCTTCTCCCCTTAGCTCCTGGCAACCTCTACTCTCCTTTCTGACTCTGTATTTGCCTACCTGGACATTTTATATAAAAGGAAGCATACAACATATGTTCTTTTGTGATTGACTTATTTCACTTAGCATAATGTTTCCTTGGTGCTTTGCTTAGTGTAATTGTCCACGTTGTAGCATTTATCAGTATCTAAGTTCTTAATTGCTGAGTACACAAGTTACTTTTGCACATGAGGCATTCTCGAAAAGAATACAGGAAATGGAAATGTATGTTAGTTACAAATAGATTGACTAATGTTAGAAAGGGAATTGTTTGTGCCCAGAGAGCTAAATATGTCTCTGTGAAGGGGTGTGTGTGTGTGTGTGCGCGCACGCGCATGTGCATTAATTTGTTATCGTTCATAGCTGAATACAAAGTACGTGGAATTTGTGAGTGAATCTGAAGACTAGTGGCTTTCTAGTGACCTAATGATTTTCTTTCATTTAAAACGTCAACATTTGCTTATTAAATGCCCACTACACTCCAGCTCCCGTGCTAGGTCCTGGTGGTTAATTCTAGGATGAACAAAACAGACAGGGGCTGCCCCCTTGTGACACTTACTGGCTTGTTGCGGGAGAGGTGGCAGGAGTCGATATTGAACAAAATATTGAACAAAAGAGATATGAAACAGACTGATATTAGAATTCGAATCTGTAATAAGCACTTAAAGGGAAATAAGACATAACTGAGAATAACGAGGGCTGACTCTAAAATGGCCCCAGAGGAGCCCAAATGGTCGTGGAAGGATGGATGGATAAACACAAAGTGGTCTATCCATACAACGGAATACTATTCAGTCTTAAAACAGAAGGAGATTCTGACACACACCACAACATGAATGAACCTTGAAGACGTTATGCTGCATGACATAAGGCAGACACAAAAGGACAACTACTTGTACGATTCCACTCATATGAGGTACACAGAATAGTCAAATTCATAGAGGCAAAAAGTAGAACAGGGGCGGAGGGCGGGGGAATGGGAATTATTGCTTAATGAGTACAGAGTTTCAGTTTGGAAGGATGAAACCGTTCCCGAGGTGGATGGTGGCGGCGGCTGCACAACCGTGTGAATGTACTTGATATCACCGAACCGTACTCTTAGAAATGGCTAAGATGGTAAATTTTATGTTGTATATATTTTGCCACAATAAAAGATTTAGCCCAGGAAGATGTCTTGGAGGAGAACATTAAGTTGAGACCAGTTGAGGCGTTTCCTGGTCCAGCCCACAGGAGCAGCATGTGCAAAGACCCTGTGCTGAGAGCTTAGTGCTGTGTTCTGGGAACTGTGAGAAGGCCAGGAGAGCTGGGGAGAAGTGACAGTGGGGCTAAGAAGCATGGGGTGAGGTAGGCAGAGACGAAGCTGATAGGAAGGCATTGATGTATTTGTACGCAGTGGAGTGCCATGATTTGATTTCTGATTTCAGCTGAAAACTCAGGCTGTGATGTGGAGAATGGGTCGGGGCGGGGGAGGGGGCCAAGACCAGAAGCAGGGAGGAGACCAGTTAGGAGGCTGCTGCAGTGGCTGAAAGAGAGAGGTCATGGGGGCTTGGGCCAGGATGACAGAGCGGAGGTGAGACGCAGAGGGCGGGAGCTGCATTTTAGAAGTGGAGTCTCGGTCCTGGTGATGGATCAGATTCGAGGACCTCACGGAAGGGAAGGAGCAGGTGATTCTCAGGTTTCTAACATAAGGGATGGGAGATAATGATGTCAGAGACAGAGGAGCAGGCTGGACGATTAAGAATTCAGCTTTGGTCGCGTTAACTTCCAGTTGCTGGGACACCCAGGAGGGGCCAGAGGTCGAGCTCTGATAGATTCAGAAATCTTGGCTGGAAACACGTAACCTTGGGAACCAGAAGCGCGGAGTTGGGTATGACGATTTCCACAGGGACGTTGGAAACCTTATGAAACCAGTGCTTGCCATCCTCGGGGTCAGCCTTTTAATTTTGGCCTTTTTTTGTGAAATCATACATTCGACTATTTTTTAGTGCCAATAAAGCAGTGAAATTTGAGGAAAGAAAGCAGCTGTGCAAATGCTCTAGCCCTGCTTTCGGACAAGGATGGCAGTGGAAGCCTGATACAGTATTGCCTAGTTGGCAGGACCAACACACACAGCTCAAAATGTTTGTAGCAGACGCGGGAAGGGGCCAGTTGTATATTTAATGGGAACTCGCTAAAGTCATGGAACTTCTCATGGACAGTAGGGTATTTAACATGGCTTGTGTGGCCTCATCTAAAAACCAAGTCATGGGGCTCCCCTGGTGGTGCAGTGGTTAAGAATCCGCCTGCCAGTGCAGGGGACCTGGGTTCGAGCCCTGGTCTGGGAAGACTCTACATGCCGCGGAGCAACTAAGCCCGTGCGCCGCAACTACTGAAGCCCGGGCGCCTGGAGCCCGTGCTCCGCAAAAAGAGAAGCCACCGTGATGAGAGGCCTGCGCACCGCAACAAAGAGGAGCCCCCGCTCGCCGCAAGTAGAGAAAGCCTGCCCGCAGCAACGAAGACCAAACGCAGCCAAAAAAAAAAAAAAAACCACCCCAAATCATGCTTTTTAATATGTGTATAGGGTGTATGACAAAATACACCTAGATCCTTCCCTCCTCTACCTCTGCCTCAGTTGGTCTCCACTTAAATGTGATTCTGAGGTTTTTACTTTATGTCTTTGCTTGTTTTCTGGTCTGTTGCAGGCACCATCTTTAGACTAACTCTGAGCCTGCCATGTTTGCACACGTCCTTAGTGATATTCACATAGCAGAGTTATTAGTATTTAATAACCCTGGTATTGTGGTAGACTCTTTTAAAGCAGGGGCTATTGTTTAAGGAGGAAAGCACTCAGCGCAAAAGGAAAAAGGATGACAGTGAAATATTTGATCATTAAAATGCTTTCCGTAGAAAAGGAACGTTTTCATTCCTGCAGTTAATAGTGCAGTCGCTGCTGCTAACTTTACCTGATAACAAATGTCATTTCCCTTTTTACCCAGAATTCTACTGGGACAGAGCACAGTCCCTCTGTCTCAGGGTCTCTGCATATGCTGTGTTCTTCACCTGCGACCCTCTTTCCCCTCCCCCCCTCCACCTGCTGACCAGGTGCTACTTCCTCCTGGAAGACTTCCTGCTGCTTCACGCTCCCAGGTCAAAGTGAGGGGCCCCTCTTTTGCTCCAGTCCCTCTCTGTACGTTCCTCTCCCAGCTTGGATCACGCCGTCTCAGAGACGGTGGCTAGCTTTTATTTCACGTGCCAACTTGGCTTGTTGCGTAGTAGTTGCCTAGATACTGGTTTTCAAAGTATGGTCCCAGAAGCAGCAGCAGCATGAACACAGCTGAGGGTCCCACCCAGACTTACTGAATCAGAAACTCAGGAAGTGGGACCCAGCATTCTGTGGCTCAACAGAACTTCCAGATGGTTCTGATGACGCTCCAGGTTGAGACTCACTGGCCTAGAGGTATTGGATGAGTAGGATTCCAAGGCAGTGTCCAGCCATGGCAGGGAGGAGTGTGTTAGGATTCCTTGGTGACGACACCTCAAGCAGGCGAGAAGCAGGAAGGATGTGGCCCAGGGGTGTGTCATCCCCCGAACGCCATGGTGATTGCTGGTCTGTTTGTCTCTTGCATGAGGTGGTCACCTCGGTGAGCAGAGCCCCTTTTTAAGGTTCACTCATGTTGTAGCCCGGCCCCCAGCACAGTGCTTAAATTGTAGGAGCTGTTCTAAATACAATTACATCTTAAGTATATTACGTTGGTTGTTTTTGCAGTGACCCTGGGAAAAAAGAACCCACTATAGCCTGATCACATGAATTTTATGGCTTTCGTTCTTTTAGAAAGATGCCAGACGAGGCTAACCAAGTTCTTGGACCTTATTACTTAGCAAAGTAGTCACACACGAAAATAGATATTTTAAGATTTCGGTCCCGCCTTTTGTAACTTACTGCCATTCTTTTGCAAATGCCACATAATACCGGGGCTGATTGTTAGTTGGCTCCTATTTGGGAAAAATGGACTCTTGTGACATCTTGGTCTGGGTGAGAGATCTTTTTACTAATGATACTTGGAAACTTCTAGATCATTCTATAACTCTGAACTAGAAAATAGTTGCATCCAAGGGAAAACAGCGAATGCCTACATCCACTCACTGTTCTGGTTTGGGTTTACGTTATTGTCAAAAGATAATGAGTTTTCAGGACCTGGAAAGTCTTTTGGGGTTAGTATAACAATTGTTTTCCATGAGATGGAGCAAAGTGAAGCTTAATACTCAGGCTGCTTTTATTCAATCAATTTTATGTGCTTGTCCACAAAGCCAGAACCGGAGAAAGTTGATGTGATTTGTGGGACACTTATCCTGGGTTGGCTGTGAACATGTTGAGACAGAAACAGGCACCAGGTTTATTAAAAACTTTGCAAAAATATCCCTGACCTACTCAACCAGAGGTGATTTGGGCCCCCAGGGGGCATTTTTGGTTATCACAACGTAGGGGATGCTACTAGCATCTAGGGGTTGAGGCTGGGAATGTTGCTAAACAGATGATGCACAGGACAGCCTCCACCGTGAAGAAGTCTCCCACCCAGAGTGTCAGTAGTGCCAAGGCTGAGAAATCCTGCTGTAAATGATGGACAGGCATGATCATAAAATGCTGGGGTTCTGCAGGACTCAGTCCCAGGCTTGCTTCCCCCTCTACGAGGTAATCACCTCTATTTCTTTTGTTTTTAATTTCTTTTTTTAATAAATTTATTTTTATTTATTTTTGGCTGCATTGGGTCTTTGTTGTGGTGCGCGAGCTTCTCACTGCAGTGGCTTCTCTTGTTGCAGAGCACGGGCTCTAGTCGCGCGGGATTCAGTAGTTGTGGCACGTGGCTCAGTAGTTGTGGCGCACGGGCTTAGTTACTCTGCGGCGTGAGGGATCTTCCCAGACCAGGGCTCGAACCCATGTCCCCTGCATTGGCAGGCGGATTCTTTTTTTTTGAGTGTATACAATACTTTTTAATATATTCGAAAGTTGTAAGACCATCACAACAATCAATTTGAGAGCATTTTCATCACTCCCAAAGGCAGGCGGATTCTTAACCACTGCGCCACCAGGGAAGCCCGATCGCCTCTATTTCTATGGCTTTAAATACTATTAATGTGCCGATTTCTGCTGACTTTCCATTACAGCCAGCTTTTTCTCCCTGCCAGCCTGTTCCCTCCACTTGAGTATCTCTTGAGAGCACCCACCCCAGACACAACACATCCAGCACTGAACCCCAACCAGTTTAGAAGACGACTCCTCTCTAGCTGGACTTGAGCTGTGACCCCTTTCTCTCCCACACGACACCACCTTGACCTTCATTTCCATTCCATCTCCAAGATCTGTTGCTTCTACCTCCAGAAGATCTTGAATCCACCTGGTTCTCTCCACCTGCCACCCGCTCCCTCTCCTGGACCATCCCACGAGTCTCCTGACTGATGCCTCTCTCCATTTTCCACCTTCCAGCCCAGAGCAGCCATTCATCCCGAAGCACGTCCACACCCGCCTGCAAAACCCTTTTGTAGCTCAGCGTTGCAGTTACAAGAGCACTTACCTCGTTTCCGTGGCTCGCGGGCCCGGCCCTGCTTCCTCCCCGCTCGGTCTGTTCTCGTCCTACTTCAGTTTCTGTGAGGAGCCCTTTCCTGTCTCAGCACCTACACATTTGTGGCTTTCTCACCTGAAAAACTCTTCCCCTGAATGAATCCTCATCTTTCGCTTTTCGGCTCAAGTGTCGTTTCCTCAGAGCGTTCTCTGACCACCCTAATGAAATCGGTCTCTCCCAATGTATGCCCTCTGCTCTTTTTCTCTTGTACTCACGCGCGTAACCCTTTATTTATCTGTGGGATGACTGGTGTGCTGCCCTATGAGCCTGGAAGCTTCTGTCCTGCTCACTGTAGCTCAGTGGCTGACAGAATGGCCGAAGCTTGTGGTTTGATGACTATCAGTGGAATGTTAGTGGGTGGGGAGTGAATGGAGACCAGCCTGGAGGGGTGAGGGAGGGGTGCGTGAAACTTGAGGCTATGGGGGCACAGAGGAGGGAGTTACTAGCTCAGTTTAGGGGTGTTCAGGAAGGTTCCCAACAAGGGGTTACATTGGAGGGCCACCTTGAGGAATGATTTGGGTTCCTCAGAAGAATGACTTGGGAAATAATAAAAAGTTCCGATTGGGGTGGGGGTAATACTGGAAATTAAGTGGATCTTAAAGAAAATCCGGTGCCTGATTGTGCCCGCCCATGGCTGGGATGGACCTTCCAGAAAGTGCCTACTTCTACAGTGTAGACCAGCGGTATAGTGTAGACCAATGGCTTCTCAAACATGAACGCACATGTGAATCTCCTGGGGGTTCTTGTTAAAAAGTGGATTCTGGGGCTTCCCTGGTGGCGCAGTGGTTAAGAATCCGCCTGCCAATGCAAGGGACACAGGTTCGAGCCCTGGCCTGGGAAGATCCCACATGCCGCGGAGCAGCTAAGCCCGTGCACCACAACTACTGAGCCTGAGCTCTAGAGCCCGCAAGCCACAACTACTGAACCCGTGTGCCACAAACTACTGAAGCCTGCATGCCTAGAGCCCGTGCTCCACAACAAGAGAAGCCGCGACAATGAGAAGCCTGCGCACTGCAACGAAGAGTAGCGCCCGCTCGCTGCAACTAGAGAAAGCCCGCGCGCAGCAACAAAGACCCAACACAACCAAAAATAAATAAATAAATAAATAAATTTTTTAAAAAAAGGGCTTCCTTGGTGGCGCAGTGGTTGAGAGTCCACCTGCCGATGCAGGGGACGTGGGTTCGTGCCCCAGTCCGGGAAGATCCCACATACCGCGGAGCGGCTGGGCCCGTGAGCCATGGCCGTTGAGCCTGCGCGTCCGGAGCCTGTGCTCCGCAGCGGGAGAGGCCACGGCAGTGAGAGGTCCACGTACCGCAAAAAAACAAAAAAGTGGATTCTGGGTTGGTGACATTCTGTAATCCTCATGAGCTCTTGGTCATGGAGATGCGGCTGGTTGCAGACCTCACGTTGAGTAGCAAGGACACCAAGGATGGGGAGGACCAGGTACGTTGATGAAAGAACAACAACCAGGGACCTTTGATAAATGGTAGAAAAGATGACTTCTGTGTTTTCTCCAATACTTAATTTTCTTTTAGATTTTCCTGAGAATCGTGTCAAGAAGTATTTTATGGCTTCATTTTCAGCATCTACCAGCTGTATCTGATACCTTTAAAGTTCTTATTTTCCATGGGCCTCTGCCTGTATGATTAAAAGAAATAGAAACATAAAAAAGTTGTTGTTTTGAGACACATGCATCCATCCTGTTTTATGACTGTCATCCTTTTCAAAGAACCACAATAAATACAGGAGTACTTCTCTAAGACAGGAATTCACTTAGATATTATTGTCTCCATGCCTTCCTTCCTCCAGGTGCACTCTTCCCACTGTCATCTGACCATTATCTATTTTATTCCTTCTCTGTAGGGCATTTTTAGCCCAGACAGTCTGTTCTCCGCCACCTGTCATGCTTCTGGGCATCACCCCCCTGCCCTGTCAACCTGTGTACCTTCAGAAAAGACAAACTAGTATTAATCTAGGCCAGTCATCATTCAGAGGCTAAATCTGTTTTCCTTAAAGAACCACGTTACAGTCCAGACTGAAACAAGTGGATTTCATGTTCTCTGGAGCCTTCCTTGAGATGCATAAACCAGAGGTGACTGAGGAATTGTCTGTGGTTGGGAGCCTGCAGCCCATTCTTGGCTGTGCTAATACATGAGGTGGTCAAACTTGGCTACAGATTAGAATCACTTGTGGAGCATCAACTCTATTGATGCCGGAGATACTGATCACCCAACCGGGGTGCACCTGGCGTCATTCTAACCCGAAGTCGAGGCAGAGAACTGCTTGGATGCTGTAAGAGTCTGCTGTCTATGGGGTATCTTTTAGTGTATCAAAAACTCACTCAAGTTTATGGAAATGTCTAGATATAAACATTGGGGGAAGTGATTGAAATAACTGAGTGGAATAACTCCAAGACATCGGACTGGATTCTGAAAAGCATCAGCTTGTGAGTGACCTTGATTCAGTCACTTAACCTCGTAGCTAAGGTCTGTGTAGTGATTTGCTGATTACCAAGTACCTTCACATGCTGGACATTAGTTTCACAGGAATTCTAAAGGGAGGGCAGGGCACTTTTTTCCCCTTTGCACTTTCTTGAAGGAACACAATTCTTTATTGCTTAAGGTTCAGCTTCAGTGTTCTTCTGGCCTGGAGCCCCTCCCGGGTACTTCCCAGGCTCGGTCAGGTACCAGGCTGGGTCAGGTATGACTTCTTCAAGCTCCCACTGCATCTGAGGCTTGCAACCCTCTCCTCCCCTTACCATATTGAACCATAATGATCTCTGTGATGGTTTCTCTCCTCTTGAGGAGACTGTCATCATATCTTATTCATCCCAGTGTCCATAGCCTACTAGGCATTCAATAACTGTTTGAAGATTTAGGTAATCCATTAATCACCACTGTACAGATGGAGACACTGGGGCAGGGGGGAGACTCAATACAGGTCCAGCACTGTCACCTCCCCTAACCTTTCTGAGCTCCAAATTCCTCTTGTAAAAATGAAGAGTTTGGACATTCTCTCTAATAACCCTTATGGCTCTAAAATAGGTGGTTCTGTTTTAAGATCTTAACTACTTGATAGTGTTATAAAAACTCAACCGAGCTCTTCAGATGGGTATGAAAGCCTTGAGAATAAAAGAGTAAAGAATATGATCAAAATAACTCATCTGTTGGCAAGAACGGAAATTCATTATTCACATTTTAGCCTAGACCAGGAACCTGGTCCTAACTCTGTACATCAATACAGTCTACTTTCCCAGGAGTTTGAGAAAGTAGACACTCGTGGGTCCTCGCCCTTTTCTTTTTCTGACGTTCCCCAAGTGATTTGGAAACAGATCAATCTGAACTGAAGGCCTGCCTTTTGCTGTTCAGGAGGTCGCTCACATCTGACCAGCAGTGGTTATGTGAATGGTCTGTAAGTCTGTTTAATGAATTTTAACCACCTGGCTGACTGTTTGCACAGCCAGCCTTGGCCAGGCCACATAAATCATGATTGCATTGCTGAGACAAGGAAGTTGTCTTCTGTCCAAATCATGATGGAATCAGGGACGTGGCTGCTGAAACTGGACTCTTGACCACTTAGAAATCATCTCCTAATCAGGGGGAGGGGGAGGGGCAGGTGAGCTGGAAAAGGAAATGTGAAGCCACATCTTTCTCTTAGGATAAAACCGTTCACAGGAAAAATAAGTTTCTCACATCTTGTGTGCAGTATTATTGCCCTCAGGCAACCCCTTTGGCTAAAGCCAATGAACAGACTTTCAGGGCTGTAAAATGTGAGGAGTAGGCAAGTGTATCTGAGAGTTTAAACGAAGTAATTTCTCTGGCCTGGGGTATCGCTGGCAAACTCTTGTAAAGCCCTGTTGCCAGTGTAATTGTGACTCTTCCGCCCACCCACACATCTTCCGGGTTTTCTTGGTCTTCCCCCCAACCCCGCCCTGAATTGGAAGCCAGCCTACCATAGTTGAGCAGGATATAAGATCTGACTCTTTTAATTGTTATATTCCCGAAGCTGTTCATATATGTAAACACACAACAGGATGTTCCTTACAGCTGCACATAGTAACTTGGGAGCCAGGCATTTACAGAGTGAATCCTGTTAAAACCTTCAGCTATGTTTAGAGCCAAGGCGAACTTATGCATTTTCATTTTAAAAGGACTTGTTAAAGAAATCGACAAGTTGAATATTTGTTAACCCTTTCAAGGATTTACTTAAGTGAGGAAAAGAAAAAATCTTGTTTGCTTTTTTTTTTAACCTATTTTACATATACTGATAAGCTCGTGAATTTGAGAGTCATCATACTCGAAGACGAGGATCAGATATGTGAACTTCAAGGTCAGTTGATTTCTTCAGCTTTTGAACTCTAGCATTTAAATGCCACAGTGCTTTACAATGGGCTTCACAGAAAGCTAATGTTTGACATTACACCTGAGTATTTTATTTCTCTTTCATTGCACAAGTTAAGAATTGATAATTAATCATTCCAAAAAGAATAGGATATCGACACCACGTACGGTGTTGTGAACATAAAAAAAAATGAACATCAGACCATAGCTGATACCAACTTTGATGTTGAAAGTTAATTGTGAATTTTATTTTTGCCTCTTCTGGGAGCCCCCCAGCTCCATCCGTGAGTGCTTTAATGCCTCTTATCTTCTGAAGCTGGTCTGAGTGAAGTTGTGTCTCTCTGGTTTCATTTTACTGAGAGACACGCTTGTTCCGTAAGAGCTGTCTCAAATGACTTTTGACCAAAGTTGGGACCCTGCTACAATGTCTCAGGGTTCTCATTAAGTGTAGTTTGTGGCTTCTGTTTCTGGGTATTCACTCTCCTCATGTTTGGGCTTGACCTGGTGATGCGCTTCTAACGCATAGAATGTGGCAAAAGGGGTGGCATGTCACGTCCAAGGCTAGGGTGCAAAAAGACTCCTTGGACTTGCACTTAAGGTCTTCTGCCCATTTTTCCATTGGCTTGTTTGTTTTCTTGTTGTTGAGTTGTATGAGCTGTTTGTCTATTTTGGAGATTAAGCCCTTGTCTGTTGCATCATTGGACTTGCTCTGAGCAAAACCGGCTGCCATATTGTGAGCTGCCCTATGGAGAGACGCACATGGCAAAGAACTTAAGGTAGCCAATAGCCCATGAGGAACCAAATCCCGCCAACAGCCCTGTGAGTGAGCTGGGAGCCTTCCCAGGTGAACTTTTAGAGGACTGCACCCTGGGTGACACCTTGACTGTAGCCTTTGAGAGGCCCTGAGCCGTGCCCGAGTTCCTGGGCCACTGAAACTGAGCTAATACTTGTGTTTTAACTGCTAAATTTGGGGATGTGGGGTTGTTATGTAGCAATCAGTAGCTAATACAAGGAAAAAGATTTAAGGTACAATTAAAGTGTCCCCTGCCTTCAGGGAGCTCACCATCTATCTAGTAAGCTCTTTGGTTGCCAAGCACTGTAGGTAAGCCAAGATGCCAAGTCATCATCGTTATTTTTCTGATGAAGGGCTCCAGCGGAAATAGTTTCCAAGCTTCAGTTTTTGTTGCACGTATTGTTTTTCCGTTTAATTACCCTTCAAAAGGTATGAGAGATGTAAAGTGTAAAATAAATCTTCCTGCCCCCTTTTACCCTAGTCCCCCTCCCCCAAGGCAACAGCCATTGTGAGTTTATGGTTAACCTTCTAGAGACAGTCTTTGCATTTACAGATGCGAACATGCATATTTCTTTCCTTCCCCTAACAAATGGCAGTGGGATTTGACTCAACTTCCGCTTGGAATCGGGAGCATGGTTGATACGCAATAGATTGAAACCTTCAATAGTTTCTGCCAACGGATCCTGCTCTTAATAGATAAGACATTAACTTGAGGAAGCAGTTGAAGAACCTTTGAAAGGAAGATAACATATTGCATAATGATAGGGCAGAATGATAGGACCCAGAGGGGCCAACTGGTCTGTCTTCTTGCCTGTGGGCAGGAGGGTAGTTAACACATCCAGGGGAGCTGCGCTTGAGAGGCGCCCACAATGAAGCATCATGTTGATCTTTGGGGAAAAGGGTGGTGAAAATAACTGTCCATATCAGAAAATAAATATCAATAAAAATAAATATAAATAAAAGATAAAATAGACAATGAAAATAAAGATCAGAAAAAAAAGATCGGTTGTTCCAGACTTCTCCTCTCATCTTCCAGCCAACTTCTCCCTAAGAACCCTTTTTGTTGTGAAAAATTAGATTGTGTGTGTGTGTGTGTGTGTGACTTGCTTCTGGTCGCCTTAGGGAACTAAGATGACCCTGGGTTAGGTGTGGAATGAGTCCTGAGAACAGATATGAAAGAAAAAGTGACGGGCTTGCTTTATGCCTGTTTCTTTTTATCACCTCCGTGGTGGAGACCCCGGTGGTAGACACCATCGCGTGGATGGTGTCCCAGGACAAGAGTTTGCTCCTTCCCAGCTGGCCCTGAGACCTTTGCCACACATCTTAACCTGTTCATGTCTCCATTAACCTTCTGCAAGGTGAAGGTGATTCAATCATAACTTTCAAGAATGGCAGAAGCCTAATTAACATGGTATTTGAAGACTAATAAATGCCTTAGAAGAAGGGGGCCTTATGAATTGAGGTGGTACTATCATTACAGTCATTACCTTTAAAATTCTAGATGGCCTGCCGAGCAAGTTGCAATGGAGGCGAAAGAACAATTGGGCAGAGTTCAGCTGAACACAGATGGTTCGTTTTGTTTCCTTAATGTGTAGTATTGGCTTTAAATGGAATTAAATCATGAAGTAGGCTGGTTTGTTATGCCGACTCACAAGATTGGCCAATCCTTTGCAATAATTGTTCAAAGAACCATAGAAGAAGGTGGCTTACAAATGATGATGATTGTCGTTTGGTGCCTCGCGATCCCTTTCATTGGGATCCAATGTATTGTGTAGTTTTTGTCCTGGCATTTTTACTAGATACTCATTAAAAAAAATTTTTTTTAACATCTTTATTGGAGTATAATTACGTTACAATAGTGTGTTAGTTTCTGCTGTGTAACAAAGTGAATCAGCTATATGTATACATTTATCCCCATGTTCCCTCCCTCTTGCATCTCCCTCCCACCCTCCCTATCCCACCCCTCCAGGTGGTCACAAAGCCCCGAGCTGATCTCCCTGTGCCATGTGGCTGCTTCCCACTAGCTATCTATTTCACATTTGGTAGTGTAGTTACTCATTTTAAATGAATGCTTAATTATTTCACTGCTCCCTGATAGAATCTCTTTCTATAGGTAGAAGAACCAGTTAATGTTTGTTTTAGGCCCTTCATCTGTGACCCTGATGATATGGAGAATCCCTCCCTCCCTCCATCTCTGCCTCTTCCTTCCTTTCTGTCTTCCTTTCCTTCCTTCCTTTTCTTTCCCTTTCTTTTTCTTTCTTTCTTTCTTTCTCTCTCTCTCTCTCTTTCTCTTTCTCTCTCTCTCTCTCTCTCCCCCTCCCTCCCCTTCCTTCCTTCCTTCCTTCTCTCTTTCTCTCTCTCGCTCTTTCTCTCTGTTCTTTCATTCTGTCTCTTTCTCTGTCTTTCACCAAATATTTGAATACCTACTATGTGCAAGCTGCTGGCTAGAAGTTCTGGATACCACAGGGAGAAAAATGAGACACAGTCTCCTGGCCTCATGGAGCTTACATTCTCGTGTAGAGAGACCTTGGTCATTAAGGACATTAAGAAGTGGAATGTCATTTATCTGATACATGCAAAGCAAAAAATAAATTGGCACCAGGAGGGTAAAGAGTAAGGATGAAAGAGGTGAGGGCTATGGCTTTACATAGATGACTGCAGAGGCCTCATTAACAAGGTGACCTTTCATCCAATCAGCAAATATCCAAATGCCTCTGACCTGCAAGGCCTTCACAGTCTCACCTGAGTCCCCCTCTCCAGCCATCCCCTCCAACCATCGTCTTCCTACACCTGCCTTCACTTCAGTAACTAAACCAACCCTGTGTCCTTCCACGCTCTGGAACCTTCGCACCCATGGTTTCCTCTCCTGAAATGTCTTGCTTCTCTTCTCATCTCCCAGCCTGATCACAGACCCACCTGCCCTTCAAGACCCAATTCAATCAACTTCCTTCCTCTCTGTCCTTCCCTGAAGTCCCAGCTCTTCAGGTGTAATTGACTCCTCTTCCTATGGATTCCCCTCCTAGCACCTGTCACAGGAAATTATATTACGGTGAGGTGTGTTTTTGTCCCTGTTGCTGCATGGGCTGCAAGCCTGTGAGGACGAGGACCGTGTTTTATGTCTCTCTATACTTCATATACTTAGATATGCCTCATATGCTACGTGTACTTTACATCTTCATATATCTCTCTGTATCTTTATATACTTTATATGTAACTAATAATTTCTTGCATTAATTTGGGGGTTAACAGAGGAAATGGTGAAATTTTACATTGTATGAGTGTTGTTCCTTATGATTAATCTTTACTCTTTTTGTAAAGCACTGATGTAGGTCACGAAATTACAGGTGTGACATTGGAGCTGGCAGGAAGGTTCTTTCTGAACTTGGAGGTCTAGGATCTGGCTCATTTGTCTCAAAGCTAAAGGCCTCTTTCCTCGCAGGTAATCACGCATTTCTGGGCCTCAGGCTGTGCTCCCTTCTGAATGTGGTTTTTCTGGTTGTTCAAGCAAAATACAGAGTGTGCCTCTTGACGTTACTGGAAAACTAATTTATCTTGTTTGATAGCACTCAAATCTTCGGAAACTGGATGTATTCTGATCAGCTCATTGGTTTCCATTGTCAGGGATTACAGTAAAATTTAGTCTTGAGGCCAGTACCCCAGGGCACACCCCTCTGTGTGTGGCCTGAGAGACTTTTTTTTGTGTGTGTGCGGTACGCAGGCCTCTCACTGTTGTGGCCTCTCCCATTGCGGAGCACAGGCTCCGGACGCGCAGGCTCAGCAGCCATGGCTCACGGGCCCAGCCGCTCCGCGGCATGTGGGATCTTCCCGGACCGGGGCACGAACCCGTGTCTCCTGCCTCGGCAGGCGGACTCTCAACCACTGCGCCACCAGGGAAGCCCCTGAGAGACTCTTGAGGCATTGACAGCTCATCACTTGTTAAAAAGGAAATTCAACATTGGACTCTTAAAGTGCAAATGCCTGAAAAGGACTCCTCAGCCTGATTCTTGGAAGCTTAAGTAAGGAGAACCTGTAATCTCAGATCACTTAGGAATTATGAAGAAGGCAGATTGAAGGGTCAGAGTAAGGCGCAGAAGGGAATTATCTCAAAATATGAGATGTACAGGGTCCACTGCTGGGGGTGGGCTGTATCATGCTCAGTGAAGCCATCTGAACGTGTGAAGGGTGACTAACATATCCTCTAAAGGAGGGAGTTTTTTGCCAACAGAAATAGCTCTGTTTTGATTTGATGAGGTAGTTGTGAAAAATGTTTTACTATCTTAATTCTCCCATCAGTTGTATCAGCACTAAGTCCACATTTCCTTCTGATAAAAATGAAAGTCCATTTCTTAGGAGAGAGGAGATGCTAAATAACCCATGTCTGACTGTCCCCTGTCCCTTTCCTGTCTCTCTTTAACATGTCCAGATGTTGTCACGTGGGTACATTGCCATGCACTTGAGGTCTGCTGCAGGAGACAGGCTCCACACACCTGTCCTTCACACGTGGTTTGCCCCTCTGGCTGGTTAATCTCAAGTCCCTGTCCCAGCCTCTCCTTCTCCTCTAGCCCCTTCCCACCCCTGAAGCTCTTGTCTCAGTGGTTTGACTCCGAGGGCCCCTTGTTCTCACAGTGGGCTGGCTGGACATAGTGGAAGCGGTATTGTGTCGCACGCAGGTCATGGACCAAGGAAGACGGGGAGTGGAGAGAGGGCCTCTGGCCTTCCAAACTGAACAGAAACATGAATGCACAAGGTGACCAAGTTCCTTGTATCATTTTATGTAGAACACAGGCCTCTGGAGGCAAATGTGCATTTTGAGGACTACTCTGGGAAGATCCCACCTTATTTCCAGACAATAAACTAAAATCTTAGAATGTAGGTAGCACGGGTAGGTAGGGTACTTGGGGAGGACTGCTGGGCTAAGGCAATTCTGCCTGAGAACAAGAAAAAGGAGTTCTCAGCATGATGGTTTTATGAGCAGGATGCTGGAACCACACTGACTAGATTTGCATCTAGGTTCTCCTGTGTATTGGTTGTGAGATCCTGGGTGAGTGTCTTGACCTCAATGTGTTCATCTGTAAAATGGGGATAACAGGACCAACCTCATTGGGTGTTTGTGAGCTTTATATGCATTGATGCGTGTGAGTGGTTGGAACGGTACCTGGCACAAAGGTTCAATAAATGCTGGCTAGTGTTATCATTAATACATTATTCAATCAGAATTACAAATAAACGATTCTTGGAGAATATATGCCATTTGCTATGCATCTGGAATGCTGTAAGCACAGGGCTCCTTATGAGTTAGTTTTCTTCTCCAACTCCCATCCTGACGGTCTATTCCGGGATCCTCTCTGGCTTTTTCTTGCCACTTGAGATAATCCACATACTAACTGCCTTTTGCTTTACCCCAGCACCCTCAAGGAGCCTTACACCGTTTCTTGCTGGTTGTTCCTGATTTTAACTAAGCCAGGAATTGGTAAATAAATGGCCTTCCATTCATGGTGGCTTGTTGGAGAAAGTCTCATGGGCATTCCTGGAAGGGCTCTAGAGAAACTGGTTTTAACCTGAGGAAGGATTCTAATCACGGAGTATGGAGGAAGGAGCTGATTAGATCTTCTCCATCTCCCCACAGGGCAGATCCAGGCAGAGACAGAGCACTGAGGGGGAGGGAGTTGCATGTAGGCTGGTGGAAAAGAGGGCTGGGGGTGGGGTTAGGGGTTGGCTGGGCTCTCCTGGGCTATTGAGTGGTTTTGAGTAATGCAGACACCAGCTCCTGTTTCTTTGTGACATGCCTGTTCCCGGAGAATGAGGAACAAAGGGGCTGCATGTGGGCTGCCTGGGTATACTCCTCAAAGCCCCCGTCCCTTGGCATCAGGACCAGAACACTCAGGCAACCTGGAAGGACCCAGTTCTTCACTGGGAACTCGCCCACCAGATTCTTCCGGGGGGTTTGGAGAGTGGGATCTTGGCCATTGCCTCTCTACTCAGGCTGGTCAGTTACATCTTGGTCAGTTTTCCAGCTGAGAAAATAAAAACATCTCCGTATTTTTTTTTTTAATTTATGTATTTATTTATTTATTTTGGCTGTGCCGGGTCTTAGTTGCAGCATGCGGATTTCTTAGTTGCAGCGTGCAGACTCTTAGTTGTGGTGCATGTGGGATCTAGTTCCCCAACCAGGGATCAAACCCAGGCCCCCTGCATTGGCAGCGTGGAATCTTACCCACTGGACCACCAGGGAAGTCCCATCTCTGTATTATTATTTGCAGAAATTATCACCCACCTCTGGCTTCTTGCGCTTTTTAAGTGGCTAAAACTGATGGCTGTTATGGTCAGTTCAAGGGTTAAACCTTTCTCCGGGTGTGTGTTTCATTTTACAGCATAACTCATTCCCTCCGTGCATCAATTTCCAGTTCTGTCCTTGGCTTGGGGTTTGTTACCAACTTGGCAGACAATACCGTTTGCCTTTTATTTTTAGAACTTAGAGTGAGGATTAGCAATGTAATATTAAGAATCCTGTGAATCGAATTAGGTAGGTAAAATACACAATAGAGAAGAAGCTGTAAACGCTTGACTTTTTTGGCCCCTAAGCAGTAAGAACGGCCTTTTAGAACTTTAATCTAGGGTGTATTATCCTCCCGCAATTCCCTTGGCCAGTTATTTTGAGGATTTCAAAATGGCTTTGGAGAGTAAGTGTGATTTTAGGGTTCTTCTTATCGGCCTGGAAAAAGTATTCCTTGGATCTCCTTATGTAAATGCTATCTAGGGTATTTGTAGCTTGAATACTTATTGTGAAGGGCGACCAGTGGTCTAATTTTTTGCTCTGTAATTTAAAAAGTCAATTTAGAACTGTATGTGTGTGTGTCTTCATGAGTGAAGTCTCAAAACAGTTGTGGGCTGGTTTCCTATAATAAAATCAAGATGCCTGGCAAGTTTGAGATCCAGTCCTGCCTAAATCTTCCAGACCGGTGTGTCCAGTAGAGCTTTCTATGAGGATGAAAGTGTCCTGTATCTAGTCACTAGACACACGTGGCTATCGAGCACTTGAAATGTGGCTATAGTGCAACTGACTGAGGAACTGGCTTTCAATTCAATTTGAGTTAATTACATGAAAATAGCCTGACACGGCTGGTGGCTTACTAGTAGGTAGTCACAGCGGACTTGGACTATTCCCACCTGAAATAGCCTGTAACTCAGGCAGCAGTTGGCCGTCTGAGGAGCTAGAGCTTCAGTGGGGTTGGATGAACTAAGAATCAGAGGGACAGGTGCCACCGCCCCGTCTGCAACCCCTCAGGCAGTGTCTCTGCTGGAAGTAAGCCCTCCCTGGGATGTGATGATCTAACCTTAGTCCTTAGAACTTTAATGCTGAAAGCCCTTCCTAAGGCTCCACATTGCCCTGAGGATAAACTCTAGGCTCCTAATGGCTTTTACTATCTGTCACTTCTCAATTTCTTGCTCCTCACTTTCCCTCTCATCACTTTCCCCATCGTCCTCTGACTTCTCATCGTGTGGACAGACTTGCATTCCAACATCAGGCTGTGTGCATTCTCACCTCTAGACCTTTGCAAACACTGTGCCCTCTGCCTGGAATGCCCTTTCCCTTCCCTTCACCTGGCTCACTCCTACATGTCCTATGGGTCTCAGACTAGATGTCAATTCCTGTAGCATCTCCTCTGGGGAAAGCTTTGTGCCCCTGCTGCTGTGTATCCTAGGTGTATCCCCATCATAGCACCTACCACACTTGTTTGAAATTGCTTATTTACCTATAAGTCTCTCCCCTTACACTAGAGCTTCACAAAGTGTGGTCCCTGGACCAGCCGTATCTGCATCACCTGGGAGTTGGCTAGAAATGCAAATTCTCAGGTCCCAGCCTAGACCTCCTGAATCAAAAATTCCGAAGGTTGGGCCTAGCAAGCCCTCCACGGGAGTCTGATGCCAGCTAAAGTTTGGGAACCACTGAGCTAAGCCATAAGCTCCATGAAGGTAGGAACCTGTGACTTCCCATTGGACACTGTGTCCCCAGCCTTTAGCGCACCTCATGACTCAGAGGAGTAGATTCTCAAGAAACACCTCCAAAGATGATGCTTTGGTTATGCTTTAGGCAGCTTGTCCTGTCGGAAAATTTTTAGCTGAAACCAATTTAAAACTCTTCTCCTTTCTCCAGAGGAGATAAAGAACCACTGAGTACCTTTTTAAAAATTAGGGTAAAGTATACATAAAATTTGCCATTTTAATAACCATACAGCTCAGCGGCAGTAAGTACCTTCACATGGTTGTACAACCGTCGTCACCACCCATCTCCAGAACTTCTCCATCTTCCCAAACTGAAACTCTGTACCCTTTGAACACTAACTCCCCATTTCCCCTCCCCCCAGCCCCTGAAACCACCATTCTCCTTTCTATTCTACTGTCTTTCTCTATGAATTTGACTACTCTAGGTACTTCGTATAAGTGGAACCATAAAGTATTTGTCCTTTTGTGGCTGGGTTATTGCACTTAGCATAATGTCCTTGAGGTTCATCCATGTTGTAGCGTGTATCAGTCTTTCCTTTTAAGGTAGAATAATATTCCATTATATGATATGCCAGAATGTATCCATTCATCCATTGATGGACACTTAGGTTATTTCCACCTTTTGGCTATTATGAATAATGCTGCTATGACATGGGTGTATGTATATCTGCTTGAATCCCTGCTTCAACTCTTGGGTATATACCCAAAAATGGAATTGCTGGATTGTCTGGTAATTCTATGTTTAATTTTTGTTTTGTTTTGTTTTGTTTTGCGGTACGTGGGCCTCTCACTGTTGTGGCCTCTCCCATTGCGGAGCACAGGCTCTGGACGCGCAGGCTCAGCGGCCATGGCTCACGGGCCCAGCCGCTCCACGGCATGTGGGATCTTCCCGGACCGGGGCACGAACCCGTGTCCCCTGCATCGGCAGGCGGACTCTCAACCACTGCGCCACCAGGGAAGCCCTATGTTTAATTTTTTGAGGAACCACCAACCATACTTTTTTCCACAGTGGCTGCCTCACTTTGTATTTCCATCAGCAATGCACAAGAGTTCCAACTTGTCCTCACCAACACTTATTTTTAAATTTATTGAAGTATAGTTGATCTGCAATGTTGTGTTAATTTCTACTGTACAGCAGTGTGATTCAGTTATATATATGTGTCTATATACATATATATTTTTTTCATATTCTTTTCCATTATGGTTGTTCACAGGATATTGAATGTAGTTCCATGTGCTATACAGTAGGATCTTGTTGTTTATCCATTCCTTATATAAAATAGTTTGCATCTACTAATGCCAAGCTCCCAATCCATCCCTCCCCCATACCAATACTTGTTATTTTTTGACACCTGAGTACTTGAAAAAGAAAAGTTAACTTAAGGATAATGTGAGAGAAAGGGCCCTTCCTTAACTTTCTTAAATGTACTTCTTTGATCAATTAAAACCTATACACTGAGTACCTATTGTATGATAAATTGTATTAAAAGAAATAAAATCAGTAGAATTTATTCCAGTTGGTCCTTGAAAATGTTTGTTAGAATTTGAGGGAAAGAAAAAGGCATATGAAACCTTAAATGCCAACATGTTACTGCTATGCGTGTAGTAGTGTTCATGTTCTACATGTAGTACTCCAACATGTTCCTTATACAACCTGTAGAAACAGAACTCCATCTTTAGAGAAGATTTTTTTTTTTAATAACTATTCTATCCTTAGAATCTATCCTAAGGAAATAACTGGATGACTGTTCTATGACTCTATAGAGAACGTAAGAGAATATGGAGGGATGCTCTGCATTTAAGGCCTGGAAATTATTAGCGTAATGGTATTGATCCCTTCTGCCCACTCTTCAAACAGTTAAAAGTTAGAAAGTCCCTCTGGGAGCTTGCCTGTGTAAACAGAGGAGGCCATGCAGCTGACCAGGGAGGGAGCCCGGCCGGGGATCCATAGACAGTGAAGAAATCAATCATTAAACACTCAAATAATCAAGGATTAACTTGATGAAGCAGTTGATGTGAAATTGCCTAAACCACAGGAAGTTTTATCAAGGTTTTTTTACTTTGGTAGGAAAAAAATGAGAAGAATCGGTCTGTGTTCTAAGTTTTCCCTTCCCAAAAGTTGACATGGTTATATAATGCATGAGTTTTACCATTGAAATAGGATGCCGTCATAGAAACAGTTTAATACGCCAATTCCAGTGGGAGTGTAATATGTGAATATAAGAATACATTCAGCTTGGGGTTCTCCAATGTGTACGATTACACATTGTTGATAAACAACCTGGGACTATTTTGGGCTGGCTGGTATAGTGTGTCTCTTGCTGGCAAGAGACACACTGTGCATGGTGGCAGAGGTGTCAGATGTAAAGACAGTTTCTGTGTCTGAAAACAACACTTTCTCATTCTGAGAAATCCTACTTTTATTCATTATGCAAAGATACGGACCAAAAGAAGTGTGGTCTAGATTATATTTTGAATTCCAGAGTTTGGGTTTTGTGGCATGTTTTTCATTTACTCGGGAGCGTTGAAAAAGCTGGTAATGGATACACCCCAGTCTGCTTTGTTGTGAGCAGCTGGGAGAGTAAAATATTTAATGTCTCCCTCACTACTAGGGTGACATTTTCCTGCGGCCCGAGCACGGCAGGTTACGAGCTAGGTATTCCCCTCCCTATGAATAATTCAACAAATGAAGGTAAATTTGAGCCCTGCATGGGCTGTAGTAATTTCTTAGCTGTTCCTGAAGCGTTTCTTTGGTCACACGTTTCTTCTAGTGTTTACTCCTCTCACGGTAAGAATTAGGACGGCTAGTATTTACTGCACCCTCCCTTTGGGCCTGGCTGTATTCCAGGAACTTTCTATATATGCGCTCATTTCATCCTCACAGCAACCCTAAGAGGCAGGCACTATTATCGTACCCATTTGACAGATAAGAAAACTGAGGAACAGCAGTGTGACTTAATGAGCTTTCCTGAGGTCTCACAGCTGGCGGGAAGTGTGGCTCTGGAGCCCATGCTCTTCACCAGTGCTGCACTAGGAAGAGCTGTGGGCATGTTAAGCATGCTGCTGGGTCATGACACGGGGACATAGCCTTGGCAACTGGAGAATTTGGACTTGGTTCCGGTTTCAGCCCTGTGGCAACCAGCTGTGGGCCTTGAGCACTCCCTGTAACTTTTCTCAGCCTCGGTTCGTGCATCCTTGAAATGCAGATAATTATATTTTACTCACATGTAGAGGAGAAGAAAACTAAGGATGGGACAGTATTTGAGTTAAAAGTGATTCTTAAAAAAAAGTTATAATGTTGGGGGTGGGGAGGGAGGGAGGGATAAATTGGGAGACTGGGATTGACAAATACACACTACTCTATATAAAATAGATACCGAATAAGGACCTACTGTAGAGCACAGGGGACTCTTCTCAAAACTCTGTAATGACCTATGTGGGAAAAGAATCTAAAAAAGAGTGGATATATGTATGTGTATAACTGATACACTTTGCTGTACAGCAGAAACTAACACAACATTGTAAATCAACTCTACTCCAATAAAACTTTTCTTTTTGAAAGTTGTAATGCACAAAAGCAAGATAAATACTAAATGTTCTTAGTGATCCAGAGCACATATGCCTCCTCAGGTATCATACAAATGGGGCAGCCCCAAACCTAGAAAATGCTGCAGTTTTCTGTGACATTTCACTTTATGAAATATTCAGTGAAATCCACTTTTCACTTTAGAAAATATGAAATATTCAGTTTCACTTAACAATACTCTCCTTTTGACCATGAGAAGACTTATTTCATGTGAGTTATTTAATATGAGTTCACAAGATGGGCTAATGACCGCACAAAGCATGTGGTCCCTTCGGAGCCTGTGTTATGAATTAGGACATATATGCTGCATATGATGCTGACCCAATGGTAATACATGAATTTTAAGGCTCGTTGTTTGTTTCTTTGCTTCTAATTGAGGAAGATTTCAGACACATATAAAAATAGAAATAATCATATAATCAAGCCCCCTTGTTCATGGCCATGGCCAACAGTCTTTCATCTATACCTCTATTTCTTCCCTCCCCCGTATTATTTCAAAGCAGACTCAGTTGAAAGTTGTTTGTTTCACTTTTTTCATACCATGATTGTTTGCTATGCAGACTTGAGGACAGCAAAAATATGCATTTAAGTAGTTAGATTACTAACTATAACTGTTTCCTAGCTGTACAAGAGTGATAGTTTTGTTTAATTTGGGTCCACTTTTAGGAGGTCTTGGAGTTATCCTCTAGAAAGTATATAGTGCCTTAAATGATCAAAGTTCTCTGGAACCTTACCCCAGTGGCCAGAGACAAGGTGATGAGGGGAAAGGATGCAGGATTTGTATTCAGATGATAAGATCTGGTTCTGGTCCCCTGCTTGTTATGAGCTCTGAGAATGTGGATACAACAGTGACCTCTGAGCTTGATTCTTTATCTATAAAGTTCATTCATTTGGTAGTTCTTTATTCAAAGGTCAGCTGTGTGTCAGCCACTGTTCTGAGCCATGGAGATATCCCAGAGAATAAAACAAAAATAAGTTACTTTTCAATGACATTGTATAGCTCAAGTGCATTAATGGCATGTGAAAACTGTTTGCAAACTCTCAAGTAAAATACGAAGGTTCCTATTACCTTTATTTTCTTACTCTGCTTTTCACTTGAAAACTTCTGCTCACAAGTATTCTAGGCTTATAATAGTTTATAAGAAACTATTTAAGTTTTATTGAGAAATATATTATTCGTTTTCTCAGAGCTGTGCTGTCTTGCTGAATTTCTGATGAAATGGTTCACTCCGTGGATACTTGGGTCCCAGGTGCTGTGCACCCTGCTAGGGGTTTTACCTGAGACCAAGATTGGGCTTCACAAGGATCTGTAAGATAGGCATTACCTTCATTTTACAAATGAGGAGACTTAGTGAGGCTATCTTCCCCAAGGTCCCATGAGTGGTAAAAGGTAGAGCTGGGATTTCAGCCCTGTCTCTTTGTCTTCAGACTGAAGCCCTTCACCATCCCTTCATCCTGCCTCAGTTGGGAAATAAGAGGAATAGGGCTTGGTCCTGAGCTTTGGAATTTACTTCTCTTTAAGAAACAAAAGCAACCCTAGTACAAGGCAGAATACCAAGAACGGGTCAGGCAGACAGTAAGTTGTTCGCAAATGAAAAAGCCAGTGCATCAGGATTTGAGGATCTGGAAAAGGGATGAAAGTGACTTGCTGCCTTTGTGAGTGTGTCCCTGTGTGTGGGCTGAAGGTGACTCGAGTGGGGCGGCAGGGGGAACCACGATGAGCGGGGCCAGAGCTGAGAGCCATAGCCTTTCTAATGCTAACGCAGATGTAAAACTAATCATTTCCCTAATGGAACAGACAGAAACCATCTGTCTGTAGCTTTTGAAGACAACCTGAATAATCTCCCAGATTTCCGCATCTGACCTAGGACAGCCTAGGTCATTGATTCAGTTTTCAGAATGTGTTGAATGTTAGTTGTATTTTGTATTTGGTCTTAATGGCAAAATTTAAATCTCTTTTGAATGATTCCTCTCTTACTGATAGCGTGTCTAAACCGTGACAAGTGTGACAAGCGTTCGTGAAGATAAATCCTCATGTGATACGCACAAACACGCACGGAATTAGCAGCATCAGGGTTGGGCGACGTTGTTTTCTCTGCATGGCATTTAGACTTTGGAAAGCTAAGACGCGAAGTCACCATCGCCAGATTTCTGAGGTGAAAAAGCAAAGGAGAGGGTGTGGCCTCTGAGTCTGGGTTGAGTGTAGGCAGCCCTGAGCCCAGGGGCTGACCTGCTAGGCAGGTCTGGCTGACGAGTGTTCGGAGGCGGCCCGTTTTGTGGCCAAAACACCAACTTTGGGTCTTGAGTGTAGCTTGGCTTTTCACTGACTATAGAATGACAGAGTATGTGTGTCACAACTCAGATATTGAGGAATGGCCCATCGTAAATCCAGAGCATGGTCTTTTCAGAGCGCTTTCAAAATGGGCTTTAAAAAGATTTTAATTTGTTCCAGATATCTAATGTTCAAATCCATGTAGTAGTTAAAGGCTTTTAAGTCGTTTTTTCTTGGATTGTGTACTTGGAATGTGTATTCATTCCTGGCGTGGCTATGAAGATTGAATGATTATTTAAGCCCCTCATTTATTGATCGACTTATTGATGCTCTTCTCTTTATCCTTACACTACCTTTTTTTTCCTTTTTTTTTTTGGAAAGAGCTCTGGGCAGTCAGGAGGATTATTGTGTTGAAATATTAAGTTCAGGACAGTGAGACTTGCTACGTGTTGGGAGTTTATCCCTGGCATTGATTGACGATGGACAGTCGAGGGTTCGCTCTGGAGAGTAGAGGTGGGGTGGAAGGTGTTGGGGAGAGTCCTCTGAACACCTCCCCCAGGGCCTGCTTCCTCCCCAGCCCATCTTCCCAACTCAACTCAGAGTTCCACAGCATGCCTGCACCTAAACCAGGTGAGGTCACACGTTAACTATTACAAAAGTTTATTAGCCTTAGTAACGGTATGATAAAAGTTATGAATAGTATGATGATAACAATTGGGCTGAGGAAGTAATTTTCCTGTGTCCACAGAGCAAGTCCTTGCAGGAGGTGAGGGCTGAAGTCTGGGTCTTTGGAGAAGGTTGGCATGTGAAAGAGCAAAAAATACTCAAATGTATTTTGGTTGGTGGTTTTACGTTTTATTTCACTTCAGCCTTTAAAAACAATGTTCTCTCGGTATTACATGCCTTTGTGTTCAGGGTGGAGTAGGTGTGGGAGAGGGGTAGGTATTGCTAAATCCAACGCAGGCCTCCCCACCATGTGCTGGTGCTCCCAGAAAGGTACACGGAGATTGTAAAGGGAAGCAAATATTGACCAAGGGGAGAAGAAAGTTTAGAATGAATTGGCATTTTTTCCTGGGGCCATGTTTTTTTTTTTTTTTTTTTTTTTTTTTTTTGAGGTACGCGGGCCTCTCACTGTCGTGGCCTCTCCCGTTGCGGAGCACAGGCTCCGGACGCGCAGGCTCAGCGGCCGTGGCTTACAGGCCCAGCCGCTCTGCGGCATGTGGGATCTTCCCGGACCGGGGCACGAACCTGTGTCCCCTGCATCGGCAGGTGGACTCTCAACCACTGCGCCACCAGGGAAGCCCTGGGGCCATGTTTTTTAAGAGATGGAATAAAAAGCTTTTTTAATTGGCATTTTTTAAAACCTCAGAACATTTTGCAGCTGTTTTAATAAATGTTGGACACCTCTATAGGTTTTATGTTTTCTCTTAAAATGCACATCAGAATAGATGTTTGTAGGAGGCCTTCATCAGTCGTTCCTGTTTGAGCAGCCTACCCTTATTTGCATTAAATACCAGTTGTTTCTTCCTGTTGTTCACTTCAAATAACTTGTAACCTAGTTAAGTGGCAAAAAAGTAGCATGTCTTGTCTTTGGGTAATTAGGAGAGAGAAAACAGAACATGGTCATTTACATCTTAAGTGTATCATTTGTTATGAAAGCTAGCCACCTCTTTCCCTTTTAGGTTCACAGTCATGTGGGAGGTGAATTCTGAATTTGTAGACACACAATAAGCAGTATCTAACTGTAACATCTTCTGTTCCTAGGAATTAAAGAACTTAAAAATTTAAAACCACACATTGAAGCAATGTATGTATTTACTATGGCTACTGTAACAAAGTACCATAAACTGAGAGGCTTAAACAATGGAAATCTGTCGTCTCCCAGTTCTAGAGGCCATAGAAGTCCAAGATCAAGGCCATGCTCCCTCTGAAGGTACTAGGGAAGGATCTGTTTCTGGTTTCTTTCCCAGCTTCTGCTAGTTCCTTGTGGCAGCATAACTCCGATCTTCACATGGCAGTCTCTGTGTGTGTGTGTCTGTCTCTGTGTCCAAATGTCCAGATTTTATAATGACACCATTCATACTGGATTGGGGCTCATCCTCATGACCTCACCTTAACTAATTACATCTGCAACGACCTTATTTCGAAATAAGGTCACATTCTGAGGTACTGGAGGGTTAGGACTTCAACATATGAATTTGGGGTGACATTCGTAGCCGGCAGCATGATATGGGGAACAGAGCTAAAGCCCAGGAGTTGGAGACCAGCCAGCCGTGGTGTACCCCAAGTATTTGACATGCAATGCAGATGATTTTTTGAAACCTCCTTCTCTATAGGACAAAATTATTTTCAGTTAGCAATCAGGAAATGAAATGAATAAGAATAATTTTCATTTCTGGAGAAGAAACCCAGGCAGTGATGTTTTCTTTTATTAATCTAGAATTCATTTTGAATTTTTGGAGATAAGTCAGAACTCACTGTATGTTTCACTGTTTTAAATTTTGAATGCAAATATAAACTCCAAGTGGCTACAGAGGGTGTTGGAATTGAAGGAAGCGTTCTGTTTTGTGATTGGTTGTTTTAAATTTCATGTCACTCTTCTGTCTCTTGTCTTTATAATTGCTCATTTCACGTCTGCTGCAGAAGCTCAGGCATATGTAATACCAGAGGCTGGAAGACACTTACTGCTGGAAGCCAGCCTCAAAGCTCCTGTTGCAACAACACATGCACCTGAACTTCGGTGTGACAGGTGGGCTGTGTAACCAGGAGTTCTCAGAATTAGCTTCCATAGACTCCCACATTTATTGTAGCTAAGTAGTATTTTTTTTTTAAGTTTACCTATATATTATTGAAATTGAGCAGGAACTACAACAAAAAGATTTTTGAGAGGAGGAGTGTTTTATCACTGACATCCATTCATGGCAATAATAATGTAAGAAAAACTATGACTTTTTAGTTGGTTTTGCTACTGTTTTCGAATCTTCTACAGGGAATGCACTTCCTCGTTACCTGCAAGCTGGGCTAACCAAACTCCCTACTCCTTGTAGGTCCCTGCAGTGGCAGCCTGACCCTGACTAGCTGTGGGAACTTGGATGAGTCACATTAAACGATTCTGCACCCAGTTCTAATGTGTGTGTGCTTTTCCCACACCCCTAAGGAATTCTCTAACACCAACTGGCTGTCCTACAATTCGACATAATTCTGACACTATCCATCGTACCTGAAGATAACCTCACACCCCACAGGTTAAGGGCTCAGTCCTACAAGACTGCTCTCCCCCCAACTTCAGACACCAGTGGCATGTCCAGGTTGTCACCTGTGCTTCTGACCTACCAGCTATAGATGGGAGGTTCCAATGACCCCCTTTTGGGGTTCAATTAATTTGCTAAAGCAGCTCACAGAACTGAAATATTTTACTTGTTCTAGATCACTGGTTTATCATAAAAGACTATAACTCAGGAATAGGCAGATGGGAGAGGTGCATTGTACAAGGTATGGGGAAAGGTTCACCCTCTTCCCAAATCTCTGCCTGTTCGCCAACCCAGAAGCTCTTCAGACCTCTCCTTTAGGGCTTTAATGGGACTTCATTGCATCGATGTGATGGGTTAAATCATTGCTATTGGTGACTGATTCAACCTGTAGCCCATTTCCCAATCCCTAGGTGCTTTCCTAAAGTCACCTCATTAAATAGCAGATGACACTTTTGTAACTCTCACCACTTAGGAGAATCCAAGTTTTTAGATCTGTCCCAGGAACAGGACAAACACCAAATACGTATTTCTTACTGTAAATCATGATATCACACACATCTCTCATTCTTAGTTCCTGGGAGAATGGGCCAAGGCAGTGGTCATTTTATCTTTTTTTTGAAAGCCATAGTTCTTCAAATAAAAATTGTACAGTACACCATAGATTTAAAAGAGATGGCTGGCTTCCCTGGTGGTGCAGTGGTTGAGAATCCACCTGCCAGTGCAGAGGACATGGGTTCGAGCCCTGGTCCAGGAAGACCCCCACATGCCGCGGAGCAGCTAAGCCCTTGCACCACAACTACTGAGCCTGTGCACCACAACTACTGAAGCTCGCACCCCTAGAACCTGTGCTCCACAACAAGAGAAGCCACTGCAGTGAGAAGCCCGTGCACCGCAACAAAGAGTAGCCCTGCTTGCTGCAACGAGAGAAAGCCCGCGTGCAGCAACAAAGACTCAGTGCATACAAAAATAAAATAAATAAATTTATTTTTTTAAAAAAAGAGACGGCGGCTGAACTACTGAGCCCCTCTGCCCCAGGGGCTCTTCTAAGGACACTGCCAAGGGGCACCTTTGGGACACCACATGACCTGTCAGCGTAGGGGGCTGGATGGGGTAGAGGGCAGGAGCCAGGCAGCTCCAAGGACCTTCTTCCTCCCAGGTAAACAGAGGGCAAAAGGCATTTCATATAAAGTCAGAGACCCGGATTCTAGGTGACAGCGAGGAATTCTCTTGTAAGGGTGAACCCACGCTTACCAGTAGTGACCTCCATTTTATGCCCCTCCCCCTTGCTCAGTTTCCTCAGAGGTCACCTTGAGTGGAGACATCCGAGGACGTCGAGGGCATCCTGGCCGGGCACACACCCATACTAGCTCCAACACAAAGTTAACTGTGTGTGTCTTAGTTATACGTCTCCTCAGCTATAAATTGGATTAATTATCTCTTCTCCAATTTACCCCATGGTGATGCTCTTAGGTACAATTAAGGCACTGAGTGTTGCCACTAAGCATAGACTTTCAATAAGGAATTTTATCCCATGTACCTCCTATATGCCCTTGGGCAGAGAACTTAACCTCTCAATGTCAGTTTCCTCATCTGTAAAATGGGGATAACAGTTTGACCCTCAGCAAATGAAATAAAATAGTACATGCCAAGCTCTCAGCTCAGTGACTGATACACAGAATGTGAAGTCAGCTACCTTTAAACACTTACCACCATCATCCCAGGAAAACACTGGAAGCTTTGGAAGCTCTATAAGTATTCTCATAAATCCTTAAACCTATCAGATCTGTAGAAACTTAGACACTTCTGTTAATTGACCTGTCCAAAAATCTGAAAGCCAGAACAGATAGTTAGAATCGCTGGCCATCTGTAGGAAACCCTGGAGATCGTTCAAACCAAACGTGTTTCCAAGGGACATATAAAATATTAACCATGTGTTTGCAGTATGATCTTGGTGCAAAACTTTGGGTGTGAAGTCAGCTGTCTGGGAAGAGTTTGTAATCTAAGTTGTGTCCTCTAAGCTGACTTTAAATACAGCAGGGGAGACAGTAATGAAATATCAGCTGTGCCCTTCATCCCTTCAATTTCTGGGACCCAGAATTTGTGAAGATGTTAATGTTCAAATGGACCGAGAAGTAAGACTCTGTGACCAGGCATAGACATTCATGAAACCATGACAGTGTCTTTTTTTTTTTTTTTTTTGGCTGCTTTGGGTATTTGTTGCTGCACTTGGGCTTTCTCTAGTTGTGGCGAGCAGGGGCTACGCTTCGTTGCGATGTGCGGGCTTCTCATTGCGGTGGCTTCTCTTGTTGCAGAGCACGGGCTCTAGGCACGCGGGCTTCAGTACTTGTGGCTCGTGGGGTCTAGAGCGCAGCCTCAATAGTTGCGGTGCACGGGCTTAGCTGCTCCGCAGCATGTGGGATCTTCCTGGACCAGGGATCGAACCCGTGTCCTCTGCATTGGCAGGCAGATTCTTAACCAAGTCCCCATGACAGTGTCTTGAAAAGATACCAAGTAGGTGCCCTGATCATCCTTGATGTATCAATCATACATACTGTCTATTTAAACCTTGAAACGTATTTACAGATGAATATTTGGAAAATATAAAACATCTTTACATATAAAAAGGTACCACAAGGGAGTTTGTATTTTCAGTTGAGGCCACAGACCTTTCGGATGTCTATTATGATGGGATGAGGAACAACTAACATTTTAAATCATTTTGTCACTGGACCTCTGTCCAGGGCTCTTGAGGTCTGTTGTTTTTATTGCGTGAAGCCCGGAAGTTTAGTGAAGGTCGATAGTTTGGGGTCTCCATTGGCACAGAGGACTGTAAGGGAAAAAATGGGCCCAGACTAGATTTCATGGCATTTCATGATCCTTAGGAGAAAATTGGGATCTTATATTGACTAATGCACCAGGAAGGTGTGTTGATACAAAAGATAAAAAGGTAGGTTTCATCTCTCCTGCCTTGACATGCAAACCATCCCTTTTCAGGGCTCAGACCACCTCGGGATGAAAGCAACCTGCTTTCGCTCTTGCTTTTGGTTTTGTAATCATTTGCAAAGAGATACGATTGATAGTAAGAAAGCGTGGGTGGGCATGGTCCTGATACCCTGACACATCTTTTCTCTCCCTTTAAACAGCTCTGTGACAAATCTTAAGAGATTTGGGGGCAAACACACCTGGTTGAAATCTCATTCTGTGACCCTGGAGGAGTCACCTAACCTCTGTAAAGCCTGCAAAATGAGGATAATACCTGCTTTTTAGGTATGTTGTGAGGATTTCATGAAATGAGCCCAGCACATAAGTGACTGCTGAACAGTCTTCAGATATAAGGGGTGGGTAGGTATTATCAATTGTTGATTACTTTAGAAGAAAAACACACAGTGGGTTTCTTCTTCCAGAGCAAAAATCCTTTTCCAAAATACACATGTATGTGTTATTTACAAAGCCGCAGTAATAGGACACAATTATGATTTCTGTGTTTCCCCCAATTTAATGTTGTATTTAAAGCATTTCCTATGTTTCTAGGACTGTCATTTTTAATGGATCCTCTAAGATAATAATTTATAAAACCATTATCCTGATGGACTTTCAGATGGTTTCTATTCCTGCTTTATATAGCTGACGACAACAATCCAGAATTTTTCTGTGAATAGAGTTATTTTACTTGTTGAATTGTTTCTGTTGGAAATGTTTCTATAAATGAGATTATTGCGTCACATGTTATAAATATCTTTAGTGTTATTGGGACATAAAGTGTTGCTATATTGTTTTCCATTGGAATGTACCAATTTCAATGTCAGCAACAGGAGGCCTGTGTGTGTGTGTGTGTGTGTGAGTGTGTGTGTGTGTGTGTGTGTGTGTGTGTGTGAGAAAGAGAGAGAGAGAGAGAGAGAGGGAGGGAATTCACTCAGCTTTACAACTGCCCAAGCACTAGATGTAGTCATTGAATATTGTTAACTTAATAGGCATAAAATGGTGTCTTACGTTTTCATCAGTTTGCCCCTCTTTGATTGCTAGCAAGAGTAATCTTTTCCTGTGTGTTTGCTCCCATTTACTTGTTACATCAGACCTTTTTCTATCCTTTTATTCAAACAAGCAGTTCCTATTGAATCTGAATGGGGAATACACATTGTTTCTTTGTAGAATGAAAAGTTTAAGATTTATATTCAGTTCTGCAAGATTCTGCTGATTCCTATACCCTGTAGTGTAACCTTTCTGTTAATTGCATCCATCCATCAATAGGCCGGTGACTCTTCAAACATTAAAATGAATTCAACTCGACAGACTAACTTTTTATTTCCCTTGGAGGTTTGGTTTCCAGGCAACTGTCAAATATAAAGCCCCAATGATTTTATATTATTTAAGCAGGAATAGAAGTGAAAAACCTAATCACAGAGGCAATAGTAATGAAGTAAAATGGGACCATTGTCCCTAACAAGTAAGGATGACGCCTGAATGTAAAAATAACAATGTTTTTCTCCTGGTAACTTGCAGTATTTATGATCAAAACACTCTGTGGATTGAAGCTGTGCTCCAAAGTCAACCTGTGGGGAATTCTGGCATTATTATCCTACGGGAATCCATTCTAGTCTTCTGTTTATTTTTCTTAGTTTTCCAGACAAAAGAATGGCAGCCCCACCCAATCTTAATTTGAAACACATTTTTCTAGCTGCCACCACCCTGTTTCGGGCCTGTGTTCCTTCTGGCAGCGGCTACGTTCACACGCTGAGCGCTGTTGCTGAATGTGGCCACAGAGGTAATAGGGCCGAACTGCTTGGCTTTACCGGTGACAGGCGTGCCTGGGAGATTCTCAGTGTCCACTGTGACCCCTGGATGGTCTCCCTGCCTGGCTCTCACCTTCCTGGCCACCCACACTCCCTCCGCTATCAGATTCATCCTGCTGCAGCACCGGGCAGATCGGATGTCTCTCCTTGCAGATACGTTCAGTGCTTCTGTCCACTGCCTGGAATAAAGCCTTGTCAGGTCCTCGTAGGCGGGGGAAGATGACTCCACCCAGCCTCTCATGAGCTCTGCCCCAATCCTCCCTAAATCTTTCAGCCGGGCAGGTGCCTTATATTTACTTTCCTGCCGCTGTTTTCACTCTGTTCCTCATTCCTGAAAATGTCTCTCCCATCCATGCAGAGTTCTTGCTCCCCTCTGTGATTCCCACACACATTGCCCAGCTCATAACAGCTAGGAAATGATTATTGATTTCCATACACTCTAATGTGACATAAAGGGAGAAGCTTTTTTTTTTTTTTTTTTGTGGTACGCGGGCCTCTCACTCTTGTGGCCTCTCCCGTTGCGGAGCACAGGCTCCGGACGCGCAGGCTCAGCGGCCATGGCTCACAGGCCCAGCCGCTCTGCGGCATGTGGGATCTTCCCGGACCAGGGCACGAACCCATGTCCCCTGCATCGGCAGGCGGACTCTCAACCAGTGCGCCACCAGGGAAGCCCAAGGGAGAAGCTTTTAAAATGTTACAACTCATCCGTGAAGGAAAGACCTGTCTGTAGACCCCAGAGTTGGCTTTAGTTTGTCACGTTCTCCATTTCCTTTGCTTACGTTTTTCTTGTGACCTAGGAGGCTCTAAGTTGGTCTGTAGACAAGGACAGCACTTGCCACTTGCAGTCGGGGAGTGGGCTCTGATGCTTCCTGGGTGGTGCTTGAATTCCACTCTGAAGCCCCTGTGTGTGTACCGCACCACACCTAGCACAGAGCCGGGGATGCGGTCAGGGGGCCTGCATCCAGTCTATGTTACCGCTTAGGAGCTAAATAACCTTGGGAGGGTTCCTTAACCACCTTAGTTTTCTCATTGGTGAAATGGCAATGATAGCACCTGGCCACCTGTCTCAGAAGAATTCCACGACAATTGTGAGAGAGGATGTATGTGAAAATACTTAGGAGTGAACGGGAAGGAGCAACCTCGTGGTAACAGGAAGCAGTCATCATTACTAGGATATGCTGGGGAGCCCATGACAGAGCTGGGATGACAGTATCACGAAGAAATCCTTTAAGTTTTATCGGGAGAATGAAAAAAACCGCCCTTCTCGAGAGGTCAAAGTTTTGAGGTTTCCCCTGCACCTTTTTAAATGGTAGCCGTCAGAGGTGTGTGATGTGAACTGGAGGTCGGTCTTCCTTTGTGGCAAAGGGCTCTGGGTGGACTTTCAGAGGAACAGAGGATAAAGCTGTGGACCCAGAGAAGGCTTTTCTATCATGAGTAAAGGCCCCGGCTGAATTGTCCCTACAACGGTGATATTAATGGTCCCTCAGTTTTGTGTTAGTTATCCCAGGCTTCTAGGTTTTCTAGGCTTCAGTTTGGGAGGAAATAAAAATTATTAACCCCATTTGTCCTAGGAACAGTAATTGTATTGTTTCTAGAACAGTATAAAGTTTGAATTTAATCTAGATCTTAGGTAGGTTTTTTTTTTTTTACATCTTTATTGGAGTATAATTGCTTTACAATGGTGTGTTAGTTTCTGCTTTATAACAAAGTGAATCAGTTATACTCCCTTCCCATATCTCTTCCCCCTTGCGTCTCCCTCCCTCCCACCCTCCCTATCCCACCCCTCTAGGTGGTCACAAAGCACCGAGCTGATCTCCCTGTGCTATGCGGCTGCTTTAGGTAGGTTTTATTACTGTTGGTTCATGAGTTTTTTTGGTCTAATTACAACGGTCGTCCAGCTTATCAGATTTTACTCTCAAGAGTATTGAGCAACTAACACAACATTGTAAATCAACTATACTCCAATAAAAAAATTAATTAAAAAAAAAAGAGTGTTGAGCAGATTCCAAACAGTGTGTGGCATGTGTCTGGACTGACTAGGAGAATAGAGATTTCTGCTGCCTCTTGGATGGGACTCTTCTTTGGAATTACTTGGAAATAATACCAGCCATATTAGGTGCCTTACCATAGAATTCTTATTATTTGTGGTTAATGATATGTGTATTAGTTATTTATTGCTGCACAACAAGTTACTCCAAAACGTAGAACAACACGTATGTTGTCTTACAGTTTCTGTGGATCAGGAATCTGACCACTGCCTAACTGATTCCTCTGCTTCAGGGTCTCTCGCAAGCCTGCAGTTAAGGTGTCAACACAGGCTGGGGTCTCATCTGAAGGCTGGACTGAGAAAGGATCCACTTCCCGGTTCCTGTGGTTGTTGCCAAAATTCCTTTCCTTTTTTTTTAAATTCAAAAAATGTGCTTATTTGTTCTGGTTTTTTGAGATATAATTGACCTATAACATTGCATTAGTTTAAGGTATACAACGGAATGATTTGATGTATGTATATATTGTGAACTGATTACTACAGTAAGTTTAGTTAATATCCATCATCTCACATGGTTACAGTTTTTTTTTCGTGTGATAAGAGCTTCTAAGATCTACTCTCTTAGCAACTTTCAACTATACAGTACAGTATTGTTAGCTATAGTCACGATGCTGTACGTGTACAAAATTCATTTCCTTAAGGGTTGTTGGACTGAGGACCCCAGTTGCTTGCTGGCTGTTGGCCAGATGCCCACTCAATTTCTTTCCATATGAGCCTCTCCGTAGGATAGCTGCTTCATCAAAGCCAGGAAGGGGTGAGGGGACGAGAGCTGGCTGGCAACAAGGAAGTCACAGCCTCTTATAATCTAATCACGCACAAGACACCCCATTCTGTTGGTTAAAAGTAAGGCATTATATATGTATAGCTGATTCACTTTGTTATAAAGCAGAAAGTAGCACACCATTGTAAAGCAATTATACTCCAATAAAGATGTTTAAAAAAAGAAAAAAAAAAGCAAGGCATTATGTCCAGTCCATTCTCACGGGGAGGGGATTACACAAGAGCATGAACACCAGGTGGTGGGATCATTGGAGGCATCTTAGATTCTGCCTGCCAGAGTTGTAATTTATTTATTTATCTATTTTTATTTTTTGGCTGTGCTGGGTCTTTGTCACGGCACGCAGGCTTCTCTGTAGTTGTGGCACGTGGGCTTCTCTAGTTGTGGTGTGTGGGCTCCAGAGTGCATGGGCTCAGTAGTTGCAGCATGGGGGCTCTCTAGTTGTGGCACGCGGGCTTCGTTGCCCTGCGGCATGTGGGATCTTAGTTCCCCAACCAGGGATTGAACCTGCATCCCCTGTATTGGAAGGCAGGTTCTTACCCACTGGACCACTAGGGAAGTCCCTCAGAGTTGTAATTTATTATATTTAGTATGAAACATATAACTAAAACATGCATAGATAGCATAGAGCATATAGAAATATAATACACAAATTTATTATATCGTGAGATATGTTAAATACTTTGTATTATCTATAATAATAATAAAAATAGGCAAATGAAATGAGGAAAATTCCATTTCAGAAATACCCTTTCTTGCTGAGGACTTTAAAGAGCCATAAAAAAGATGATGAAGAATGAACACAAATGAATATTGTGAATCTTACTTCCTGCTTAGGCTGGAGTCATCCCGGACATGAATCAGTTTATACCCCAGGGATATCATTGATCGGGGACTCTTGGCCTTCCCCAGCCTCTGAGTTGTGTTATGTGTACAGATCAGACCCTAGCAGTGGCAGAACTCAACTGTTTTCTTTCCTCCTTTCCCTTCATTTGAATCTAGCAACCTTGTGATAGCAACAAAAGTTTGTGCTTTCATTACTTCTGACTTCAGAGTTTTCTTGCAAAGGCAGAAAGGTATTTCTTTGTGCCTGGGTTTCCCTCTCTCTCCTTCAGACCCCCTACTCCACAAAGGGAACAGAGAATTTCATGAATTCATTCACTTCACAAGCATTTCAGAGCCAATTATCTAAAGATGGCAAGTGATAGACGTTAGCGGTTCAGATTTGGAAATCCTGCCGTTTACCCCTCCTGTCTTCTGTGGTTTATGACCAAGAGGGCTGAATACTGCAGAAGGCAGGATGGGAAATAAGGCATCTTCCTCCTCCGCCCTTTTTTTTAACAGATGAGAAAAATGAGCTTCCAAAATGGTAATAAAGTGGTGAACGGTAGAGCCGTGGTTTGAATCCAGACCTATGTTCTTTCCAATTAATCACGCTGCTTTTCAGCCTGACCAGGAGCTGAGGGCATTTTCCTAAGATCATGTGACCAGAAGAATCCTTGAATGCTAAGTCACATGGATGACTTTTTAAAAATCCTGATAAATCTTTTGCTTCCTTGCTCTAATATTTATTCACATTTATATCCAATGTCGAGATTATAAGCACATGGATTAATGATGAAATACTGCATTGAACTGGATATTGGCAGGTGCGTGACCACAGCTTCCTCACAGGAAACGGGTGTGTTGTTACCTCAGGCGTTTGGAATTGCGTGTCTTTTCTAGTTAAACAGCTATGCAGCAGTTGAAATAGTACCATTCCCAATCAATAGGGCAACTGTACGATTTAGGGCCATTTCCCCACCACTACACCTGGTGGTTTATTTCACATTCCCAAAGCATGCATGATTTATCCGGGTCAATGATGATTTTATGTACCATGGGCATTTGATATTGACCACTTCTTTTGTTGCTGTCTCTTATTATCTTTTCTTTTAGTTCAGGGGTCAACAGACTTTTTTTCTGTGAAGGGCCAGACGGTAAATATTTTAGCCTCTGAAGCCATCCGGTGTCTATCACAGCTATTCAACTCTTCTGTTGTGCAAAATTAGCCATAAACAGGACATAAAGGAAAGCGCAAGGATGTGTTCTAATACAACTTCAGTTACAAAGACAGACGATTGGCCAAATCTGGCCCTCAGGCTGCAATTTGCTGACTCCTGTCTAGACTGTAAGTCTCCAAAGGACAGAGTCGAAAGTGCCTCCTGTGTGGTTTCTGGAGAGGCCTCTCTGCTTGGCCGCCATCTTGCAGCATCCCCATATGGCCTTTCCTCTGTGCACGTGCAGAAAGAGAGAGCTCCTGGGTGGTTTATCCTCTTCTTATAAGGACGTGAGACCCGTCGGATTGGGGCCCCACCCGTATAACATTATTTAACCTCAGTCACCTCTTGAAAGGCCCTATCTTCAAACACAGTCACGTTGAGGGTTAGGGCTTCAATCTTTGAATTTTAGGGGGAGGCAGTTCAGTCCATAACCCATAGGAAGGGTCTAAGCAGGAGAGTGGCATGACTCTGGTGGCCGGGTGGAAGTGGATGGTGGGAAGTCCTGTTAGACTCCACCTGCAGCATTTCAGGAGAGAGATGGTGGTGCCTGCACTAGGGTGGTGGCCGTGGAGACGGTGAGGAAGACATGGGTTGGAGGAATGTGTCTGGGGAGAAATGACAGGCCTTGCTGTGTCCTGGGGCTGTCACACATAATTTACTTACCCGTATCCCTCAATAACTTGGACGATGGTTTGGTTCCCAGTGCCTCCGGTAGCAGTCTGCACCGAGCAGGTGCTCAGTGGAGGTTGAATAAATGCACAGGTGTGTGTGACGTGCTGGAGTGATGGGAAGAGACATTACAAAGTTTCCAAATCCATGTGTGTAGTGCCTGCTTTACAGAGATCATGGTTTAGACCTGGAAAGCTGCTTTATGTCACCTAGGGCTTCCAAGAAATGATCTCTAGCTAACTTTTCTTTGGTAGCCTAAGATGGCAGAGCTAAACTATCCCATGAGTGTCTGCGTTACACTCACGTACATACAGCAAAGAACTTCCTGCTCAGCTTAGAGGTCCCCACCCAGCCTTCCAAGTCAGCCGCCCAGATCTGGCCTGTGGCAGGTGTTCGGCTGGTGAGTTGCTTGGTTGTGCAGTGGTTTGCTTTCTTTGAATCCCACGCTTGTGGTTGTAAATCTCTTCCTTTTTGTTTGTCTCCTCCTTCAACCTCGAAGGACTGGATTCGGACTGGATTCCATCTTCAGTCTTTTTCTTGTTTGTTTGTTTGTTTTGGCCGCACCACGTGGCTTGTGGGATTTTAGTTCCCTGACCAGAGATTGAACCCAGGCCCTCCGCAGTGAGAGCATGGAGTCCTAACCACTGGACCGCCAGGGAATTCCCTGGATCCAATTTTTTTTTAATTAATTTATTTATTTTTGGGTGCATTGGGTCATCGTTGCTGCATGTGGGCTTTCTCTAGTTGCAGCGAGCAGGGGCTACTCTTCGTTGTGGTGTGCGGGCTTCTCATTGCGGTGGCTTCTCTTGTTGCGGAGCACGGGCTCTAGGTGCGTGGGCTCAGTAGTTGTGGCTCACGGGCTCTAGAGCGCAGGCTCAGTAGTTGTGGCGCATGGGCTTAGTTGCTCCATGGTTTGTGGGATCTTCCCGGACCAGGGCTCGAACCCATGTCCCCTGCATTGGCAGGTGCATTCTTAACCACTGCCACCAGAGAAGTCCCCCTGGGTCCAACTTTAACATGGGAAATAAGCACGAAGACGCTTGGCAATAATGATAACGAAATGATCACTTACAAAATGTTTCTACAGAATGCACTTAATGCCACTGACCTGGATACTTAAAAATGGTTAAAACGGTAAATTTAGTTGTGTATATGTACTACAATAAAGAAACTTTCTCTATGATGCTTTCAGACTTTTCAATATTTTCTATGCCCCTGTAATGGAGAGATTAGATACTAACTCTTCCACTTACTAGCTGAGCCTCAGTCTCCTTATCTGAAAGATGGGTAGATAACATCTCCCTCATAGGGTTTTCCTGCTTGACAGATAGTAGGTGCTCAATAAATGGTCACCACTTTTATTATGTTTGTTCTGAAAAATTTCTGGTGAAAGTCTGCCTTTGAGAGTTTGGGAATTTTTTAAGGATTATATTAAAATATTAGCTAAAGCATAAAACCACAAGTAGGGCCAATTAAACACATGTAAAATCCCAAGAAATAGTCATTTACTAACCCGCAGAAAATTGGGAGAGAGGAAAAATGTTTTACTTGGCAACTAAAGGTTTTAACTGTGAATACGCCTGTGCTTAAGTATAACCATATTTTGTAATAGTCTAATATTTTACTTCCCAGTGAGGGGCAGATGCATTTTAGAAGTGATTTTTGGAGATGGAAAAGGCAACAGGGATAGAGTCCCCACACTGTTCCATTTGTTATTATAAAACACAGTTTTTCTAATTATGGAAATAATTGTTAACAATAACAGCGACTGACGTTTGAGTACTTTCTAGGCTAAATACCAAATCGAGCCCTTTCCATGCATCATGTCACTGAGAATCACGCACGGCAGTTGTTGAAATCTGGGGAAATGAATAAATGTCTGCGAAGAACTGGAACTGTTCTTTACATGTGGGTTGTTAACTCGCCTTTCAACTAAATGTGTTTGGGTTTTTGCAGCGTCATTAAAAACTTGTCCCACCGTGATCTAAATTGTTCTGCGCTGTCCCATTGTGTGAAGATGCCACCATTTATTTACACAGTTGCTAATCACTGGATATCCACGTTGCTTCTGGGTTTTGTTTTAAATAATATTGGACAAATTCCTCACATAAGTATTTGAACATTTCCTAGATGTACACCTATGGTTATAAAAATTTAGATGTTCAAGATGCTAGATTGGGTATAAAGCATGCAGCCAGCGAAATGGTTCCACTCAAGGCAAGTAACACTTGATGAAAATATCTAACGAACTGTAACATAAACGTAGAATATAAAAGATGTCTCCTTGGAAAGCAATTGCTCTTGCTTCAAAATTTCAGTAATTATTGTACAAGTTATCCAGCGTTGCAAAGGTTTGGTTTTCTCCTCTATAGAGTACAAATAACAATACCACCTTCACTAGGGTGGTATAGGGCATTTCAAGGAGCCATGTTTATAAAGCATTTCATGCGGAGCCCCGCACGCAGTTAACACTAAATAAATGTGAGCTGCCTTTATTAATGATAATGAGTACATGTCGGTATGAAGCTTATGTAAATAATGCCAGGCTGTATGTCTGTCCTCACAAAGCCTGGGGTATTAGTGTAAATATTTTCCTAATATAAGTATAACTGAGGTTGTACTTGGCACTTATAAAGTGTCACTTTATACAGTGGTGTATACACAAACAACAAATTTTAAATATAGGGAGTGGGTGGTGGCAGTTAGGCAGTAGGCTAGGATGTGCTTTCAAGAAGTCATTAGTAAAGTTTGAGGACCTAAGCTTGTATTTAAATGCATCACAGAGGAAAAGCTCAGAATATTAGCGTTAGCAGAAACCAGATATCTTAGGACAGTGGTTTTCAAACTTTGCCAGCAATCCACAATTTCCAAAAGAAATTCATTTCCATTAAGACCCACAATGCAAATAAATGTATGTATGTGTCTGTTTTGTAAAACTGTCCCCCAAACAGTACTAACTCTTTTTATGCGTGCTGTACTCTGATATTTTAAAATCTGTTTCACTTTATTTTAATGTTGGTTGTGAACCAATTAAATTAATTTTGCTGGGTAGAGACCCACGATTTGAAACACAACCTTAAAGCCTGTATACCCTTAAAAAAAGAAAGTTTGCAGCTACATTACAGTTGTAAATTCTCACCCAAGCATTTAATCAATAATGAATGGTTTTGTTGTTATTTGCATGATAATTTGAACTTTGGGATCATTATTCAGGCATATTTCCATGTTAGTAAGTCAGGTTCTGTTAAAAGCATTGTAACTGGGGCTTCCCTGGTGGCGCAGTGGTTGAGAGTCCGCCTGCAGATGCAAGGGACACAGGTTCGTGCCCCGGTCCGGGAGGATCCCATATGCCGCGGAGCGGCTGGGCCCGTGAGCCATGGTCGCTGAGCCTGCGCGTCCGGAGCCTGTGCTCCGCAACGGGAGAGGCCACAACAGTGAGAGGCCCGCGTACCGCAAAAAAAAAAAAAAAAAAAAAGCGTTGTAACCGAATGCAGGCAGAATTCAACCAAAAACTGGGTATGAGCCATGTTTCACTCTGGTTTCCCTTTCTTTTAAACCAGGTAGTTCCAATTTGCCAGCAGAATGAATACAGAAAGAGACTCAGAAACGACATTTGAGGAGGATTCTCAGCCTAATGACGAAGTGGTCCCTTACAGTGATGATGAAACAGAAGATGAACTTGAAGACCAGGGGCCTGCGGTGGAACCAGAGCAGAATCGAGTTAACAGAGAAGCAGAGGAAAACCGGGAGCCATTCAAAAAAGGTAACACGCCGGGACCTGGCAATGAGGTACTTGTCCGTCCTCACAAGGGCAGTGGCAACAGGTGCAAAGGACAGATGGTCCAGGAGGCATCTTCCTTCTCTTAGCTTCAGATGAAATTTGAAGCGCTTGGAAAAGTACACATTGTCCTCGGTGTGGTAGGGCTGGTGGACCGTAGCTGACAAGTTCTGCAGAGAAAATAGAAGGTCTTGCTTCGTGCCTATACATTTAGAAGGAAGCTGAGTGTGGAAGAATTTGCTTGTTACCACACCCAAGAACCTTGGAGTCACCAGACCTTTGGTTCAGTCATTTGTGAATATAAAAGGGTTTTGACTCTCCAGTTAAAAAAAAAAAAAATTATGGGTCTCCGCTCGCCACGAGTAGCCTGTGATGCAGCAGACTGTGCTCCCTGCCTAGAATCAGGGCAGCTTCAAGGCAGGGTCTAGACCACGGATTGGCAAACATTTTCTGTCAGGGGCCAGGTAGTAAATATTTCAGGCTTCGTGAGTCATACAGGCTCTGTCAAAACTACTCAGCGTTACTGATGTTTCTTGAAAATGGCCATAGACAGTCTGTCATTTAGGGTAACAGAATGTAGCTGACTTGCATGACTTTGCTTTTTCCCTTGTGGCTTTTCTGTTTCATTCCCTGCTGGTTCTCCCACCCCGGCAAACACGGGTGTTCTTTTTTTCCTTTGCTCCATGAGGAAGCTGATCCTTTTCTCTTTAGACCCCAGATCTGCTTCAGATTTCAGGTTGAAAATGTTTTCCTCCACGGTCCCTTGCATTCCAGCTAAATAACTTCAGTTTCCCATTCACAGAAATCTCCAGGAAATTGTTTTATTTCTGACTCTCCACATACACCTCTCCCCAGCCTCAATCAGAATAACCTCTGGTTTTATCTGGCTTCCCCAGAGCCTCTGTCATTGCTGATCTGCCCTTCCAGGCCTGCCAGAAGCCTGCTTTCCTTATGTCACTCCCTGCCCGTCTCTCCCTCCAGGATTCTGCTGCCTGTTAAGCTGGTTTTTTTTCCCCCAACAGGTTTCACCTGTACAAAAAGTGACAAAGCGCGAAATCCTACTTATGTAATGATTCTTCCTGCTCTCTGGTCAGATGGTGCCTGTCTTCTGCTCTTCTGTGTGGGGACGTGCGTGTACCACAAGGGCCCCCTGCCACCGCAGGCTTCAAAACCTGGGAAGGCCACTGTCTCAAGTCTATTGTTTTCCCATCCTCAGCTTTCCATATCAAACATTTAGAATTATCAGATCTTACTGTGGATTTCTGGCTGTAATTCTCAGCTATTGAGTATAAGTGCTTTCTGCCTTGACGCAGAAGGCGCTACAGTCACGATAGTGGAGCTACCGTGCAATGGAATCACTGCCAATCTGAACAGGAATGTGGCGTCTGTCATAACACGTCCAGACTGGATATCGTTCAGGCTGAAGTAGTCTGACGGGTTAGCACGGGGAGTTCTAGCTGATCGCCGAAATAGTAATAATGTGTTTCTTCCTCATTCCTTCTCCCACCGTGCTTCTGAGTTTCATATCTCTACCACGTGTGGGTATCTGATGAGCTGACACTGCAGTTCTCTAGGGGTGAGCTTTGCTGTTGGTGCTTGCGGCCATGTTATCAGATGTGTGGTCCGGGACAAGGCCAAGGGATGGGGTTGGGTGCCTTCGGAAATGTCAGAGGGGCACGTAGTGGGCGGGAACTCTCACCTCTGTTTTTTTCCACCTCTGCCTTCACATGCTGCTGCCCTGGGCACTTTCTGATCGTTCAGTTCACAGGTCATGTTTCTTGTAGATTTCTACCCCCAGAGCGCAGGCATTGAGGGAGCTCGGACTTCTTCAGAGTCTTTTCCAGTGGTGGTTTATATTTCTAGGGGAATCTGGTGGTTTTCAAAAACCCTTGTCAAGTGACTTTGCCTGTGACTTTAAAAAACATTACTATCGGGTTTCCCTGGTGGCGCAGCGGTTGAGAGTCCGCCTGCCGATTCAGGGAACACGGGTTCGTGCCCTGGTTTGGGAAGATCCCACGTGCCGCGGAGCGGCTGGGCCCGTGAGCCATGGCCGCTGAGCCTGCGCGTCCGGAGCCTGTGCTCCACAACGGGAGAGGACACGACAGTGAGAGGCCCGCGTACCGGAAAAAAAAAAAAATTATTATCATTATTATTAACTTCTTTTTGGCCTTGCTGCGTGGTTTGCAGAATCTTAGTTCCCCGGCCAGGAATTGAACCCAGGCCCCAGCAGTGAAAGTGCCGAGTTCTAACCCCTGGATTGCCCGGGAATTCCAAAAACATATTATTGTTCTAACACCTCTGTGTGCCCTTTCCAAACACAGAAGGGGCATTTATTAAGTGCTAGTCCTCTTTACTTCTGTTCCCTCGTCTGCCCTGTGTCCCTTACGGCCGCTCTGCTTCCTCTCCGCCCCCCCCCAACCCCTTCCTCCCTTCTTTCTCTGCATCCGTCTTCCCCTCTTTTAATTTTTCTCCCATATTCTAACTTGGGCATTTTCCCAGTGAAGGTCAGTGTCACTCTGACTTTCCTTTTTAACTATAATCTGTCTGTCTTGACATTTTACGTGAAGGACAGGTTTCTTCAAAGAATTCACTTCTTTAGAGCACTGGAGCATGAGTCACTCTGCGAAGTACCATCCAGTTGAGTGACACTGGGGACCCAGGCCTATTACAGCAGAGCAATGTCTAAAAATGTGTGAACCATGTTCATTTTTTTAGCCGTATCTTTTTTTTTGGCGGGGGGCGCTGCATTGGGTCTTCGTTACAGTGCACGGGCTTCTCATTGCGGTGGCTTCTCTTGTTGCGGAGCATGGGCTCTAGGCGCCCGGGCTTCAGTAGTTGCGGCGCGCAGGCTTAGTTGCTCCACGGCATGTGGTATCTCCCCAGACCAGGGCTCGAACCCGCATCTTCTACATTGGCAAGCCGATTCTTAACCACTGCACCACCAGGGAAGTCCTTTAACCATATCTTAGTGCAAAAATTGGTTTTCTTTTTTTTTTTAAAGATGCTTTAGCCCCACTGAGCTTTAGTAAGCCAGTGTTTTGAGAGACCATTGCAAGTGCTTTTCAGTGGAAGGACGTTTCTTGTGTGCTGTGAGAATCGAGAGCGGGTGTAAGCCTGCTGTTAGAATGTGCCGTGAAGGAAGAAAGAAGCCCACAGATTTTACTAAAGTCCCTTTACCCTTGGTTTCCTTTGAGCAACTGGTGACAAAAACGAGTGGGGATGTTTCCATCTGATGGAATGAACATTCTCATTTCCTGAACACACAAGAACGGTATATCCCAGAATGTGTTCTGAGAAACAGTAGTTCTGCCAGACATCCCCAGACACAAAGGTTCTGTGGTCCCTGAGACCAGAAACTCAGAATTATTTATCCTTTAATTGGAGTTTAAGGTTGTCCATTAGCAGAAAATAATGCAAGAAAGTTTAGACTTTAAAGAAGCCAGTTTAATTTTATTTAGCCACAGGTTCCTAAAACTCCTTGACTCTAGAATCCTTGACTCTAGGTGCTTTTCTGGTTTGTTTGTGTAGCTTACCCCTCCACCATCCTGGTGTCCCCAGGTCAACTCCCTGGGTAATTCTGTGCCAGTCGGGAACCAGCTTAGAGACGAAGTCCTTGGGAATCAGTAAGTGCTCTGCGTTAGTGCGCCCTGGCTCGCTCTTGTGAGCCTGCGGATGGAATGAGAAAGCTGTGTCCTACCTTGTTGGCAGCGTTGCTCTGTCAGTTAACTCTCCCCTCTTTCCGCGCTGGCTGGCTTACAAATACACTCACCGCTTGTCCTACAGCAAACTCTTACCTGAATCCTGCTTTCTGCCTCTGGCTGCTGTCCTGTCTCCTGTTCTCATGTCCAAGTTTCTGAAAACCCATTTCTCTACCATCACATCCACCCGTTCCCCCGGTCCTTCCCCTCTGTGGGCTGCCCCACCTCCCTGTGGGACACATTGTCTTAAAGATCACCAAGAACCCCAGTGCCAAGTCCAGTGAGCTTTTTGTCAACCATTCTCTTCCTACCTCTGTTTGCTCTGAAGCGCTTGACCTTTTTGAAAGTCTCTCCTTCAGTAAACGCTGGCCTCCCTGGCAGGTGATGACACCTTCTCGTCTCAGTACTCCTCCTGTTTCTCCTTCCTCTGGCTACTCTTCCTTCCACCCTTAAAATGTTCCCATTCCAGGTCATCCTTTGTTCTCTGTCTACAGGCCTGCCTTTGGCAAGCGAATCCCCTTTACTCCACTTCATGTACCGCATCTCTGTACATGACCCCGAGAGGCAGTGTGCACGGTGGTGAAGAGGGAGGATGCTGGGCACGGGCTGTGTGGATTTCAGCCTTGGCGTCACCACTTTCTAGCTGTGTAACCTTGAGGAAAGGACTTCCTCTCTCTCTACCTCAGTGTCCCCATCTGTAAAATGGACATGATATGAGTACCTACTTCATTGGGTGGTTGTGAGGATTAAGTCAGAAAACAAATGTAAAGGAATGAGAACAGTTTCAGGCATGCAGTAAGTACTCTATAAATATTAGCTGTTGTCACCCCCACCCGTCATCTCCTCTCTCATCTTTGCATCGTCAGATCTTCTTGACCCTTCCACTTCCTTTTGGGATATTCAGATTCCCCTGGACCACCCCCCAGGCTGAAGCTGCTGAGTCACTCATTTTGTTGGATCCTTCCGTCCCCACATCTACGCAGAGTGAATGGGTGGATGGAGGGAGAGGAGAGATGGATGGGCTGAAGAACAGTTAATTTCCCAGCAATGAGTTTGCCCACATATTTAAGGAGAGTTCTGGTGATTCAGTGTCATCCCTGCCTCTGCCGTCTTATAAACCTTTCCTGTTAGTACAGGCTTCTCCAGCCTTCTCTTTTTTTTTGCAAATCTGTGGGCAGTTATGCTGACCCCACCCTCAGGCTTTCCTAGGCTCCAGTGGGTTCTCAGATAAAACCGTAGACTGGGTCTCCGATAGTTCAGCACACCTGCGGGGGGGGGGGGGGGGAGGGGCAAGGCATAAGAGTCTTCATACAGAGAAGACAGAGAGCTGTAGTTATGGAAAAGTCCACCCACGCACACACAGAGCGACAGGAACAAAGCTAAAGTTTGCAAAAAATGTCTCGCTCATGCAGTGACTTGGTCTTTTAATGGATTGACCTGTGGTTCAGCTCCAAGAGCTGTGACAAGAGTCTGCCCTGCATGGGGGTCAGGGAAAGCTTCCTTGTGGAAAGGCATGCCCGTGCTGTCAAGTGACAGATGAAGAAGAGTTAACTAGGGGCGGGGAGAGGAAGGAGCCTCCCGAGTAGGGGACCACATCCAGAGGCTCTGTGGCAGGAGGGAGGGTGGCGTGCCTGTGGCACGTGGAGGAGCTGGACTGCAGCCTGGGGGAACGAAGATGTTCTGAGCAGAGGACTAGTAAGCTCACTCCCGTCCATTTCAGCACCCATCACATTGTAACTTAGAAACGACTGGTTTCTATTTTATGCTGATTGTACATTACCCATCTTCCAGCTAAAGCTGTAAGTGCTCCAAGGACCCAAGGTCCAATCTGTCTTATTCTGAGCTGGTGTCAGGGCAGCAGGCGTGGGGGGCATTTGTCATAGAGGTTTGGTGGGTGTTGGTGACTGACAGCATCGGAGGCTTCAACAGAGATATGAGTAGGGAACCAGGTGAGCGCTTCAGAGGCCTTCCCTGGTCAAGGAAGGCTTCCTGGAGGTGAGGACACCTGCGCTGAGTCCTGAATAAGTGTGAGAGGCAAATTGGTCCCCGTGGTCTCAGGGGCAGGGCCTACCAGTCTGACGCAGCATGAAGGAAAGCTCCAAGGGGCTGAGAGTTCAGGGAACTTCGAGTGATTCTTGGAGCTCAGTGATGGAGTGGGGCAGTGGCCGTGCTGAAGAGTTTGGCCCCTTTCCTGAGGGCCTCAGGGAGCCATGCCAGCAGTTCAGGCTGAAAGGAACACAGCTGAGAGTGCAGCAGCGGTCTCCTCCCATCACAGCTGCTCCGTAGCTATGTTTCCTCCTCTCAGTCCGATCTCCATGGTGGCAAAAGACGGCACTGCACTGGGATCTGATTCCATCTCCTTTCCTTGGCGGCTCAGGCCCTTGTGATTGGGCCCCATCTTCCTCTCCCGGCCGAGCTGGCTGGCTGGCTGCCTGCAACTTGCAGGCTTATTCACACGTCCCATTCACCCTGTTCTACGCTCAGTCCCTGGTTCAAGCAAGTCTTTGCCTCCTCCACGACTTTCCATCCACTCTTCCCCACGACCAGAGCAGCCCCCTTCTCTGTGGCCATCTCCTTCTCATCCTTCAGGGCTTGATATAGGCATCACTTCCTTAAAGAAGCCTTCTCTGGCCCCCAGTTGTCTGGTCTCAGAGCCCCTTGCACTTTCCTTCATACCCTGCGGGCATTAATGATTATGTCCTTGGATGACTGTGTGAAGTAGGGATGAAGCTTCCCCAGTAGACGGTTGGCTTCATGAGAATTGAGGCCATATCTGTTCCATCAGAGCACGTAATAGACACTCAATAAATATACACTGGGTACATACATTTGTTTAGAAATCCTACATTGGCAGCAGTGGGGAGAAGGGAGTAGATAATAATCTAAGTGAGGATCAAAACCAAGATGGCCAGGATGCAGAGAAGGGGACAGATCATGACGTATGTTAGGGATTTGACATTCACAAATCCCATTAGATGGGAGGGTCAAGGGCAAAGGATGCCTGAGGAATAATTTCTGGCTTAGCTGCCCACCACCCCGCCCTACACGCAGTGGATATTCCAGTTATCTGTTGCTACATAAAACATAATCTCAACTTACTGGCATAAAATGACCATTTCACAATGTTCACAGATTCTGTGAGTCAGGAATTCAGATAGGACACAGCAGAGACGACTTGTTTCTGCTCTAAGATATCTGGGCCCTCAGCTATGGAGATGAACAGCTGAGGTGACTGGGGCCTGGAATCATCTGGAAGCTTCTTTACTCCTATGTCTGGCATCTGAGCTGGTAACTCAAAGGCTCAACTGGGTCTTTCAGTGGGAGCACCTCCACGTGGCTGGGCTTCTCCCAGCATAATGCTGGGCTACCGTGGGAGCATTCTAGAGGGACCATCTGGAGAACCAGTGTCCCAAGACATCAGAGTAGAAGCTGGTCACAGAATTCATGCAGCATCCCTTGTGCTACCTGCTCTTGGTTACAGAAGAGTCACTGAGGCCAGCCTTGATTCAAGAAAGGAAATTAGACACCTCTTCTTGATGGAGGGGTAACAAGGTCACGTTGCAGGATTGGAGATACTGTTGCAGCTGCCTTTAGAAGGTGCCTTCTGCCTCAGTGAATAACAGAGCTGTTTGTGGGGATAAGTAGTGGTGGGGGGAGCCCCTTGTAGGTCAAGGAGAGGGTGGTTGTTTTGAACTTGACCAGTTTTGGATATTTGTAGGAATTCCACTTGTGTTGCTGGGTAGCTGGCAGCTTAGAAATATAGGATGAAGTAAGAAATGACCAAGAATGGTGCAGCGTCGTCCCTGGGAACCGTTAGAATTTTAAATTCCTAAGCATGTGGTAATAGCGCTGAACTTTAGTTCCCAGACTGGGTATTCTTAGGGAGAGGTGAGTTCAGTTTAGGAGAGGAGCCCCTCCATAAGCACACAGGCACCCCCCACCCCCGACCCTGGGCTCCTGGAGTACACATTTGCCCAGTTTGCATACCGTCTGTGCTTGTGAAGTTAGCAAAGACATGCGACTAATGTCCAGGAGAACTGAATAATTCTGATTCTGCAGCTTTGGAATTGGAGATGATTCAGACAGAGGCTTTAGTGTCATTTATCTTTTTGTTTTTTGTTGAAAGCCAAATAATACTGTGAGGAAGATTGTGCAGGCGATGCTAAACCACTTGCAGGACCACGTCTAGGCACCTCTGAAGCACATGCCTGCAAGCAGCTGGCAGGCTAGGCACGCACCTCTCTCTCTCCTTGAGAGCCCACCCGCAAAGACCTGTCTTCTTGACGGGGTTGGGTGGCTCTCTGTGCTTGAAAATATAAAACTGCATTTGTTTAAAAAATCTTCTCCAACTCAGAATTTCATTGATCAAAATCCTGTTCAGGGGCGAAATGATCATTGGTCGACAGTATTTAAGGTGGAATGTTTAATCGTTAAGGCTTAAAGATATCACCACAAGAGCATCAGAACACAGAGAGGAAGTTCTCTCTTAGAGCATACATTCGGACCAGATGTGGCATCAACAAAACAAGGGCAGCTAGATCGCTGGTGAAAGTGATATCTTCAGATAAAAGTACAGAATTAAGGGTGTTGATCTTTAGGGCATCCATGAATTTTTATCTGGAATCAAAAAACAGATTAAGCTAGTCCATTAAAATACGGAAATCCTAGGGAATCCAGGAAACATGCTGAGGAGCTCTGTTTTCCACTTAATTTGACGCATTTGGAATTTTTGACCCACACCCCATGTGGAGATTCTACCTTGGCTGCTTATTTTCTTTCTCTAATCAGCCATAAACTTCCTTCCACTACAGCAGCCTTAAGAACGTGGCAGGAACTGGTGGCTTGTAAACTAAAGGCTGTGTGGGGTGTTCCTGGCTGAGTGATTTGTAATGACGGAGCGGGTGTTGAGACTGCGTTGTCTCACTTCATAGAACTTGCTTTGAGCAATATCATTTATGACTGAACCTCAAGTGAGAAGCTCTTTTGCTCATGGACACCCAACTCAGCTATTGCTTTCCTGGTGCCACTTTGGAACCTGAGTCTCTAAAGTAGGTGTTTAATGATAGAAGTCACCTTAGGAGGACACTAACTAGGGTTTTTTAAAACATATATATAAATTTATTTATTATTTTTGGCTGTGTTGGGTCTTCGTTGCTACGCATGGGCTTTCTCTAGTTGTGGCGAGTGGGGGCTCCTCTTTGTTGCGGTGCGCGGGCTTCTCATTGCGGTGGCTTCTCTTGTTGCGGAGCACGGGCTCTAGGCACGCGGGCTTCAGTAGTTGTGGCACGTGGGCTCAGTAGTTGTGGCTCGCGGGCTCTAGAGCACAGGCTCAGTAACTGTGGCACACGGGCTTAGTTGCTCCGCGTCATGTGGGATCTTCCCGGACCAGGGATTGAACCCGCGTCCCCTGCATTGGCAGGCGGATTCTTAACCACTGTGCCACCAGGGAAGTCCCTAACTCTAGGGGGTTTTAATCCTGCTGATGCATTAGAATCACATGGGGAGCTTTTAAAACTCCATAGGTGCCTGGACCCAGCCCCTGGAGGCGCTGATACAGTAGGTCTGGAGTGAGGCAAGGGGAGAATTCCGCCAGGTTCAACCTCACATTACAGAATAGTCCATCTAATCCACTAGTGCACCTGCTCTTCAAGCAAGGTCTACCAGTTGGCCTCAAGAGGGTTCTGATTAAATGTAGAACCTTGGGCTCTTCCCAGATCAGCCAATCAGAATCTATTAACAAAGACCCCAGGTGATTAGTAGGCACATTCAAGTTTGGAAAGCACCATGAGAATAAAGATTTCAATGAGGAGAGGGGCATTTATTTTAAAATCTAAAGTCCTACCTTGCTCATACCCTGCAGTGTATTGCTTCAGTGACAAGGTGTGCTGTAAGGAGGGTTTGTCACCCTCAGATGGATGTGATGGAGGCAGGAGAAAGGCTGGGAAATGCTGCTCTTGAACAGTGGATAGCAGCCTTGCCTGCAGATTAGGGTCATCTGAGACCTTTGCTGGGTTCACCCCAGTCTAATGCAAAAATCCCTGGGGGTGGAGCCCTGAGCATCTGGATAAAAGCCCGGATTCCAGTAGAATCAAGAGCAGCTCATCCCATTTCAAGGTGCATAGGAATTCATTGGGGATCTTGTGAAAATGCCCTTCTGGTGCCAGGTCTGGAGCATGGCCTGAAATTGTGCATTTCTAACTGGATGTCAGGTGATACACCTGGTCCACACCTTGAGTAGCAAGTGTGAACAAGAGTGAAGTTGTGTGTTTTTTCTTTTCTTTCCACAAGCAAACAGCAGCATTTGGCCTTTTGCTTTGCCTTCAGTCTATCAGTTTTTGGTTTCTTTTTTTCTTTTACTTGGTGGTGGGAATGGGGAGCAACAGAGCTGAATGCTACAAACACCACACAGTCAAGCAGATAAACTTGATAAAATCTCGACTCTAGCCTCTTACCTGCCCATACTTCGTGCCTTTCCCATTTTCTCAAAAGCTTTTCAAACTGTCACCGCTCTCCGGAGGGTGCTTCGTAAGTCAAGAAACTCAAAGCTGTTCAAACCCTCGCTTATCCTTCTCTGCCCCTCACCTTGAAGCCATCCCGCCTGCTCTATGCTCCCCTACCATCAGCCATCCCCTCTCTTCCTGTTTCCTAACGCCCTCTCTCCTGGCCCCTTCAGTCTCCCCCTCCTAAAAAACACCTCCTGATGAGCCCAACTCCCCTTTAGTCTCTCATCCAGAAGAAATGTATTTCAGTCAGGTCACCAGTGTGGTTTTGTGATCACCAAATCATTGGGCATCTATGCCCTTTCTTACCAGGCAGCTCGCCACTTGCCCCTCCTGTTCTGCCTCCATACTCCCTTCCTGTGTAATCCATCCACTCTCATGATTTCAACTAACGTCTGAGTGTTGAGGACCTTCAAATCTGTGTCTTTGACCTGAACCTCAGCCTGGAGTTCCAGCTTGGTTTCTACAGCTCCTGGATGGACGTTTCCACCCTTGTGTCCTATGGGGGTCTTCAGTTCACCAGATCTGAAAATGCATTGTCCCCCCAACTAGATGGATACCTCTTGAGTTCTCTAGCTCATCTGTGGCACCTCTCTTCATCCAGTCACCCAAAGTAGAATCCTGGGGTCACTTTTTTCTTATTTTTATTTTATTTTTTTAATTTATATATATTTTTATTGAAGTATATAGTTGATTTACAATGTTTCAGCCGTAAGCAAAATGATTCCGATATATATGTATACATATTATTTTTCAGATTCTTTTCCATTATAAGTTATTATAATACAAGTTATTGAATATGGTTCCCTGTGCTATACAGTTGGTCCTTGTTGGTTATCTATTTTATATATAGTAGTGTGTATCTGCTAACCCCAAATTCCCAATTTATCCCTCCCTCACATTTCCCCTTTGATAACCACAGGTTTGTCTCTATGTCTATGAGTCTACTTCTGTCTAGTAAATAAGTTCATTTGTATCATTTTTTTAGATTCCACATTGAAGTGATATCATATACTGTTTGTCTTTCTCCTGATTTCATTTTTATTCCCCATTCTTTCTTGCCCCCATTCAGTCAGCTGTCCTATAGCTCTTGAATCTGTCTTCTCCCCATTTCTGTCCCCTTAGCCCTGGGTCAGGCTCTCATCAACTCTCCCTTCCATGACTGAAGTTGTCTTCTGCCTTTAGACTTCTTCCCTTCAAATGTATCCTGTGCACTGCTCCTACTGTGACCCGGGCAAACCACGGTCTGGCCGTGCCACTCCCATCCTGAAGCCCCCGGTGGATGTCCCCTGCCCTCTGCTTGCCGTACCAGGCCTCCTCAATCCACTGGCTCTCAGCTCATCTCCTGTCCTTCCTGTGGTCCCCTGACACCCAGCTCTTCACATATGAACCCAGGCCCGGCTGTTTTCTGCCTTTGTGCTTTGGCCACTGCGGTTGTATTTATGCCTGGAATGCCCTTCGCCCCTCTCCTCTCGCTGTACAGGCATGATTTGGGGGTAGCTTTTAAGAGTCCACTCAAGGGGTACCTCTTCCAAAAAGGTACCTCTTGACGCCACCATAGCCTGGCCGGATTCACTGCTGCTGCTTAGAATTCCTGTCCTGCCAAGGGCTTAGCTCTTTCCTTACATTTTCTTCCACATTAGACATTGTCTTCACTCCTGTATGTGTTTAGGTACCTCTCCCGCCTACCATGGAGAGACAGTGGGCTCCTCAAGGTAGGGATTGTGTCTGATGGAGAGATGGTTTCCATTGAAATGAGCTCTAGTTCTACCTTATTTTGCTTTTTGTTTTTTTTTAAATTGAAGTATAGTTGATTTACAGTGTTGTGTTAATTTCTGCTGTACAGCAGTGACTCAGTTACACATACATACGTGTGTGTATGTGTGTGTGTGTGTGTGTATATGTATATATATACTTTTTTGTATTCTTTTCCATTATGGTTTATCTCAGGATATTGTGCTATACAGTAGGACCCTGTTGTTTATCCCTTCTATATGTAATAGTTTGTATCTGCTAACCCCTAGTTCTACCTTATTTTAAATTAGTGGTTCTCAAACTTGAGTGTGTGTACGAATCACCGGGGGAGCCTTGTGAGAACACTTTGTCGGGCCCATGCCTGGAAGTTCTGATATGACAGTTCTGCGGTAGTGCCTGAGAACTGGCATTTTTAACAAGTTCTCTGGTGATGCTGCTGCCACTGGTCTGGAACCCTCACTCTGTGAACCACTGCTACAAGCCATGTCATGGTTACAGCTGACCTGTGTTCTCTCCATCTGTATGTTCTAGAGACTGTGAGTGTACATAGCGGTAGAGCCTGATCTAGGAAGACCAGAATCCCAAGACACCAGGGGGAGGAACTTTACTTTCCCAGGCAGGGTTGATCTCATGCTTTGTTAAATCTCACCTTCTGTTCTACCCCTTGTGGCCTGTTGATGGTTCTGGACCCAGTTTAGAATGGAAGGACCCAGCGCATATATAGCTCAGTGACCGATATGCATTCGTGACCTGAGAGAGGTAGAGCCCCTCCTGGCAGCAGGGCTGGGTGTGGACAGGACACACTTTTCTCAATACCATCTGCTTCCACCTCCAACTTGACTCCCTCCAGGTCATGTCCAACCAGAGCCCCCAGGAGAACTTGGCCTGGCTCGCTGTTGGGTCATTGTTCCTCTCATTCACCTGTTCTCAGTTCTGGCCGTTGTCAGCATCCTGGGCTAGTTCCCTTCTGTCACTACTTTTTTTTTTTTTGCGGTACGTGGGCCTCTCACTGTTGTGGCCTCTCCCGTTGCGGAGCACAGGCTCCGGACGCACGGGCTCAGCGGCCGTGGCTCACGGGCCCAGCCGCTCCACGGCATGGGGGATCTTCCCAGACCAGGGCACGAACCTGTGTCCCCTGCATCAGCAGGCGAACTCCCAACCACTGCGCCACCAGGGAAGCCCTGTCACTACTTTTATTCTTGCCTCTTTTTTGATCTACTTTTCCTGTATTTTGAAATACTGAAAAGTGCATAGAAAACAAATACATAGTTTAACAGATCATTATTAAGTGAGCACATGTGTAAGTACCACCCAGGTCCAGCACAGGAAATTGCTGGGGCCCCTGAAGCCCCACCCGAGTCTGTCCTGCCCACCCCTTCCTGCTCCCTCCTCAGAGGTAACCTCCATCCTCATTTTTATAGTAATAACTCCCTTGATTTCCTTTATGGTTTTCCCACCTACATATATATCCCTAACACTGCAGTTTAGTTTTACATGTTTTCAAACTTTGTGTATAAATGGAATCAGACACTTGGAATGATTTGGAATGGAATACAGTATGTATTTGTGTGTGTGTGTGTGTGGCTTTATTCTGAGATATTTTTAATATTTACTCATTGTTGAATGTAGATGTGGTTTTTACCTGTGACTGCATAGGTTTCCATCTTTTCCTGTCTTCTCTTGATTTATTCCCACCCACCATCCCACTGCCTTTAGAATAATATTTTTTAAAAATATTACACATAATGACCGTAAGAAAGTCAAGCAACTTACGTATTTGATTTATATGTAAACCTATAAAGGGAAGGAATTGAACTGCAAACCTATTTTTTTCCAAAGGTAACACATGCACGTAGAGCTGATGATAAAAGGGTACAGGATGAAAATGAAGTCTCCCTCCCTGCCTCTTCTGTGTCTCAGCCATGCAGTTCCCTTTCCCAGAAAGAAGCTGCTGTTACCAGTTCCTCGTATGTCCTTCCGGAGATAAACACACACTCCTTGCGCAAAGAACACTTACAAACATGAGCCCTTATATACCCACAGATACACATACACGTGATCACATGTGTGCAGGTGTGTGTGCATGCATGCGTTCCTAGTGTGCATTCATCCTGCATGTCACATCGCTTAAAGCATGGTAGATCCTCCCTGCTTTTATCACTTAGTGTAATTTGAAGATATCAGTACACATCAAGATACCCCATTCTTTTTTGCAGACCACGTAGGCTGTCACTGTGTAGGTGTTTAGCCAGCTGCTCTTGGTGGTATTTAGGTTGTTTCTAATCTTTCTGATAAACAGGGATGCATTGAATAGCCCTGAGATATGTTGTTTCTTTATCCAAGAGTATATATACACTCACTCAGCGCGTGTGTCTGTGTTAAAGTTTGATAGATACGGCCAAATTGCTCTCTGCAGAGACCACCTAAGAGGGCCTGTTTATTTTGCCATTATAGGATAAAAATGGGCACGTAACTGAAGAATTGTACTTCTTTTTTGATGAACTTGAGTATCTTTTCATGTATTTAAGAGCCCTTGAATTTCCCTGTGTATGAATGGTCTATTTGTCCCTTACCCATTTCTCTCTTGGGTTGTTTGTCTTTTTCTTTTCTGACACTAAACTTTTGATTGTTTAACTCTGCTAGTTTGCTGCCGCTTGTACCAACCAATGCAACTTTTTGGTTGCAGAGTTGTCTATAAATCAAGAGTTCAGAATCAGCTGTGAGAGGATGAGAGGCCAGGCGAAGCTGACTTTCTTTGCTGGATGGTGATGATCAAAGGACTTGGTGACCCGGGGAACACCCAACATCATGTAGCCATATTTGCATACATTAAATACACGTTTACCAGATGATTTTTGAGCCACAGCTGGCTGATGGTAAATGCAACATGCATTGATGATTTTATCAGGCACAACCTTTGTTAGCTGATTTCTCTCTATCTTTTAACCAAAGGGTCATATGGTGAAGGTGAATTTTTTGCTGGTTAGTGTATTACTTCTTCTCTTTTCTTGGTCAATATTTCCATTCTAGAAAATGGGTCAAGGTTCCTACTTTTTCTATGAATTAGCCTTGTGGTCCAAGTGTCCGGTAAGGTTCTCTGTTTTAATTGGGTACCTAGTAAATGTTTGCTCAAAACCACAGATCTCCAAGTGTCATTTTGCTGCCTTTCCTAAAGGCATGTGCTTTAGCACGGCATTTCTCACTCCATATTAATAGGTGTTCTGTGATTGTTAAAAATGTGCCTGTGGTCACATTAATTTTGAAAAGATTAAATTAAATAAAATTAAATGTTTCTTTACTACAGGACTTCTCAGAGCCTTTAACACACCAGTGGGTCTATTGCATATCCAAGGGAGGGATGTAGGCTGCCGTGTTTTGCTGTGTAGGCTGCTGTGTATTTGACCACAGAACACGTTTCACTTACTTTATGGTCTCTGATTGAAATATTCCTCAAGCAATTAGCGTCAAACTCAGGAAATGATCAGGAAAAGGAACCAATTTCTTTGCCTGCTGATTTGTCTGAATTAGGCCAAACGAGGAACCTTGTTAGAAATAGGGTTATTGATTACTTGACTGCAATCAGGTTTCTGAAATTAACTACAAATGCTTCTGTGGTTAAGCTCAGTATATTGTAGACGAAGACACTAGTTACTTTCTCCAAGCTCCCCAACGTGTTATTCAAACTGTAAAATTAAGAGACCAAGGTCATTTCTAGCAGACCCTTCACTGCCCCTACTTGAGGTCAGATACTACCCTCTATCTGAGGCATCCAATTCAAACTGGGCTGGGGAATGAGGGGGTTGTGCTGAGACAGAGGAACCACTGGCTGGAGGACTTAATTATGAAGCAAATTTAAAGGGCCGCAAGGGGGACGAAGAATCCAGCTCATTAACAGGGCAGCTTATTCTTTCCTCTTGAGTATTTATGAGATTGATTTTTATCCCTTCTCATTGGTCTTTTCTCCCTTCTCGAGGAATCTTGTCTGTTTTTCTTCTCAACCTTCCTGAATTTTTGAACGGCAGTTCTCAGAGGTATTCTAGAACACTCGTGACCAGGGATGTGTTACAAGTCATCTGGGAGCCAAATTAAACCTTTAAAAATTTGCAAGTTGGGCTTCCCTGGTGGCGCAGTGGTTGAGAGTCCGCCTGCCGATGCAGGGGACATGGGTTCGTGCCCCGGTCTGGGAAGATCCCACATGCTGTGGAGCAACTGGACCCCTGAGCCATGGCCGCTGAGCCTGCGCGTCTAGAGCCTGTGCTCCGCAACGGGAGAGGCCAAAACAGTGAGAGGCCTGCATATGCAAAAAAAAAAAAAAAAAAAAAAATTTGCAAGTTACCATAAAATAGAATGGATTCAAGATTACCCTGTAAAATATCTTTTTTTAACCTACTTTCATTTCGATCTCCTTTTTCAGTCGAAAAGAAATGTTCTGATTGCACACATTCTAACAGCCCTCAGGAGCTGTCGTGTAGTTCCATTTAAATTTTCCCTTTTGATAATATCGCATGTAAGCTAAAAAGATGCTTAGAACATTTCCATTTGTCATGACATAACAGTTATGATTACCCAATGAATGGCAGTCCAAATGATGCAAGAGAAATTTTCAATAATGGTATAGTGGTTTTTAAAAAGTCGCAAGGTTAATTATTTGCTTTCTTCAGTAGTCCGCAATTGTTCCTTTTGCAGTATTATACTTACTTTCTTGGAAGTAAAAGTCTGGAAAGTGAATCATTAAAAAATGAAATATGGGGCTTCCCTGGTGGCGCAGTGGTTGAGAGTCTGCCTGCTGATGCAGGGGACGCAGGTTCGTGCCCCGGTCCGGGAGGATTCCACATGCTGCGGAATGACTGGGCCCGTGAGCCATGGCCACTGAGCCTGCGCGTCCGGAGCCTGTGCTCCGCAGCGGGAGAGGCCACAACAGTGAGAGGCCCGTGTACCGCAAAAAAAAAAAAAAAGAAATATGTTTTTTTCTAAAGCATATTTAAGTTTTTATAATTGTAGTCATAAGATTGATAATCTTATAATCCTTTACTTGTAAACGTTCTTTAATATAATCCCATCTCCAAAAAGAGTATCTCACGAGTTGTTGATCCCCCTTCTGTGTCAGTTTGCAGAAGAAGGAGCTCATCAAGACCTGGTTCATGGAGGCCCTGGTGGCCTAGTGGTTAGGATTTGGCGCTTTCACTGCGGAGGCCTGGGTTCGACCCCTGGTCCGGCAACCATCCCACGTGCCACACAGTGTGGCCAAAATACAAAAAAAAAATTTTTTTAATTAAAAAAAGGGTAATGTGGGGAAAAAAAAAACCCACCTGGTTCACCCACTCTCGTGTGTGTCACACAAGGGAAGTTCATCTCACGTGCATGTTCAAACACACAGTCAGTGGGGGACCTGATGCCAAAAAGGTGCTTCCTGAACTTTTCTTCCTAAGTTATAATATCCTTGTCTTGAGCTTTCATAGCGGTGGCAACTCATGCCTTCCTGTTAGGAGAAGAAGCACAGCCTGATATTAGGTAACAGTGGAAAGGTTGACCCTATACTGATAAGTGACCGCGCCCCCCCCCCCCCCCCCCCGCCCAAGTCTGCTCACTAACAAGGCAGTTCTCATGGTGGTTTGTAGCATAAATCACAAAAGAAAGTCCAGTCAGTAGAGCAAGGTGGATGGAGAGGTTGGCTTGGGGGTCAGACTGCCAGACTTTGAATTCTGATTCTCCCCCTGAATCCTGTCTCTGCCACCGTTTCCTCAGCTGTAAAACTGACATATTAACTAACTACTTGGCATGATGCCTGGCACCTACTAAGCACTGAACAAATGTTCCCTTTAGAGCCATATATCATGCGACAGTAGAAGTCAAGAGCGGATGGGCAAAGACAGAACAGGTGGGTGGAAATTTCTTCCCTACAACTGTAGCCTGACTGCCAGGCTACTCATCTCTAGGTTGAAGGTCCCTTTGGCTGAAATTTCCATTAGGAGCTGGACTCCACCATTGAGATGGAAAGGAATCAGGCTAGAGATAAACTATATCTCACTGTTTGTGAACTTTACCTTTCCTGTCCATTCAGAAGGTCGGCAAGCATGTCCTCGGAGGGTCCTCCCAGCCTGTCAGAGGTTTTATGGGAACCTATCGCCTGAGAGTTGTTCCCTTTAGCAACAGAGAAGCCGAGGGCTTTCTAAAGTTCCCTGGTATTTAGAACTGGCGTTTGAGTGGTAGATGTGACATTAAGTGCATGGAATGAACTTAGAAAGACAGCAGCAGATGCTGGCCATCAGGATAAAGCCATGCACAGCCCCGATCTGTGATCACGACTCAAAAGTGTTGAATTCGTCGGCGATACCCTTTTTCTTTGATTTATTCATTCGCTAAGTATGTAATGGGTTATACATTTTACAGACCAAGTAAATGAGTTTGAAGTAATCATTTAGCTGTCACTTTGTAGAGCTCTGGGATTTTTGTTCGGGCCATGTTTAAATGAGGATTTCTCTTTTAGAATTGAATGTTCTATGGACAGTGGGTCAAGTTACAACATGGTCATTGGTTTGCTCAGGCTGCCCTAACAAAGTACCACAAACTGGGCGGCTTGAACAGCAGATATTTTTTGTCTCACAGTTCTGGAGGCTAGAAGTCTGTGATCAAAGTGTTGTGGTGTTGATTCCTTTTGAGGGCTGTGAGGGAAAGATCTGTTCCAGGCCTCTTTCTCCTTGGCTTGTAAGTGGCTGTCTTCTCCCTGTGGCTTCACACTGTCTTCCCTCTATGGGTATCTCTGTCCCAATTTTCTTTTGTCCTAAAGTCCTATTGGATTAGGGTCCACTCTAATGACCCCACTTTAACTTAATTGTATCTGCAGTGACTATTTCCAAATAAGGTCGTATTCTGAGGTACAGGATGGGGGTTAGGGCTTCAATGCGTGAATCTAGGAAGGACATAATTCAACCCATAGCAACCTACGAATTTTCAACTTGATGGACTTTTTTCTCTTTCTTTTTTGAAGATTGTACATGGCAAGTCAAAGCAAATGATCGAAGCTTCCACGAACAACCTCATTTTATGAACACAAAGTTCTTTTGTATTAAGGAGAGCAAATATGCGGTAAGTTGATTTTAACTTCCTAAATTCATTTTAGTAAAAGCCAGTTTTTCCCAGTAGCCATCATGCTTACTGGCTTCGTGTGGTACCTGCCTTCCAGGTAACCCCTGGCCTGGGGCTACTGATAATCATCATTAGTTCTCTAGAATGTCATTTTTGAAATTGAAGTCTAGTTGATTTACAATGTTGTGTTAATTTCTGCTGAAAAACGAAGTGATTCAGTTTTATATATATATATATATATACACACACACACACACACACACACACACACACACACACACACACACATTCTTTTAAAAGTTCTTTTCCATTGTGGTTTATCACAGGATATTGACTATAGTTCCCTGTGCTATACAGTAGGACCTTGTTGTTTATCCATCCTATATATAATAGTTTGAATCTGCTAACCCCAAACTCTCACTCCATTCCCCTTGGCAACCACAAGTCTGTTCTCTAGGTCTGTGAGTCTGTTTCTGTTTCATAGACAGGTTCATTTGTGTCATACTGTAGATTCCTAGAATGTCATTTTTATTCATCCCACTAAGATTAACTACCTTAAGGGTGTGTGGGGGTGGCTTAAAACAAAACAAAATTGTGTAGATTGAAATTTCCCCTCTGTGTGTACAAAGCTCTTTTAAAAATATTTTATAAAAGAATCTACAGTAATATCACAGAAGCCTTGTTTTTGACAGTAATAAGAATTTGAAAGGAATCTTAGTAACTTATTTCCCCCTCCTCTGCCTGTGATGGATTTAGAGACTTTGAAGATATTTTCACCTCAAAAATGCTTATTGTCATTGAAATATAAAGAACCCCCACTACGTCTGGGCTGAAATGTTTGTCTGTTAGATCCCTAGGACTGCTCTAATGAAGTGCTACCACTCGGGTGGTTTAAGTCAACAGAAATTTATTCTCTTACGATTCAAGGGGCCAGGAGTCTAACATCAAGGTGTCAGCAAGGTTGGTTCCTTCTGGAGCATCTGAGGGAGAATCTGTTCCAAACGTCTCCTGTGGCTTCTGGCTGACACTCCGTGGTGTTCCTTGGCCTGTAGACGCAGCACTCCAATCTCTCTGCCTCTGTCTCCACATGGCCTCCCTGTGTGTTTCTGTGTCTTTGCCCAATTTTTCTCTACTAAGGCCAGCAGTCATTGGATTAGGGCCACCTTAATCCAGCATGACTTCACTGTAACCTGATTACATCTGCAAATACTATATTTCCAAATAAGATGACCATCGCAGGTATCGGGGTGAGGACTTGAGCATATCTTTTGGGGCACACAGCTCAGCCACACCCATCTCTTTTTCTCACACAGCCTCCATCCCTCTTACTCACACAGCCTCCATCCCTCTTAAGTAAAAGAACGTTCCTTTTCCCCCCATGTTGATGTCTCCTATTTTCTTCCCATCTTTGCCCCATTTTCAAGGAGGCTTCTAAGGGGTCAGGGGACCCAACAGCAGGATCCATTTGGTCACAGCCAGATTTGCCACAGAGACCTTTGAGGTGAAATGTCTGCATCTTGTTACTGTCTCTGACATAAGCCTCCAAGGGGTCATTTTGAGACCCAGTTAGAAGTAAAAGCTTAAAGGAAATCTCAGTATCTTTCTGACGACTTATGTCCTTGGTCCCTGTAGGCCACAGGGCTTAGTGATTTTTGCAGGTGTATATACATTGTGACGCTGTGATAAGTGTGTGGCATTGTTTAGAATGACTTTCTCATTTTTTCCAACAGACTAATGCAATTAAAACATACAAGTATAATGCGTTTACCTTTCTACCAATGAATTTGTTTGAGCAGTTTAAGAGAGCAGCCAATTTCTATTTCCTGGTCCTTCTTATCTTACAGGTAATGCCCTTTGATATCTTAAATCTGTTTTGAATTATGGTGACTTAATAACATTCAGGTTGTTATTGTTTAAGTTGCATATAAAATGTGAATAATCTTGAAAGTTTTCTATACGGACATCTGCGTTCTGCACGTAAGGGAAAGTGCCTTATAGACAACGAGCTCAACAGTGTTAAATGAACAGGGAATGGGAGCAAATGGAAATGTTATTTTAATTCTGTATTTTAAAAAATTCAATTTCCTACTGATGTCAGTGGTAAAACTGGTTTCCCTGAAGTGAGTAAAGTTAAAATCTTCACTTTGTAAAATAATCGTACCTTAAAATTAAATCCATTTTTTCATGGTTGGCCTTTATTTTTTTATTTAGATGCCAAAATATTGATTTTTATTAGTATTTTGGTCATAATTCTCAAATTATTTTTGTGAACTAGTTTTACACTACTGGAAAGGCCTAATTTTTTCCTGAGGTTTTTTGTTGTTGTTGTTTTTTATCTTAATCGTGGCAAGGAATTCACGTATCTGGATAGCAAAGTGCTACCTTCCCTTTACTTCCTTCTAGACGGAAAAGGGGAGTTCCGCCTATTGACAATAATGTGGGAAATGAGCTTTCTCTCTTCTAACCATCCCCTAATTATCTTTTCTGAAGGTACGGTGATCCAGATTAGAGAACTAGTAATAGCCCTAGACAGCCCTTTCCTCGCACTGTTACTTCACTTAATTCTTGTGCTCGTTAAGTACTATCATAACCTTCAATTTGCAGAGAAGAACTGAAGGCTGGTGAGGTAGAGGAACTTGCTTCAGGTCCTATCACCCTACGTGGCGAGGCTGGGTAGGACTTGGATCCAGGAGTTTGACTCCAAAGCTTGTCATTTTAACCACTACATGATATGGCCTGACGATCAATAGGATGGTTGCAAGAGGTCTTTACTTGCTTCCCAATCTTTTATTCCAACTTGATGGCCATCTTGATGGATGCGAGGCTTCCTGCAAGGCCACCCTCTTTCTTGGCTAGACCGATAGCAAGGACCATGAAGGAAGCACTTTCTTCTAATGGTCCCATAGATGCCCCACCCAATCCAGAGCCAGCCACTATCTACTGCCGTTTTTGCCTCCATCATGGGACCCTCAGAGACCACTGCTGAACAACCAGCAGCGTAGAGCCTGCTGTATGCAGTCCCTAAAAGTTAAGGGACTGCTTCTCCCTGGGACCCTACAGTGCCTGCCTGTAGTTAATTATGACCTTCACAAAAGGTTTGGAGCATTTCTCTCTTAGATATCATGTTACAAGCTTCCTTGGTGTCCAGTGAAAGCCATAATGAGACCAGGAGCCACTGTCCTCTGGGCTGTGTCCCAGGAGACCAGAAGTGAGAGAGAGACAGAGAGAGAGAGAGAGAGAGAGGGAGGCACGAGAAAGGTTAGCTGGGTGCTTCAGCACCTTTTCATGCCTGCTTGGCAGGATGCAGACCTGGACGATAATGGAGATTAGCCTTAGAATCAACAAGCGTAGAGTTAGCAGTTGCCTGTAGGTTAGCTGTGCCTTCCTGGGCACACATGTACGCCTTCTTTTTTATCTCTTTCAGGCAATCCCTCAAATCACGACCCTGGCGTGGTATACCACCCTGGTGCCCTTGCTGGTGGTGCTGGGCATCACGGCCATCAAAGACCTCGTGGACGATGTGGTAAGGATTTTTTCCGCAGCTTCCTCCTCACTGCTGCAAGCGTATTTTCAAGTGGCATTAATACTTGGCATTTTGAGATTATTAAAATAACCTTTCCCATCCCTCCTCTCAAGGCTCGCCATAAAATGGACAACGAAATCAACAATAGGACGTGTGAAGTCATTAAGGATGGCAGGTACCATGCTTTTCTCAATGTGTGACTTTCTTCCAAGGATGTGTTGTACAAATACATCTGGAAACATCCTTAGAGATAACTATTTGAACTTGAAAGTCTATCAGTGCATGAACCTTCTCCTTATAAAGGCCTCTCTTCACTTCCTAAGACAAAGCTATACCCAAGTTGGGTTCCAGAGCAACCAGTGCACAGAACGTGCTCCTCAGTGTTTGCTAAAGTAATGTAGTCAGTGGTGACTGACGTGCCAACTCAGGGACCAGTGGTGAGTCGTTTTCTGAGCAAGAGCTTCCAGGCAGAACTACAAATTCAAGTGCTAAAAATAGCGACTAAGCCCCAATTCAAAGACGTTTCGTGTGTCAACACTGAGGAAAATAACCCGAGTTATAGCCACACTTCAGTGGTGTCTACTTTGAATATAGACGATTTTAATCTATAAATATGTTTAGATGCTTTTTTGCCCTTCCAAATAAATAGATTCTGTTCCAAAGGTTACCTTTCAAGTCACTTAGAATCACTGTCGTGGATGGTGGTGAGATTCATAGCCAGACCCCCGTGTAGCCCACAGCCCGGCCGACTACACTGGTAAAGAGTAGCTCTGAGTAGCCTTGAACTGGGGTTAGGACTGCATATAGGCATGACTGTGGCCCCGACAGCCCATGTATGGGGACTCGGGCATCCGTGGGGCAAAGTGACAGGGGTCTCCCAAGGGGAAACTGGACATCACAGTGGAAGAGTCGAACGGAATTGCTTCTAATACCCCTGAAGAGCCGTGGCAAGAAGGTGCTTAACTTATTCATTTATAATTGAGACCCACACGCAAATTGCTAATTGACCATTTCAGAAATATTAAAATATAAACTAACTACCATTCCTCTTAGTGAAAGATAAGCCAGGTTAAGAAAAATCTTGAGATTAAAAATTGTGTATTAAATTCTTGTAAAACTGGGGAGACTGAGGTATAAGCGTATATTTTAAATGTACCTTAAATCTCCAGGTCTCTTTTATCCATAAATTAACGGGAGGACCAACATAGTAATTGGATTTCTGTCTCCAAAACAATTAAGGATATTAGTTGTGGTAGGTTCATAATATCTGTTAGGGATATCTTTTCTATAATGAAAACCTTTAAAACAGACAACAGGCAGACCTTACTTTATTGCATTTTGCATTATTGCGCTTCACAAATACTGCATTTTTTTAACAAATTGAAGGTTTGTGGCAACCCTGCATCAAGCAAGCTGCCGTATTTCCAACAGCATTTGCTCATTTCGTGTCTCTGTCACATTTTGGTAATTCTTGAAATATTTCAAACTTAATCATTATTATTTTTTTTGTTATGGTGATCTGTGATCAGTGATCTTTGATGTTGCTTTTGCAAAAAGATTGCAACTCACTAAAGGCTCAGATGACAGAGTTTTTTAGCAATAGAGTATTTTTAAAGAATGTATGTACATTTTTTTTAGATATAATGCTATTGCACACCTAATAGACTACAGTATAGTGTAAACATAACACTTATATGCACTGGAAACCAAAAATTTCATATGACTCGCTTTATTGCAATATTTGCTTTGTTGTGGTGGTCTGGAACTGAACCTGCAGTGTCTCCAAGGTCTGCCTATACTATATTTTTAAAACTTTTAAAAAATGTTGACTTGTTAAACATTTAAATGGGTGTTTCCAGTAGAATCGAATACTGAAGGAAGCAATCTTTTTATTTTATCAATATCCTTAGGAAATTCATTAGGAAAGTGGTACACACTCATCAAAAAGATAACTTTAAACAGTAGAGAGGAGGCCAGCACTAGAGCTCCAGGATGATTCCAGGTGGCCCATGTGGGAGCCATAGTGCATCCCTGTCCTGGGACCAGCAGGTGATGGATAACTGAGAGGAAAGGAAGGAGAAGGGCTGGGAGTACAGGACATGAGCAGAAACAGAGGGGTGGCATGTGTCTCCTTCCCACACATTTAAGGAGCCCCCATTGACCTCAGTTATACAACATAGAATGGAAAGGACACATCAAAGTCAGCACCGCCATTGTTCTTTCCTTCAGAGGAGATGACGGTCCTGTGACCCCTTAATCATCAGATGGCTGAACTTCTGGCACTCCTTTTCCCTGTGATGTATATGTTTTCCCAGAATCTTTGGCTTCCAGACAGAATAATTCCAAATCCCTTGCCAGTAACTTTAAAAAGCCACTAAACTATCATTTTTTTTTTTTTTAATATTTAGGTTCAAAATTGCCAAGTGGAAAGAGATTCAAGTCGGAGATGTCATTCGTCTGAAAAAAAATGATTTCATCCCAGTAAGTGGACAAACTCTGCTGTCTCATTCCTTGCCCTCACATCTGACCTGGTGCTCAGTTTTGCCTGGGGGGTCGGGGTCTCTCTGTGTTATTGGTGTGTTTTGTTTCAAACAGGCTGACATCCTGCTGCTGTCCAGCTCTGAACCTAACAGCCTCTGCTACGTGGAAACGGCTGAACTGGATGGGTGAGTGGGTCTTAGCTGGGCCTGTTGGAAAGCTAACCTTTGGAAGGCTAACCTTTGTTACATTGAAAGCTGTGCACTTGGATGAGAAGCCCTGAGGTCTGGCCTTACCTCTACCCCCTGCTGGCTGCCCAGCAACCTCTGTAGGAGACCAGCCTCTCTTTGTCTTTGCCTCGTTAGTACCTAGAAGGACCAACAGTAAGACAACAGTGGTCTGGCTCCCTAGTATACCAACTTCTCTTTGCCTATTCCATCGCCACATCTGAAAGCCCATTTTCAGGGAAAGTAGAAGGTTTGATGACACAATGTATGCCTGAGCCCTTTGTAAGCTGCTGATCAGTGCTCAGACACAGATGAATGACTATTAGTATCTGTTTTGGATAAAAAGAATAGATTTTTAAAGTCTTTGCCAGTGGACTATTTTCCCCATTTGTAGGTTTTGGTTATTATGCTACCACTTGAAAAGATAAACTTCCATTTTTGACCATTTTGACCAGTTTTCAGTATATTTATGGAGTGCCGACTAGATTGCATTAGTTTTGCGTAGTAGCTCATTTAATCTTTTCAACAACCCTATGAGGCAATATTATTATTACCTCGAAGTTACCCATGAAGAAACTGAGGCACTGGAGGGGAGGCCGCCTGCCCGAGGTCACACAGAGTTGGAGTGCTACTCCCCTGTGCTCGCTCTCAAGGCCAGTGCCTGTGCTTTCCATCTGGCATAAACCCCTTTCCCCACACCCTAGATGTGTGTAAGCTTCGTGATGGAGAACTGAGATCATCTGAGTAAAAACGAGGGCTTTCTTTGCTCTATACATCAGTCTGTTGATTGTTCAACCTTAACTGTACAACAGCTCTTATTCCCGTGAGTGAGAGATTCTAAAGTTTTACAAAGATATAAAATGCTAGCGTGCTCTGTCAGAGCAAACAGAATGGAAGGTTGAGAACCACTGGTCTACTTCTTAGAGCATGGAAATCCCCAGTCAGTATTTGTGGAACTTGAAAAAAGTCATTCATCATAGTAAGAAAGGCTTGCTTTCCAGAGCATGTGTGCGCAGCCTGGCCCTGTGTGTCCTCTTGCATGTGCCTAGCCTTCCACTGCGGTGGGAACATGCCAAGTATTGGGGGTAAGGTGACCATGTCCTTTTTTAGATAGAATTAAACTTTCAAAGACATAGGATCCAGTTATCACTCTAGAAAATATTAAATTGATAGAGTCTTGACCCTTTCAAACACAAATGTGTTTTGTAGAATTATCTTAGTGTGATTAAGTATTAGAAGCTGAGTTTTTAAACAGCAGTTTGATAGTTCAGGTTGGTGGTAAGAATTAAGTGAGTAAGAAGTGGGAAAGGAAGCTTCTGGGTACCTCTGTCCTACCCAGATTGCCTGACTGTAACAAACAGCAAAGGGGGCCAAGATTTCCCAGGTCAGGGATTTTTATCTAGTTCAGGGGATAACTTCATCCAAACCTGAAGTTCCAAAGTGAACAGAGAGTTTGAAAATGGAAAAAAACTAATTATTTACCTTTCACTTCCAGGTATGCCTAATGTTACTTTGTACAATTTTCTTTAACTTCCTGTTCAAACTCTGACATTTGTTCATTTAATTTTTTTTTCCTCTTCCTTTAGAGAAACCAATTTAAAGTTCAAAATGGCACTTGAAATCACACACCAGCATCTCCAGAAAGAAAATTCATTGGCAACATTTGATGGTTTGTGCAAACATGTCTTCCTTTGTTTCAAATTTTCATTGCTTGATTCAGTCCGTATTAATTAAAACCAGAAAATCTTTCATATGTGAGCACTTATGTAGATCATATCTCCTTTAAAAGGTTTTATTGAATGTGAGGAACCGAATAACCGACTAGATAAGTTTACAGGAACACTGTTTTGGAGAAATACAAGTTTTCCTTTGGATGCTGATAAAATTTTGTTACGCGGCTGTGTAATCAGGAACACTGATTTCTGCCATGGATTGGTCATTTTTGCAGGTACTTTCTGAGTCTCTTGGGAAATTGATCTGTAGGCTCATTAAAAATTTAAAGGAGGAAATTGATTTTATGTCCTTTCTCCGTTGAAACCAAAGAAAGAGTCATTTTATTGACATGCCAGTGAATTGATTTTCCCCATTGTTGATCATATTGAATTTTCCATTTTTAGGTGCTGACACTAAAATAATGAAGAATAGTGGGAAAACCAGATTTAAAAGAACTAAAATTGATTACTTGATGAACTACATGGTGTATACGGTATTTATTTTCTGTTTTGGTAGATTGCTGTCTTTTGGTCTAGATTTGTTGACGCAGAGAAGTCTTATCTCTGTAGGCCAAGTAGGAAAGTTCACAAGGTGCACCAGAGTTGGGAGGGGGTGGGTGGGAGAGGAGGTTCCCTCACCTTTTCTCAGAAATGCTACATTTCTAATTGGAGAATCTCCCTGGGAATGTAAATTTCAGTTGTTGGGTATCCTGAGTTGATGAGTGAAGTGATCAGTTGGGAAACCAGGGAGCCTTAGATAAGTTAGTGGGACTGGACTCCTAAAGTCAATGTAGGGTTGATTTTACTGCTGTTAGTTTCCCATAGGGATAGTTCTCTTAAAAGCCAACCTTTTTTTTTTGCCCCCCAACATGTACTGTATGAGTCCAAATATAAGGCAAATTTAGGTATAAGTTCTCTCAAGGGTCCCAAGACCACCCCCAGTTTTGATGATTCACTAGGAGGACTTATAGAATTCAGTGTATAGTTGTCCTTATAGTTAGAATTTATTATGATAATTCTTGCTTATTACAAAGTAAGATCAGCAAAGGGAGAAGGCTCATGGGGAAAAGTTCAGAGGAAACCAGGCGCAAGCTTCCAAGAGTCCTCTCCCAGTGGGGTCATACACACCCAGTGGGGTCATACACACCAGACACACTTAATCCTCCCCAGTGACAACTTGTGTCAGCCCATGTGAAATGTTGGTTATACCAGAGAAGCTCATTAGAGACTCAGTGCCTGGGTTTTATTGGGGTCTGGTCGTGTAGGCACTTATCTGCCTGGCATGTACCAAAATTTCAGACTCCCTAAAGGAATGTGGGTATTCAGCATAAAACATATTGTTTTACACAAATAGTTAGACACAGTGAGCCATTCTTGTCAGAGAATAAGAAATAAGGAATCAGGAAACCCTTCCAAAATCTAAGTTCTCAGAAGCCAGCCAACAGTCAACCTTGCAAACAGGCCTTCTAAGGATAGCAGTCTCAGGACTGCTATGTTAACTGTTCTGCATGTAGGGTGGCCCTAAATATCAGGCACTTCCTCCAGTTTGCCAATGAGAAGTTTTTTCAGGTATTTAGTTTAGTTTGGTGTGTTCACAGGGGAGGTGAATTCCAGGTCCTTCTAGTCCACCATTTTGATCAATCTGATCTAGTTTAATTTGAATACGTAAACTTTTAGAGACTTATAATACTTATAGTACTTCAATTGCATATACATATTCAAAATTACACAGAAGTAATATATTAATTTAAGGACAATTCGTTTTTCCCTGCTCTCGCATTTCATGAAAACTTCATTTGAACTTTTCTGATGCATCTTCCATGTCATTGTCTTGGTTATGGTGTGAGCCTTCACGAGGTGCTCATCATCTCTCCTCTGTGCCAAGTTCTTTTGAAATAGAGCACTTTCGGAATCTGTGTCCAGAAAATTAAATTTGCCCCTGGAAATTTTATTCTTACCCACAAATAACCAACTAGCACTAGGGCTGTTGACTTTTTTATTCATCCCTTAAGTATATGCTCAATTTCCACAACAGAATATTTACTATATGACTTCTTAAAGGATCGTAAATGTTAAGTGATCATTAAACCTTCAGGAATAATTACCCAAATCTGGGTAAAATTTTCTTGCCTTCTTCTTTAAAAAAAATCATTTCCTTCCAACATTTTCTATACGTATCCCAATTTAGCATTCTTTGAAATTGTTTCACGCTAAGGTAAGGTGTCTTTCCCAAACAGCGTGCTATTGTTCAAAGGAAAAGTAATTGAGAGGATGTCCAATAATATGAGAATATTTAAAGATTTGAATGTAAGATACCACCTTGTCTTCTGAAAGATAATTTTGGGAACAAAACCTCACCTTATATGTGGTCTGTAGGATAAATCAATCAACCATGGAAATAAATAGACTTTCAAAGCATTCTTATGACACCGTTTCTATTTTAAGTGTGTTGTTTTTACACACTACTAAATTATCATACATAAGGAAAGTATCGATAAGATAAACTAGCATCTATAAAATGCGTGGGGTCGATAATGCATCTTTCGAATAAACTTAACTGTTGAATGTCTTTTAGATCTTTGTTGTTCTTATCTTGCTTTCTGCGGGTCTTGCCATCGGCCATGCTTACTGGGAAGCTCAAGTTGGCAATTATTCTTGGTACCTCTATGATGGAGAAGACACCACACCCTCCTACCGTGGATTCCTAAATTTCTGGGGCTACATCATTGTTCTGAATACCCTGGTGCCCATCTCTCTCTACGTCAGGTAAGGCTGTCTTCTCTTTGGCCTTTTGCTTTAATGGAAGAACACAGTACATCTTCCCAACTTAACACCTTCAGCTCTAGCAATTCTTGTTTCAAAGGTCATAAGGAACAAGTAAGAAAATAGCTTTCATTTCAGATTTGAGGGTGATACGGGGAAAGGAAATTAACGTTGGTGTGTCTGCTCTGTGCCAGACACAGCATCTTTTATCTCGACCTCTTGACAGATACGGCTACCAGATTCAGAGATCAAACCCTACTCCTTAGTCACTTGCTTGGCAAGGTTCCTTCTTGGTGGGCTCCAAAGCCCAAGCACCAGAAAGAGCTGTGTGAAGATTTACAACGTCGTGGAATAACTTGGTTGTTTTCCTTTTCAGGAGCCTTCCTAACCTCTTTTCTATGTCTTCTTTATTACCACCTGCTATACCTATTGCTTGGAAAACTCACTGGGTTTCCTGGATGCTGCCTTCTAATGGGAATACCACTCTCCCTGCCCACCGTCAACCTCTCAAAATGTTCTGTGTTTCTCATCTCAACCTCAACCGCGATAAGAGTCAGGATCGTATCTCTGACAAATGGTCATCACCTTGTTTTGTGATATTTCGGACTTTTTTACTTTTTCGTTTTTTAATATCAAAGTTCACTATCCCTGGTCAATTGAACTTCAGACCGTTGGGAGAGAAATGGTGCCTTGAGATATTCCCAGCATTCAGAGCTTCTCTTAGTTCCGAGAAGTAATAGCCCAGAGGCATATAGGGCCACATGCACACCTGTAATTAGAAGCATTTATTTTATTTTAATTTTATTACATGTGCATTTGTTTTATTTTTAATTTTATTACAGGTAGTTACTATTGTTCTTTTAACATGAAGTAAAGCCCTGGGGAGCCATGTGTTTGCAGTTATTTAAAAAAAAAAAACTGAGATGAGTTTTACCTTTGTTAGGGGAACTATTATACAGATGATTTTGTCTCTATCTATAAATGTATGTTATGAAATAAACCGTATATGTAGTTTTAGGTTTAAAAAGCCACATCATGTGACTAATATGATTTTCTTTGTTTCTCTTGGAAGTAAAGGTCCTTTCAAACTATAAATCGATCAGGTCATTTCAGATAGTATCTCTGCTTTGTTTTTAACCCTACAGTCTATTCATTCAGAAAAGACTCACTGAAGCCACACTGTACCCACAAGGCCCATGTGATCTGCTGCTCTGCCCTCCACACCCAACCATAACCTCCAGCATCTCTATCCACTCCCTGGACTCCCTCATCTCTAGCCTCCTTGAATTCCTCAGTCGTACCAGTGCCTGCCACAGGGCCTTTGCGCCTGCTCTGACCTCCACCTGTAACATGCTTTTCCCCTCCATATCTACATGGTTGCTCTTTCATTTCCTTCAGATCTCTGCTCAAAAGTCACCTTATCCCCCTGGCTTTTCCTGACCCTCTCTTTCTTAAACATCACTTCCTCTGCCTGTCGGTCTCCAGCTCCCCTCACCCTGCTTTGATTTTCTGCAGAGAATTTTCATCACCTGATATACTGTGTGTTTACCAGTTTATTTATTTGTCCATCTCCATTAGAAGGTAACCTCCTTGAGAGCAGGGTTTTTGTCTCTTTTGTTTACTGATGTGTCCCCTGTACCTAGGATGGTGTCTGGTACACAATAGGCACTCAGGAAATACAGAAGGGAGGAGAGAAGGAGGGAGTTATTTTTCTATTTGTTTAGCTTATTATAGACACATTCTTTGCCCACTGAACAGTTGCCGGATGTGTAAGCACCTTTCTTACATAGTTGAGATAGATTTAATCAGTTATAGTTTTTAAATGGAAATTATCCTTTTAGAATATCGTATTTTGGACATTCTGTAACCTTATAAGAATTTAGGACTGTATACAAAATGGATAAATGACAAGGACCTACTGTTTAGCACAGGGAACTATATTCAGTATCTTGTAATAACCTATAGTGGAAAAGAATCTGAAAAAGAATATGTAAATATAGGTACACATTCCTCAAAAAATATATATATATCACTGAATCACTTTGCTGTATACCTGAAACTAACACAATATACTTCAATTAAAAAATGGTTAAAAAAACAATTTAGGAAAAAACCATGCTTTAGGGGTTATTTGCCAAAAGCCCTTTGTCCCACTTGAGAGTACACACGGGTGTATAACCTAGTGGACCCTCACTCCCTTTGTCCTCCAGTTGAGGGCAAAGGTGAACATGCCTTTCCAGTTGTCTCTGAGTGCGATGGGGAATGAGAGAAAAGAGTAGAAGCTGTCACATCGTGGGGTGCCCCCTGCAGTGTTACCATGTCACCCGTGTGGGTGGCGTGTTCTGAATGTGGGGTGCCGTGGCCAGATGTGCTCAGGAGTGAGTAGGAAATCACACTGAGAGGACACTTTGACCCTGAAGCTGGAGAAAGATGTGTTTGGTCAGGAGAACCCAGAGACTGGGCACATGGGTCACCGCAGGGCTTGTCTCTTTGTATCAATAGATAAGCAGCTCGCTCCTGGCGCAAAGTTAGGACAAGATCCACTGCCTGCCACTCATATCTGAGAGCTCGATCAAAAGTAATCTTTTGTCTTCCTAGCGTGGAAGTGATTCGTCTTGGACAGAGTTACTTCATCAACTGGGACCTGCAGATGTACTATCCTGAGAAAGACACGCCCGCGAAGGCAAGAACCACCACGCTGAATGAGCAGCTCGGGCAGATCCATTACATCTTCTCTGACAAGACAGGGACGCTCACACAGAACATCATGACCTTTAAAAAATGCTGCATCAACGGGCAAATTTACGGTGAGTGGAAGCTGTGACTCAGTCCCTGGGCATGTGTGACCAGAGGCTGCCTTCCCAGAGTGGCTCGGGGAGGTCAGGAGTCAGAAATAGGTACACATTCCGCAAAAATGTAACTTGTCATGTGACCCAGCAATTCTGCTCCTGGGTGCACACCCCAAATGAACGGAAAGCAGGGACTCGAGCAATATGTGCACACCCATGTTCGTAGCAGCATTATTCACAGTGGTGAAGGTTTAGAAGGAACCTGAGTGTCCATCAGTGGATGAATGGGTAAGGAAAATGTGGTATATACACACAATGGGATTTTCTTCAGCCTTAAAAATGAAGGCGATTCTGAAACTTGCTACGACATGGATGAAGCTTGAGGTCATTCTGCTAAGTGAAATAAGCCAGGCACGGAAGGACACATATTGTATGATTCCACTTATTTGAGGTACGTGGAGGAGTCAAATTCATAGAGACAGAGAGTAGAATGGTGGTTGCCAGGGGCTGAGGAGTTAGTGTGTAATGAGCACAGAGTTTCAATTTTACCAGACGAAAGAGCCGTGGACATGGATGGTGTTGATGGCTGCACAGCTGCGTGATTGGACTTAGTGCGGCTGAACTGTTCACTCAAAAATAGTTGAGATGGGGCTTCCCTGGTGGTGCAGTGGTTGAGAGTCCGCCTGCCTATGCAGGGGACGCGGGTTCGTGCCCCGGTCTGGGAGGATCCCACATGCCGCGGAGCGGCTGGGCCCGTGAGCCATGGCCGCTGAGCCTGCGCGTCCGGAGCCTGTGCTCCGCAACAGGAGAGGCCACAGCAGTGAGAGGCCCGCGTACCACCAAATAAAAAAAAAATAGTTGAGATGGTAAATTGTATATTAACGTGTATTTCACTACAATTATATTTTAAAAATTGATTTCCATTTGATATTCTGAAATGTGCTATAGATTCAAGGCTAATGCTGTATTCAAATAGGGTGCTCTAACTTTTAAAGAAACACGATATAATTCTTTTAAAAGCTGTAAGCATAACATCACATGCTTTCCACTTGGAGGAAACTTTGTGCTGTGTATGGTACTTTCCCAGAACATCAGTGAGGAAGGTGGGATGCTGAGGGCTTGAGGAAGGGGTTCTCCTCTGCGTGGGTGGTGGTTCCTTCTGAGCTGGGGGAGGGCGGCGGTAAAGCACTTCATAGGACGTGATTCTGGCCCCAGAGGAGATGGCAGTGTAGACGGACACAATTTGCCAGTATTTGAACCTCTAGACCAGAAACCAGCACACTTTTTCTGTAAAGAGCCAGATAGGAAATATTTTAGCCTTTGCCGGCCACATATGGTCGGTATCAAATATCTTCTTTGTTATGCTTTGTTTGTTTTTTAAAACTCTTGAAAAACCATTCTTAACTCGAGGGCTGTCCAGAAACAGGCTTTGAGACCCGTTGACTCAATTTGTTTTGTCCTGTTTGTTCACAGGAGACCATCGGGATGCTTCTCAGAACAGTCATAGCAAAATAGAGGTGAGTCCTTTCACTTAGGAAATCTCTTGGGTTGTGTATGAGTTTCCTGGGCTGTAACAAACCACCATAAAATGGGTGGCTTAGAGCAACAATAATGTATTCCCTCACAGCTCTGGAGGCTAAAAGTTTGAAATTAAGGTGTCAGCAGGGCCACGCTCCCTCTGGAGGCTCTAGGGCAGAATCCTTGCTTGCCTTTTCCTAGGTTCTGGTGGTTGCCTGCAATCCTTGACATTCCTTGGCTTGTGGACTCAGCACTCAGAAGTCTGCCTGTGTCGTCACATGGCCTTCTGCCTGTGTGTCTGTGTCCAGATTTCCCTCCTTTTATAAAGATACCAGTCATTGGATTAGGGCCCCCCCAATCCAGTATACCCTAATTTTGATTACCTCGACCAAGACCTTATATCCAAAGAAGGTCCTATTCCCAGGTACCAGGGGTTAGGACAACATATCGTTTTGAGTGGACACAATTCAACTCACAACAGGCTGTGTTAAGACAGATGTGAGCCTCTTGACACTTCAGAACGTGTTAAAATCCTAAGGTGATGCTTGCATGAAGACACGGCTTCAGAGAAAAGTTCCTGTCATTTGTGAAGCCCAAGTTGTTTCTTTTAAATCACACTGACTTTTCCTCCTCTGCTTCTTTCAGCCAGTGGATTTTAGCTGGAATACGTATTCCGATGGGAAGCTTGTATTTTATGACCATTATCTCGTCGAGCAAATCCAGTCGGGGAAGGAGCCGGAAGTGCGACAGTTCTTCTTCCTGCTGGCGGTGTGCCACACGGTCATGGTGGACAGGCTCGACGGTGAGTGTGGCTCTCGCATCTCGGACACTGGGGACCAGTTTTTTTAGTTTACGGGGAACTCGTGCTTGGGACTCGAATGCACATATAAAGAGTTGTATGAACTAGAGGTGTTTCAGTTAGGTTTCGATTATGATATTTTATACCCCAGAGAAGTGCATGGCTTACATGACATACTCCAGGGAGCCTTGCCTTCTAGATCCTGGGTTCTATTTCCCATAGGTAATTCTTTGCCAGAGATATCCTGCAAAAGGCGTTTCTGATACAAGCTTTCTTCTTCCTAAAAAATATGATTGGTCTGTTTACCCAGAGGGCCAGCTGACAACACAGTTAGACCAGGTCGCCTGAGTCCTTTTTTTTTTTAAATCCCCTCTGGGGAAAAGAAGTGAATGGATAGCAGTGCAACTGTCTTAAAGTCCTTCTCCCAGGGATCCTGTCACATATTTCAGAGAACCCAAACACCCTCAAAGTAAATGACTTCTGAAAATTCCCATCTCAACCTGGTGAGATTTAAACTTTAGAATCACAGGAGCATATGAATTATGATGGTATCTATCATGTCAAGTTTCAAATGAGTGCAGCCTGAATCCACATAGCATATTGCAAATCATCACTAAATTAATTCAAAGTACAAATATAACAAGGTGTATACATATTTCCTATAATAACAAATATTACTGTCCAAAGGAAAAATAAAAAAAGAGTTGTGTGCGTGACAAGTTTGTCGAATCTCCACCCAAACGACGACTGTCTGTGGGCCCCTTCCACTAGATGGTATACGAGGCAGCAACCCATGAAACAGGCTCCTGGCCTCCGGAAATATACATCTCCTTCACAGTTCTAGCACCAGATGTGTTTATCACTTTGGAATTGAAATCTTATCAGTAAGAAAAATGATTGACTCTTGCATTCTAACAGAAGAATCAAAATCTTCTCACTATCTGAATACTTAATATTTATGAAGAGTCACACCTTATCTGGATGATAAGGGGACTTTAAACTTGGACAGTCTTTACTACAAAATAATTTCAGAGAGAACTTATTTTTTACATTCAGATATGTTTGGGGTTTGAAGTAGTAGCAGCCAAAAGCCTAGGCCTCCTGAAGGTGCCTTTTTCTTTTGAAGGAACATAATTCATGTGTATTTGCATGGGAACAAGCAAGCTGACTTGTAGATTCCTCTGAAGAATTCTATTTTTTTTTAATTAACCTTTTTTAAAAAAATTGAAGTATAGTTGATTCACAGTGTTGTGTTACTTTCTGCTGTACAGCAAAGTGATTCAGTTATACATGTAGGTACATTCTTTTTTGTATTATTTTCCATTATGGTTTATCATAGGATATTAAATACAGTTTCCTATGCTATACAGTAGGACCTTGTTGTTTATCCATTCTATACAGTAGTTTGCATCTGCTAATCCCAAACTCCCACTGCATTCCTCCCCCACCCTCCCTCTCCCTCGGCAACCACAAGTCTGTTCTCTCTGTTTGTGGGTCAGTTTCTGTTTAAGTTCATTTGTGTCCTATTTTAGCTTCCACAGATAAGTGATATCATACGATATTTGTCTTTCTCTTTCTGACTTCACTCAGTATGACAATCTCTGGGTCCATCCATGTTGCTGCAAATGGCATTATTTCATTGTTTTTTTATGGCTGAGTAATATTCCATTGTGTATCTATACCACATCTTCTATTCATCTGTCGATGGACATTAAGGTTGTTTCCAAGTCTGCAGCATTCTTAAATGCAGCTTGTGCTAGCTTTGTTAGAGCAAATTTGTCGAGTATTAATGAAAGCTAGGTATCTTGTCACCTATGGACACAATGATACATTATATAGATACACATGTGCATTCTGGAGACAGCAAAAGGTACCCTTTTGTCATATGCATTCTCCACTTTAATCAGCCCAGCGTACAAACGAATGTCCTTTTCTGTTTCCTGATGCTGAGGCTTCACATGTAGTGGATGAAATCTCCAGAGGAGAAATAGACATAAAAACGAAATGTGTAGAAGCTATTGGAGGTAAAAGAAAAAATGATTTTGGCTTTGATACATAAAAGCACCTTGAAAGGGTCCATTGGAAGGGACCTTGGGAGTAACTCCTCCAAATGTTATAGATGAGGAAATTCAGACCAGAAGCCCCAAGACCTACCTGATCTCAGACAGCATGTTAGGACTCATTTTAGCTGAGTCCTTCCACTCCACCATGCTGGTGTGCCTCTGCTCTTGCACTCTCATTTTCCCTCTTTTACAAGAAGAGTAGAGATTGGCTCATCTTTTATTATGCATGACATCAACAGTGAGAGGTGAGAATCTTGTCACGTATGCTCAGCAGAAGGTTTGTGTGGCCCAAGTGTTGAGTACATGTAGGGCACGTGGAGGCTGAGTGTGGAGAAGTTGCATTGGTTTTCTGTTGCTCTGTAGTGGATCACCCCAAGTCAGTGGCTTAAATCACCCATTCATCAGCTCACAGTTCTTTAGGTCAGAAGTCTGGGCACACGGCGTGACTGGGTTCTCTGCTAAGAATCTCCCTAGAATCAAGGTCAGGCCACGTTGTCAACTGGAGATCAGCATCCTCTTGCAAGCTGAGAGCAGGATTCAGTTCTCTGTGGGTGTAGGACTGAGGTCTCCATTTCCTTGCTGGCTGTCAGCTGGGGCTGCTTTCTGCTCCCAGGGCCTCCCTCCTTCCTTGCCACATGGTTCCCCCGTCTTCAAACCAGCAACGGAGAATCTCCCTTCCATCAAACCCCTTTCATGCTTCAAATCTCTCTCTCCAGGAAGAGCCCCGTCCCTTTTGAGGACTGACCCAGTTAGGTTGGGAACACCTAGATAATCTCCTTATCTTAAGGTCAACCCCGATCTGGACCTGAATTATATCAATGAAATCCCTTCCCAGCAGTACCTTGGTTAGAGTTTGCTTGAGTCACTGGGAGAAAGTGTATGTGTACACAGGGTGGGGAGACACACCTTGGGGCCATGTAGCCTCCTGCCTCCTGCAGAGGCCATGGGAGAGAAGAGTTCGAAAGGCTTGGAGGCAATTTTTTTGCCTGAAGCCCTTTAAGTTGGGATGAACCATGAGATTATGATTAGAGAGCTGAGTTTTAGGAGTTTGGAGCCAGGACACACGAGATGGGTGAGGAAACTGAGGACCTGGATTAGCGTGGAGTCTTTGGGAAGGATGAGAAAGTAACAAATGGCGGGGGTGGGGGGATAGTCAATCTGAGACGTAACTTGTTTCAAGACTGGTGACTAGAGGATTATCAGCCAGAGGAAGCTATGGAATCAGGATAATGAGAGGTGGGGTTTGTTGTTTCAGCATCTATTTTATTTGCATCAGTTCCGTGATCCACAAATTAGTCTGTAAAAGAAAAGAAAGTCTCTTTGGTTGTGTCTGAGCGTGTGGTAAATAAAGAGTTTTCTTCAGAAGAGGTTTCAGGAGGTTAATTTTTAGTCCAGGTTTCCTCCTGCAAACATAAAGTTGGAGTTTGGACCAGGTCTCTGAAGTTCCTCCTGTCTCTATTAGTCTGCAATTCTGTGATTCCATTACTAGAACAAAATGGAAGGATTTTCTTTTAATGATAAAAATATCAGTGTTCTCTCCAGATATGATTGTGTTACTCATGGGAACTTTACCACCTTTTATCATTTTGTTCCTTTTCTTTCTGTTGGAAATAAGTTTGCCTTCAGTATGATGCAATATATCCCTGCCAGCGAAACTTGCCAAAGGGAGGGGACTGTGTTCTCACTGCTGCTTGTTTAGCTGTGGTTAAATATTTTACCCTCTGGCATGTGTGTGTGTTTGTAGAATGGCTGGATTTAGCAAGTACATTCATAACTTCTGGTGTATGACTTTCTGGGTGAACAGAATGAGAGAGACCAACCTAACTGTCATCTTTAATTACTATTTGGGAGTGATTAATATTGACTTAGAGTGAACCACCTGCGCATGTATGTGAAGGGAGTAGGGTAGGGACGGGGCGTTTAGCTCTACCTACAGCTGTGCACCCTGGGGCATCCGCCCCCTCCCCATAGACGGATGGGGTAAAGAACTGCCCATCCGTCTATGGGTGCATCCTGATCATACCATGGTGGAAAACGAAATGCCTTTTCCTGTGGAGATTCATCTGACTATAGAAATACTTTTCATTCTACTTTGAGATGGAAGAACTAAGAGTAGAAAAATAGAAACTCTTGGATAGGCGGAGCTTTTTTTTTCTTTTAATTTTTTACTGAGGTACAACATGTATACAGAGACAAGCATAGAGCTCGTTTTCACAGGTTGAATACTCCCTTGTCGTGAGTACACAGATTTTTACAAACAGAACATTTTCCACCCCCTAGACATCCCTTTTATGTTCCCTTTCAGTCATTGCCCCTCCAGGGGTGACTACTGTCCTGACTTCGAACAGTGTGGGTAGGCTTTGTCTGTTTTGCGGTTTGTGTAAATGGAATTACGTGGTATGTACTTGGTGTCTGGCTTCTCCACTCAGCATTGTGAGATTTACTCCTATTGTTGCAATTTAGTTGTGAAATAAAGGCAGTTTTCCATTATATAACTTTCAAATATCAAGATATTGAACAGATTGATACATTTGGAGACTTTTTTAAATTATGAGAATATAGCTAAGTTGAAGAAAGCACACTCTTCTAGAGGGAAGATAACCTGGTACAACCCTTTTAGAAAAGAAGGGAGTAAAATATATGCCAACAGGTTTAAAAATTACCAATATTCTTTACCCCAGTATTTTCACGACTAGGAAGCTATCCTTAGAAAATAGAGTCAGAAAAACCTTTACACACATACAAAATGCTTATTATAGTGTTTTTAAACTATTTTTTAAACTTTTTTTTAGTGGTTTGAAAGAAGGCAATTTTGTTTGTTTATTTATTTATGGCTGTGTTGGGTCTTGGTTGCTGCAGGTGGGCTTTCTCTAGTTGTGGTGAGCGGCAGTCACTCCTCGCAGCAGTGCACGGGCTTCTCATTGCGGTGGCTTCTCTTGTTGCGGAGCAGGGGCTCTAGGTGCGCGGGCTTCAGCAGTTGTGGCACGCAGACTCAGTAGTTGTGGCACGCGGGCTTAGTTGCTCCGTGGCATGTGGGATCTTCCCGGACCAGAGATCGAACCCATGTCCCCTGCATTGGCAGGCAGATTCCCAACCACTGCACCACCAGGGAAGTTCACAATGTTATTTTTTAGAGTAAAAAAATTGGGGGGAGGAACTAAATGCCTGTAATAGGAAAATGGTCACATGTTACATTCACAGGTTACATTCCTTTAAAATAACACATAGAAAGACTTTTTTAAAGCTATGATAACATGCTCAAAATACAATGTTAAAATAATCAGGATGTAAATGTATATTTAGCATGATGGAAACTATCACAGAAATAGGCATTTCCAAAAGGACTGGAAGAAATGATAACAGAATGTCAATAGTGTTGTTTTTCCTCTAGATGGTGGGATTATGAGATTTTTTTTCCCCTATTCTTGGCCAGATTTTTCTTTTTTTTTTTTTTACTTCTAGTTTATATCACTGTTTATGATTAGAAATAAAAGTTTACCTTTTAAAAACTTTAAAATTAATGTTGGCATACTCCTTAAAAATCAGTGACTTGTTTTCTTGAGGCTGATTTGGGCTTTGCAATACAGTTGGTCCTCTGTGCCTGCAGATGCGGAACACCAGCTGTATCTGCGGTAGTCTGCCATTTTATAAGGGACTAGAGCATCCATAGAATTTGCCTGGGGGTGCTCCTGGAATCAGTGCCCTGCGGGTACCGAGGGGTAACCATACATCGTCACCCAGCACGTGAACTGCACTGGTGAACCCTTGGTGGTGAGCTCAGCTTTTCTCGTTTTCTCTCCTGCCTCGCTTGCTAGGTCAGCTCAACTACCAGGCGGCCTCTCCTGACGAAGGTGCTCTGGTAAGCGCCGCCAGGAACTTCGGTTTTGTCTTCCTCACCAGGACCCAGAACACGATCACCATCAGTGAGTTGGGCACTGAGAGGACCTACAGTGTTCTCGCCATTTTAGACTTCAACAGTGACCGGAAGCGAATGTCTATAATTGGTAGGTCTCCCCTCAGGGTATGTCTGTGAATGGCTCATTGAGATGCTGCCTTTCACACATTTTATTTAGCGACACCAGGATAAAATAGGCAGTGAATGAACCCCTTGGCTCCCGGAGGGTTTCCGCAGGCTTGTCCAAACTAGTGTTTTCTTTCTTCATTCTACACCATGTCCATCGCTCGAAGGGACAAATGCAGTAGATCTGAATCTTGCAGATGTTGGTGTATCTTCAAAGATGTGGGCTGCCAGCTGTGGAATCTGGGTGGCAGCACTGTGGGTGGTAGACCCACATGAGCTTTTATATCGTGAGTCACTCTGAGCACTTCTGCTGGAGGCTTGAGGGACACCAGGGAAGGGAGAGTGTAGCAGGAGAGGAGCTCTGAGAAAAGCGAGGCTGTGCTTAGGAATCAAAATCATACCTCCAGCCCAGGCAGCCAAGTGGAGACAGTGATCACTTCATAATACTGAAATGTTTTAAGTTCATATTTTGAAATAATTTCAAACTTACAGAGAAATTGCAAGAACACTTGAAAGAACTCCTGTATTTTCTTCCATATCCACCATTGTTAGCACTGGTCACAAATTCTTTGTCATTATCATTTACAAGTTCTTGTTTTCTCAGCCATTTGAGAGTCAGTTGCAGATCTCATGCCCCTTTCCCCAAATACTTAAGTAGGAATTCCCTAAGATCGGGAACCTTCACCTATTTTTATATACAGAACACTGATCAGACTCAGAAAATTTAACATTACAGTATTATTATCTGTACAGAACGTTTTCGAATTTTACCAGGAATTCTCTTTCTGATTCAGGACCCCACCTAATATTCCACATTGCGTTCGGTGATTGTTACTCTAGTCTCCTTTATTCTAGAAGATTTCCACAACCTGTTTTTGATCTTTCATATGCTGACATTTTTGAAAAGCCCAGGCCTGTTATTTTGTCGAGGGTCCCTCAGTTTGGGTTTGTCTAATGTTCCCTCATAATTAGATTCAGATGACGCACTGTTGGCAGGAAGGGTACGTAGATCGGTGCTGTGTCTTTCCCAGCATATCACATCAGAAGGTGTGTGACTGCTGGTCACATCAGCTTGGATCACTGGGTTAAGTGATATCTATAAGCTTTTCCACCATGAGATTGACTTTTTAACCAAAAAGATATATAGGTTTAACTGCCTCCTGAACTCGGATTAGGCTCATTTTACTGAGTGCTTTCTGCGTACCCAGCACTGATCTGGGCTGATATCATGCCTGGCATCTACCTTAGAGAACTTAAAATCTAGTTACTGATGAAACACGTAATACAATTAAATTACTGCAGAGATCAAAAAAGCCAAGAAAATGGTCACAAGGAGCGTGTTTTGGTCCCAGTATTAAAGGCAGTTAAGTGTTTTGGGTTTATAGGTAAGAAAGAGTCCCACTGGCTGGCATGGACAAAAAAGGCTCTATGGAAGAAGCTAGCACATAGTAGGGAGTCAGTGAATATTTGCTGGAAGAATAAGCAAGGCTATGGAAAACTGAGCTGACTGAAGGAATCTTTTCATATTTATTTCACTATTACATTCTATGTAGACAGTGGCTTACCAACGTTGTTGAGAGCAACATTTTTCTCAGTACGTTGCTGATTTTAAACTAATTATGAATGTTTAGCGCTGTAACACTTCAAATTAACTTTATGAATGTACTTTTAAGAAATCAAACATTAACTTTATTATTTTCTTTTCCTTCCCTTGCTACTAGTAAGAACCCTAGAAGGCAATATCAGGCTTTATTGTAAAGGTGCTGACACTGTAATTTATGAACGGTTACATCGAATGAATCCTACGAAACAAGAGACACAGGATGCCCTGGATGTAAGTCTCACTTCCACTCTTTATGCCACAGATTCCAAACTTATTTTCTGGTACTATCCCTTAAGCTGGAACGAAAGCTCTGTGTTAACCGTTGACCTTTCTATTGTCTTGGTGTAGTTGAGTGGAAAGAGCACCAAAGTAGGAATATGTTCTGTCCCTGACGCTGACTTCCTAGGAAATGACCTTGCTACCTCTTCCCAGCATCCAGGTCAGCAGTATCTACAGGACTGATCCAGGAGAAAGACTGGTCTTTCTTCTGGTGAACTCGAGCAAGCTACATAACCATCCTGTGCTGTAGTCTCCAAGAATTCCAACGTCCTAGTGTACAGTGAAGGAAAGAAAGCATTCATGTATGATAGGGCATGACAAAGCAGTGCACTGGATAACCAAGTTCTGATATCTTTGTTAGAGAATCACTTTGGTCTTCATTACTTCAAACTTGCTATTTTAGGGGACTATGTACTTGGTCCAGTGATACTGCAATTATTCAGAATGCTTCTGGAAATTTCTCTTTTAGAATCGCCTACCAACCCTTATATTGTTTTGCTTATATATAATGATGGCAATGAAGTATGAAGCATATCTGTCAGATCTGGTGTCCCAGTTCTGCCTCTTTACTTGTTTTGTGCCCTCTGGGGGGAAATGGTTGATGTCTCCGATGAATCATTAATTGCCTGTGTGGAAGAGGAAGGGGATAATTCCTACCATGGAGGGTTGGTGCAAAGCCTCTTGGATGAAAACCATCTTGCACAGCCCGTAGTACTTAGTAGGTGCTTAATAAAGGGTTTTTTTCTTCCCTTCACTCGACGGTCAGAGTTTGGGGGCCAAAGGTCCTTCAGAAAGAAGCCTGATGAATATGATGTTTAGTAAGTGGGGTCACATTTTAAGGTTATATATGTTACTGAAGCAGTTACACTGGATAATTTCTCATGAGGAGATGAACAAGGGCAGTCTAATCAAATACATGCAGAACCTTGCAAAGAGTCTTTGACAACAGACCCTCAGTTGGGTGAAGCAGTTCTGCCATTTTGGGCTAGACAAGATGTGATTGTGAAGTAATGGAACATTTTTACTGGTTCATATTTAAGCTATTTAAATTGGCTTAAATCTGTTCACCATGATTAAATCTTCCAGACTCTTTCATTAAAATGTTTTATCTCAGCTTTACCAGTGACTCATGTATTTCAGAATTGGTTTGAGGGAATAATGCTTGGTTGAGAGTTCATAGTTGATTGGACTTGTAACAGTTTGTAGAAACAAATTATAAAGGTGTCAGGTCTGGTTTACAAAATCATTATACCCCAAGGCAGCTTCCTTGGTCTGTTATTTTCTTCGTTAAGAGAAAAAGGGTTTTTTTAATTCTCATGACTTGATTTAGAAGAAAGATATGCTTTTCCCTTGAACTAATTTCGGAACGACGAATATATTCCTAAGATATTGAGAATACTTAGAAAAATAAAGTATTTGTTTAATCTCCTCTATGGAATGTATGTGTACAGAATTCATCTTTCACAGTCTTTTAATATTCTCTTATTGTATTATTTCAAAGTAAGATTTCAAACTTGATCTTGAATTACATAAAATTAACTATTCTTTGGGTGAATGGATTGTCTTTTAAATTAAACAGATCTTTGCAGGTGAGACTCTTAGAACCCTGTGCCTTTGCTATAAGGAAATTGAAGAAAAAGAATTTGAGGAATGGAATAAAAAGTTTATGGCTGCAAGTATAGCCTCAACCAACCGGGATGAAGCTCTGGATAAAGTATATGAGGAGATTGAAAAAGACTTAATTGTGAGTTTTAACCTTTGTAACTTTCTCCTTGATATTCCAAACAGAATTGGAAATTTTATTAAGTTTTATTACAGTTTTGATCTCATGCTTGAAAGAGAATTCCAACTTCAGTATTTGAAATTGGTGCAGTGGATCTAGGTCACCTGAATTTCTTTTGTTCAGCAAGCAAAATAGGAGTTGCCATTAGGAGAAACCAAATGACAGAAAACACGATGAGATTATGATTCTGTTATTTTTATGTCACTTACTAAATTCACTGTGACTTGTATACAGTAACAAGCCCGCATATACTTACTACATTGTGAGAATTACCGAGATGATTTATATTTTGCAAAATCTTGAAATGAGAAAATACACCATTTGTTAAAGAGACTTTTTAAAGTTTAAGACTTACTGCTTTTAGTGTTTATATTAAAAGGAGAGTTCAGTGAATAGTTAGTATTGACTTTTAGCAAGAGAAATTGACTCGTGTCCGTGTAAAGTAGTATACACACAATGAAAGTATCTTTTTATTGTCTTTGATCTGTACTTACATTTTGTCTTGGTGAATTACTTTAAGAAAAATTTTTTGGCTGTTTAGTTTTTGATGAGTATGACACACGACAGCCTTCCCAGTTAATGCTGGCCACTGGCCCCAATAGAGCACCAACTGGGGTGTATTTAGTCCTTTTTTTTTAGTTTGGCAAACTGCAATTAAGAACATTTTTGGCTTATTTGCTAATTCCTTTCTTTTAATGTACATTTCAGCTATTGGGAGCAACAGCTATTGAAGACAAGCTACAAGATGGAGTCCCAGAAACCATTTCAAAACTTGCAAAAGCTGACATTAAGATCTGGGTGCTTACTGGAGACAAAAAGGGTAATTTAGTTTGCACGGAAGCGTATCTGTCAATTCACAAATATTCATAGCTCCTGCTTCCCTTGCTCAAGGTGACCTCAAACTCTCCATCCTCTACAAACACTGTCTGTTTCTTTGGGACGGAGACTCTTTCCCTAAGAAATCCTTCTGTTATTCCAGCCCATCCTGACTGCATCCTTCCCGAAGCTCCCTCAGTAGCAGAGTTTACTCCTTAAAATTGAGCTCTTTGTCGTGTCTTCCTGATTGTGTTTAGTCTTACCTCTCCCACCAGACGTGGGCTGCTATACTGGGCTGCTATACTCTGGTCCCTTCTGTCCTCCCCAGCACTTTGCCACCTGTTGGGCACAGAGTAGAACAGTACAAAATACTGAACAACAACTTTTGTTTTCTTGCCCCTTTTACTGCTTGAAAATTATAATGAAAATTTTATACCCAAGGGAAGATTTTCATTTTTAAATTTAGAGCTCAACAAGTTGTTTGTATTGATTCTTTACTTCAGAAGCCTCCCATGGGAAACTAGATCACTTCTCTTACTCTGATTGACATAGTTGATGGGTTACACACTTTGATAAGCTAAGGGATTAAGTCCTGACCTAAACAAATAATGGTGGTAGAAGAGGGGGAAAAAACCTCCAGTAGGAACCCCATGTGAGGGCTTATGGAAATGGTTATCCTTCTCCCCCATAACAGAATGATTAAACCACATGAACTAAATGTGTTCAGTATTTCAATCAACATTGATTTATTAAATAACTGGTTTATGTATTTGATATATAGCACATTTTATTATTGAAAACATCTCAACCAGACTTTGACTTATTACATTTACTTTATTACAGAGAAAGGGATTTTTTTATGTGATTTCTAGACATTGCTACAGAAAAACAACATATCTGATTGAATCTGGTTCATTAATTGAAAAAATATCATTACTAAAGTCCATTATTAAATTCATCAGTAGGAATGACATTTGACTTAACTTTTTTCTGTTGCAGAAACTGCTGAAAATATAGGATTTGCCTGTGAACTTCTTACTGAAGATACCACTATCTGCTATGGGGAAGATATCAGGTGGGTAAAGGGCCTGCAGTATGAGAATGTCACGTCTCATTTTTATAAAAGCAAGACTAGACCCAGTAGACACAGCAGATACAGAGAAATGGGAGCTAGAATGTGTCAGTTGGCACAGTTTCCTCAAGTTTAAATGAAGCAAGGAAACAACAGGCAGCTCCAATTCACCATGTTTCGACCGTATGTTGTAGGAAAACCTGGGGCCTTGTTTGCCTTTTCCGGGGCCGTTTTTCTGTATTCCTTGGAAGCGCTCAGTGCTTGTCTGCTGAAAAAGGACGTGGGCTTGAGACACCACTATTTAGTATGAATTATATACGTATTTTTTCTCTTCCAGCCTTTAGTGACTTGTCTTGATCACTCCTTATTTTCAACTTGAAAATGAGAATTAATGTGGAAAGTGAATAATAAATACCTAATCTTCTAGTGCAGTGGTTTTCAACTGGGGTAGGGGAGGTGGGGACTTTGCCTTCTGGGGAACATTTGGCAATGTCTGGAGACATCTTTGACTGTCACGGTGGGGAAGGAGGGGGGTGCTCCTGGCTTCCAGGGGGTAGAGGCCAGGGATGCTGCTGAACACCCTACAGTACAATAGACAGCCACACGCAACACGGAATTAAGTGGCCCAAGACGTCAGTAGTGCCAAGGTTGAGAAACCTGTTCTTAAAGGTGAAGAATAAAGGCTCTATGTGTGTAACGAGGAAAACTCTGGCTGAGATTTCGGAGTCCTGAGTCCTCATTGCAGTTTTCCCATCAACTCGCTGCAGGCAAATCACGCTCTCTCTCTCGGGCTTGATTTCCTTATTTGTAACGTGAAGAAATTGGATATTTACAGTCCCTTTTACTCCAAAATTCCACGACTCATTTTTCTATCCCATGAGTGAGTCGTATGTGGTCTTCTCAATAATTTGTTGATATAAAGCACTGAGAACATCTCAAAAGCAGACATAACTTTGTGTGGAAATAAGTTTTTTTCTGCCCAACAGTGGTCACTGTTAGTAATACACTACGGTTCACCCCTGTGTATTATAATTCAGATCAAGATTGCCCTCCTTCTGTTGCTTGTGAACACATTTTCAACTGTATCTTCCTTTAGCTGCCTTTGGCAAATAATGAAGTACCGTGAACATGGTGCCTCCGTGGTGGAGGAATCAAGACTTAGTAAGATTATATGCCACTTAATTAAAAAATGGCCAAAGGACTTGAATAGACATTTCTCCAAAGAGGACATACAAATGGTCAATAAACATATGAAATAATGCTCAACATCACTTAGCATTAGAGAAATACAAATTAAAACCACAATTTCACCTCACACGGATGGCTACTATTTAAAAAACACAGAAAGTAACAAGCCTGGGCAAGTATGTGGAAAAATCTGAACCCTGTGCACTGTTGGTGGGAATATAAAATGGTGCAGCCACTATGGAAAACAGTATGGTGGTACCTCAAAAAAATTAAAAATAGAATTACCATATGATCCAGCAATCCCACTTCTGGATATATATCCAAAAGAATTAAAAGCAGGGACTTGAATAGATATTTGTCCACCCATGTCCATAGCGGCATTATTCACAATAGCCAAGAAGTGGAAGCAACCTAAGTGTCCACTGACAGATGAATGGATAAACAAAAATGTGGTATATCCATACAATGGAATATTATTCACCCTTAAAAAGGAATAAAATTCTGACATATGCCGCATGAATAAACCTTGAGAACAGTGAAATAAGATAGTATTAAGTGAAATAAGCCAATCACAAAAAGACACATACGATTCCATTATATGAAGCAGAGAGGTGATTACCAGGAGCTGGGGGGAGGGGAGAAGTGGGGAGTTGTTATTTAATAGGTATAGAGTTTCATTTTAAAAGATGAAAAAGTTCTGGAGATTGGTGATATGAATATACTTAATACTACTGAACTGTATACTCAGAAACAGCTGATAAATTTTATGTTGTGTTTTTTACCACAATTTTTAAAAGATTATATGTCAAAATTGTCTCACAGTCAAGGGCCTGTTCATGGTCTTGTACTTTAAACACTTAAATTTTCCCCCAGTGCTCTTCTTCATACAAGGATGGGAAACCAGAGGAACAGAAGTGGAGTCTATGCAAAATTTGTACCCCAAGTACACGAACCTTTTTTTCCATCTGGTGGAAACCGTGCCTTAATAATCACTGGTTCTTGGTTGGTAAGTATTAGTGTCTCTCCCTTTGGCTCAAACTGAAGCAGGTCATTCTGGACCAATTTTAGATGGTTTGTCATATTAATTACCAACCTAAAAATCTCTTAGCCTATAAATAAAGTGTAATTTCCCAAGTCTGAGAGTTTATATGATACATATAATATGATACAAACTGGTGGCAGTGGTTATTACTAGTTTATCAACTAACTAGTTGATCATTAATTTAAATTTTCTTCTTTGTATATTTTAAATTTTTCTATATTTTTATAGTAAATATTTTATAATCGGAACAATATCATCAATGATATAACCCAAGAATTATCCTTCAGATGATTAAAGTCTTGGGAATGGTACTTTTTTAAAAAATAAATTTATTTATTTATCTTGGGCTGCGTTGGGTCTTTGTCGCTGCGTGTGGGCTTTCTCTAGCTGCGGCAAGCAGGGGCTACTCTTCGTTGCCGTGTGTGGGCTTTCTCTAGCTGCGGCAAGCAGGGGCTACTCTTCGTTGCCGTGTGTAGGCTTCTTATTGCCGTGGCTTCTCTTGTCGCAGAGCTTGGGCTCTAGGTGCGCAGTCTTCAGTAGTCACGGTCCGCAGGCTCAGTAGTTGTGGCTCACGGGCTCTAGAGCGCAGGCTCAGTAGTTGTGGTGTACAGGCTTAGTTGCTCCATGGGCATGTGGGATCTTCCCGGACCAGGGCTCGAACCCGTGTCCTCTGCATTGGCAGGCGGATTCTTAACCACTGCGCCACCAGGGAAGCCCGGAATGGTACTCTTGTTATTAAACCCCAAATGGTTAGAATCCTTTCCCTTTCTGATTTTCACAGAATGAAATTCTTCTTGAGAAAAAGACCAAGAGAAGTAAGATTTTGAAACTGAAGTTCCCCAGGACAGAAGAAGAAAGACGAATGAGGACACAAAGTAAGAGGAGGCTGGAAGCTAAAAAAGAGCAGCAGCAGCAGAACTTTGTCGACCTGGCCTGTGAGTGCAGTGCGGTCATCTGCTGCCGGGTCACCCCCAAGCAGAAGGCCATGGTGGTGGACCTGGTGAAGAGGTACAAGAAAGCCATCACGCTCGCCATTGGAGACGGGGCCAATGATGTCAACATGATCAAAAGTGAGTCTCGCACATGGCCAGTGCCACCTGAATCTGTAGAGAGGAAATGGCAGGAACATTTTTGGGGGTAGTTTTTTTCTGATTTCATTGCTTGGGCTTTCATGAAGCAGACCTTTAATAAAGGCACTTAACTGTGGTAACTACACCTGTGACCCTGCCCTCAGGAAGCTTACAGTCCACTCAGTAGGAGAGCGCAGGCATGATTATTCTATACAAAGAGTGCCAAGTCGAAGATGAGCTCTGTGTGGGTGAACTTATCCTTATTTGTTTCCTTCTTTTACATATGTTTGGATTTGGTTTTGTGTTTTCTCCTGCTGCTTCTCCTCCCATATTTCTTCAGGGCTTATTAAGAACCCTGCTATTTAATGTTTTGCAAAAATTCCTGCTGAGCTTGGCATGAATTATTGAACTCTCTTTGTTATTTGTTTGGGGAATATTGTTCTCCCACACCTAAGCATTGTTTTCTGGGGCTTTCTTCTTGCCTTTGGTAAATCTGTTGAACTTCACCCTTAGGTGACCTAGTGTGAGCTCAGTGTAACATTGAAGCACAGCTCTGACATCGCCTCAAAATTCTCCTGACCTCCCAAGGTCATTCTGCTGGTTGGAGGACCCTAGGTACCCACAAATTGACAGATTGAGTTCTGTCACTGCAGAAATACAATTTTGCTGGTATTAAAAGCATATGGAACCAAACCCTCATCAATATGTCTGAATCCTGGTCCTTTTTCTCCCTGTATTACTTATACAGGAGTATCTTGTAATGAAAATGCCCAAACTAATGAGACCTGAATACTTGTCCTCATCCTGATGCCAGCATGCTGTGTCACCCTGGGCTCATGCTCAGGCCTCAGGTTTCTCATTTGAGAACAAGAAAATTATCTCTGATGTCACCTCTAGCTTTGTAGTATTTCTCTTAAGATGAACTATCCATGGCATGTATACACACGTCCTGTGGTGCCGGGTAGCTTAAATGCATCATATGTATAACTAGACTTTTACTTCAGCCTGTTTCGTAACTCTTCTCTTTCTTTCCTTAGAGTCTCTTCCTTCTCCTCCTTGATATATACTAAGAATGTTCCAACTTTATCTTCCTCAAAAGGAGTCAGCTATATAATGTACGTTTTCTCGCTTCTTCATGTGTATGTCTGTGGCCACGGCCAGTTTAATTTCTTTCCACCGTGTTTTGCACATATTCATCCTGCCATGCGAATGGCATTTCTTGCTCCGAGTTAGATCTATTTCTTTCCTCTGTAGCCAGCTCTAGTTTATTTTCCATTATGTACCTTTTAACATAAATGACTGTGCCAAAAGGGCAAGTGACTCAAACATTATTTTTCTTCAGTTGTAATGAAGACTTCTAGATGCTGGGAAAGGGGGACTCCGTTTCAGATTTCCCGATTACGTGACTGAGACTTGAAAACTCTTGTTCCTCTCAGTTCACCAACTGATAGCAAAAGGGATCACACAAAGTTGGCATAGATAACCTCCTAGAGACTGTTTTTTCGTTTTCAGAATTTTATTAAGCTCTGTTATGTGATACACACTTTTATATATAATGTAGGAGACATCCACTTGGGATGAAAATCAAAGAAACTCAGGTCTCCTTGGAAGTCAGTAGCTTAACCCAAGTATTAAGTGCCTTTTTGAACTCTGTGAAAACTGTCATCTCTTTTACCTACATCAAGAACAATGAACCAAAAGAAACTGTTGTTTATAAAGAAGTACAGTGAAATTTAAGTGTCCAAAAAAATCTGACCATTTGCTAACATGTTTCATGGTTAGTGGTGTAGTCTAGGAGAAGTGGAGGGAACTGCAGTCCACCATGGTTTGCCCCTAGCAAGGATCCAAGGACCCTCGGATACTGCCCTCTCTCCCGCTTGGGCCTGAAGATGGCTGGTGGGTGTTATTTTCCTTGGCCTAAATCCTGAGAATGAACAGGCAGCATTAGAGAGGCAAAAGGAAGCAACCAGCTTGTCAGGGAATTATGAAGTGGCCTACCGGGCAGGCATCTGAAACCACATCGGCAACTTCAGGGAAGTCTAGGTGCCTATGTTTAGGTTTTAGGAAAATACAAACAAAAAGCAGTGTGGCCTGATAAAGTACATCTGTTCGGTTGCCGCTTTAACTGTGGCAGTGTACACTTCACATACGGTCCCTTGGTCTGCTCGGCAGTGGCTGGACTGGATGTCAGGGCCTGGGGCGGTGGCGCCTCTTCCTTGTCTCTGACAGAATCTCAACATTTCCCTGTTATTTGTTCAGAAAAGGCGGCCATGGTTTGGTAGGAAAGAACAGTTTGGCAACCACAACTGGTCATTAAGAACTATTTATGTGTATAAAGAGGTTGTAAGTATTGATTGAGATGCAGTTAATTCTATTTTATAGAATTGCAAAGTGTTATTAAAAACTTAGGTTTTGGACAAGTCACTGTGTTAATGCCAGACCTTGTATTCTGCAAGTGGGGCAGGAGTTGTGGAGCTTCTTTTAGTTGGAGACTCTGCTGAGCTGGCAGGCACTTCTCAGGGTCTGAGTAGTAATAGGTTGTATTCTGCAACACATGTTCTAAAAATGATCTCACTTCCATGACTCTTAAGACCTAGATAAAACTCATAATTCTCTAAGTGGAACATGTGGTTTAATGACTATTGGGAGGATGGATAAAATTGGGACTTTCATTTTTATCCATTCTGGAAACCTCCCCTCCTCAAAACAACTGTGTGTCTTGGGGTCTCAGTGGGCCATGCATAAGCCTTTGAAAGTTTAACAGTATCTAAGTTTAAACACTTTTGGTTGCAAGTATTGGAGAACAATTCAAGTCAGCTTAAAACAAAAAGAAACCTATTTTAAAAGTTACAAATATGTCTCATGCTGCTCAAGAAGCCAGGCCTCAGGAATATGCTAGAACCAGGACCTGAAGCTGCACCAGGAACTCAGTGTCTGCCCTTCTCTCTCATCCTTTCTCTAGACTACTTTATTTCTCTGCCCCTCAGAAGTATATCCATCCCACAACTCAAAAATTTACGTTAAAATTCCAAACACAAACACACCCAAATCCTAACTCCAAAATACCAAGAGACTGAGGGAAACAGATTCCTTTGGGTACTTTAAGCAGGAAGTGATTAATAGAGGGGACCAGGTGCTCATGAAAATTCTGGATGAACTGAAGAAGTAGGTTCTAGGCTGTGTCTGCACGTCTGGGTCACTCACCAGAGGAGCTTCTAGCTTTGAGGCTCCTCTGAAGAGCTTTCCAATTGAGAAGCCCTTGCAGTTGTTTATCAACATCTGGGCAGCTGGAGAATGGATATGAATTCTGCTGCAGAAATGCCAAAAAGGGAAGGGATGCTGGGCTCCAATTTGCTTCTGCTTCCAAGTCACAAGCAGGTCCAAACAAGTGGAACTTAATTCACAAAGAGAACCTAACTGCAAGGTAGTCGAAGCAATGTAGGGTTTTTATTTGCTTTCCCACCTCTCCAATTAGAACAAAAGTTCTAGAATGAAGGAGAGCCAATTCGTAGTATCTACCATAGATTATGTATCTGCCCATGGCTGACTCAGCTGTGGCCAGGGAGGCAGGGACACACGGTACACATGGATGCCTGGGGCTCACCCTTTGGGTGAGAAGGATGGCTTATGAGCTGGGCAGATAATCCAAATGGAATTCATTACCCACTTGAGATCCTTTCACAAGTATTTATGGAAGCCCAACCACGTGCTATGTTTAGCAACTCGTACTTCTGAGTTCAGAAGCTGGGGGTGGGGGATGGTGAGCAACAGTTTTCACATTTATTGTTTCATAAATTTGAGGGTTTTTTTTGTATTGCTACGGAAACATTTTTATCATCTCAATGTTTTGCCTTAAAATAAGCTTATGATTCAGTTATCTTCTCCCCGCCCCCACAGCTGCCCACATTGGTGTTGGAATAAGTGGACAAGAAGGCATGCAAGCTGTCATGTCAAGTGACTATTCCTTTGCACAGTTCAGATACTTGCAGAGACTGCTGTTGGTGCACGGCAGGTGGTCTTACATAAGGATGTGCAAGTTCCTACGATACTTCTTTTATAAAAACTTTTCATTTACTTTGGTTCATTTCTGGTACTCCTTCTTCAACGGGTACTCTGCACAGGTAATATACCATCATCATTATTATTAAATGAGTAGAGCCCTTCTCTTACATGAATAAAACTACGTCTGAAATTTTCTTCCCCCTCCATATTTGCAGTTTTGGTGCTCTCTCTTAACAGCTGAGGTACAGATTAAGTTTATGAATCTTCTAAAATGTTTCTGGTGCTTTAAACCTATTTTATTTTGCCTTTAAAAAGGTAGGATTTGTTCCTGGTCTGTTGACTTTTGTTTATGTGTCTTTGCCTTCACCGTAGATTTTTTTTTTTCCCAAGTCACCTTGCCATTAAGAATAGTGATAACAAATTGTTCAACTTTGAAAAAATTGTTCAAATTTAAGTATAAAATTACATTGGGGCTGAAGGGATTATATAAATTGGGGATGATCATAGATCTAACATCATGTCTCCACCGTTGGTTTTTAAATTTTAACATTTTGCTGAAATGGGAGTGGGGGCATATCTACAATGTTAAATTGTTGATATGGCAGAAACACACCATTAGCAAAAAACCTAAGTCAGTGCCTGTGGTTGTCCAAACTTCTTTGATGCTATGCTACAGACAACTGGCATGAGAGGAGGCCAGGTGTAGAAACTGGAGGCCAGGATGTCTTGGGGTTTTGAGCAAGGTTGGGGCCTTCTTCCTGTTTCTGTGCAGGATGGTGTATCACTGTTGGTGCTGAGTAAGCCCATTTCCTCTATCCCCCACTGAGGACTGGGGTGTGCACAGCCTTGCTTATCCTTTTCAGAAGCATCTTTCTTATATTCAAATTCTGGTTTATAAAATGTTTAAATGGAAATGCTGGACTGGCAAAAGAAAAGTATATTTGAACGGTACTTACGTGCTTTTGAACCAGTTGTATGTAATCTAATTCATTAATAAAAGGGATATTAAAAGACGATGAACACTGATTTGTTTTCCAGCATTCTTCAAATAGACCAGACTCCTTTTCCAAAAACTTTTCAGAGTCTATTTCTCCACTTATTTTACGGGGAAGATAATTGCCTGTGGAAAGCCCTTTGATTCTGTCCATTCCATCAAAACAAACTCGTGCCTGCTACTGGCATAGCTGGCGGGGGGAGGGGTGTTTACTTTCCCTGGGGACACCCCTGCTTTGAGGGCAGATGCGCACGTATTAACTAGGTGGGCGACATTTCTTCGTCGGTGACACAGACTCTGTCATCTCCTCACAGACCGCGTACGAAGACTGGTTCATCACCCTCTACAATGTGATCTACACCAGCCTGCCCGTCCTCCTCATGGGGCTGCTCGACCAGGTAGGAGCCTGGCGCTGACAGGGTCGCTTCTGGACAGACTGAGTGACTGTTTCAAAGCAAATATTTCAATGCATTCTTTTGGTTTTCACTTCTTTCTGAGTAAACCCTATTATATTTCTGCTGTCAGGCAATCAGAGCAACTGCTATGCTTGTTTTATAGTAAGAAAAGAGGATTTCTGTGCTTGGGTTGAATTCATTGACAAAAGAGTTTATTACCCTCATTTCGGACACTAAGATTTTCTTGTTAGATACCTAACAGTATGTCTCTACAATAACAACTTACACATCTTTAAAGTAAATTATTTTAATACCTTCCCAAACTTACAGGTTTAATTTCCAAATTAGTCCACATTCTATCTAGTAGCAACTTTTACAGAAACTGCTTTCAAAAATAAAAAGAATAATTTGGAATTAACTCATCGATGTGTATGTGAAAATGCTTTCCCAAAGTATTAGAAAAAATGCATTCTCAGGAAGTAAAAATCGGCTTCCTACACTTCTTTAAACATTACTGATCTGCTTTCTTAAGTAGCAAAATAGTAATACTTTACCTAATCTCAGAATTAAATATCAAATGATGGTGGACTACAGTAACGAGGTTGCTCTCTGCACAATGAAATTATTCAGGATTTATCATCTTGTTTAGTTTTTGCCTTCCTAGAACTTAACAAGTTGCAACTCCTTTCGAGATGGAGGTTGTGACGTATCTCTTGAGTTCTTTGATCCTGATGGGCAGCACTCAACTGTAATTGTGTTTTCCCCTTAAGGATGTGAGCGACAAACTGAGCCTCCGCTTCCCCGGGTTATACATGGTGGGACAAAGAGACTTACTATTCAACTACAGGAGATTCTTCGTAAGCTTGTTGCACGGGGTTTTAACATCTTTGGTCCTCTTCTTCATACCTCTTGGAGCTTATCTGCAAACTGTGGGACAGGATGGAGAGGCGCCCTCAGACTACCAATCTTTTGCTGTCACAATTGCCTCTGCTCTTGTAATAACAGTCAATTTCCAGGTATGTGGCTTTAGTCAACTGTTTTCAGTACCTGTTGGTACTGTATGCATTTCTGTATGTAGACCAGCGTGCATATCCGCCTGGCTCCCATTCTTCCTCCAACTGAGGCTCTGCTGCTTTGCAAATATGAATGGATGCTATTCTCATCCCTTATACCAAACATATTTCCTATTTCTTGCCTGAGTCAAAGATAGCTTCTGATTGTTCAGTATTCGAGCCATACCATGCTTAAATTGCTGAATTCTATTTTCAGAATCCTTAGATCCTTTATTTCTTGCTAACTCCCCAAAATGAGTGCTCTGTTTTTCTCTGGTTTCCCAACAGATTGGCTTGGATACTTCTTATTGGACTTTTGTGAATGCTTTTTCAATTTTTGGAAGCATTGCAATTTATTTTGGCATCATGTTTGACCTTCATAGTGCCGGAATACATGTTCTCTTTCCATCTGCATTTCAATTTACAGGTTGGTATTTTCTAAATTCCAAAAATAAATAAATAGAAAAATGTCATTAATTTAGATTCTGACATAACTTCAGGGTAAGTAAAAACATAAACTGTAAATTACTGCTAGTGAAAATTAATGTCCTGACTAGAATTGGGGGTGGTGGGTTGGAAGGGTGGTAACGTGATGGGAGGAAAGCAAATTAAAATAACTAAGCTATAATTGTGCTTTTTTTCTTCCATAAAACCTAGTATTAGTAGGTTATTGGGAAACTGGGAATACATGTATTGCTGGTAGCACTATAATTTAATCTTTCTAAAGCACTACCTAGAAATATGTAATGAATTTTTGTGTACATTTTGATCCAGTATTTCCACATGGGGAAAATACCCTAAGATGAAACACACCAAATTTTGGAAAGATAATCTGTACAAAGACTGTATCACTACAACATTTCTAATTGTCTTTTAAAAATTGGAAATAACCCTCCCTAAGACCTAAGAATATCAAATTAGCTAAACAAACTATGAATCCCAGATGATGGAATTCTAGAACTTAAAAGTGGACTGCATCATTGGAAATACATATACAGAGCAATACGTAAACTTATGGAAAACAAAACAGTTTACAGCTATATAAAATATATGACAAATTGACAAATGCTAGAATGAAATGATAAATATCAAAATATTATAAATAGCGTGAATTAGAATTTATGAACATCTTATTATGGATAGAGTAGTTTGGATTCACAGTGGAAAAAAATTCCCCATAAACTCATTTCCCTGTAAAAGATTAGGTTTTTCTTTGTTTTAATGATCAGTTGTTGGGTTATAAAAGACAATTGCTGTGGTAACCCTTTTCTTATTGGGATTGAGCTCATTTTTTTTATGACTGTGTTCTTGCTTACTGACTCTGTGTTTTAAAATTTTAGTACCCACTTACTTAGAATATTCCCATAGGGAATGTGTTTTAAACCCATACACATTTATGCTATTATTTTTATAAACTCACAGTGTAAGTACAGAAAATATTGTGAGAAATTTGGTTCTAGTTTTAAAATTGAGTAGTATACGGTCACCTGGTTGTATTACAGAATTGAATTGTTACTTCCTCTGACATAAAAACTAGTAGCCTAATTCAGTGGTAAAAGCCTAGCTCTAGTCAGATGGACATGGGTTTTAATTCAGGAGTTGCCATAGCTAGTTCTGTTACCTTGGGCAAATTTTTTTACTCTCCACAAACTCAGTTTCTTCATGTGATAGAGGGCAATACTCCTCTCTCAGAAATGATTAAGTGGCATGACCTAAAACACCCAGCATAAGGCTTATCCCACAAATGGCAGTGCCCATTGTTAACACATGGCGTTTCAAACCAAAACTATAAATTGGAAGTGCTTTTTTAAGTTCCTGAAAAAATCCAAAAGTATAAATTGCCTACTTTTCCATTTTTAATTAATGCAATGTCAACAAATGTACTTTCTTTTTTCGCTATTTATATGTTCACTTATATACATTTGCCTTGTTCCAAAGAATATACGTGCCGAATTCTGCTTTGCTTAGTCTGGTTTTAAAATGTTCATTCCTTGAGAAGTGGTGGGATGTTCTCGGGAGGGCAATCTGGTTGTAAAAGCTCATCACAGAGAATCCACTTGTGGACTGTGGAATATCAGCTATGCCCCCCTTGGGATGAAAACCATTGTGATTCATTCTCTGTGCTTCTTCCAGGCACAGCTTCAAATGCTCTGAGACAGCCATATATTTGGTTGACCATCATCCTGACTGTTGCTGTGTGCTTGCTGCCTGTTGTTGCCACACGATTCTTGTCAATGACCATTTGGCCATCAGAAAGTGATAAGGTATAGAAAAAGAAAGTCTTCTCCTAACTCTGAGTGCCTCTCACGGAAATCAAAGCATTTCTCCAAAGCAGCTTTCCTGCAAAATTCTAAGCTCTTGGGAAGTTTGGTCTGAAAATTTTTTAGGACTACTCTTTTTTTTATTACAAAAATTACCAAATATCAAAAGGAAAATAGTATAATGAACCCCCATATATCTATCCTCTCAATTTAGCAATTATACTATTAATATTTTGCCCTGCATACAGGTTGGGGTTTTTCTTCATTTAAAGGAAAATGAAAAGTCTTGTAGCAGGATCCTTTGAGCTATAAGTAACAGGGAGATATGGCTCAAAATGGTTCAATGATGATGTATCACCTCCACTCACATCATAATTAGGTTTCAGGCTCAGCTGATGGGCAACTTAATGTTATCAAAAAAGAACTGGGGTTTTTTCCATCTCCCCCCTCTGCTGAAAGATGGCTACAGGAGTTCCCGGCATTGCGTCCTGACATGTCAATATCCAGGGGAAGATTAAAGACTGATTATGCTGTTGCTTTCCCTTAGGAGCCTGGCAACTTTTTTTTGTTTTGCCTGGGAACTTTTTATGGAAGGGCCCAGCACACTTTTCTCAGGCCTCATTAGCCAGAATTAGATCACATGCCCATTCCTGGACTAGTAGAGGGCAAGTCAAGTCGATCAGTCCTACCCCTGGGGGTGGCGTCCACATGGAGGAATGTGGCTGTAAGCAGGAGGATGGTACCTGAGTAAACTCCATTTCCATCAGAAAGGAGGAGAGAACAGCTGCTAGGTAGGTAGCCTTCACTATCCTCCAGCTTTCCCTCCTCCACTGACAAGGGTGTGCAGTAGCAACCCAGAAGGAGGCTAACAGTCTTTTCTAAACCTGTACCTTTATGAAATGGAAAGAGCACTAGTTTAGGAGTGGGAATCCTGGCACCCCATTTTCTAGCTCTGAGAGCTTAGAAACGTCATGTAACCTGCCTCCCTCCATTTCCTCCACTTTAAAGCGAGTATGGTTATGCCCGCCCCCAAATGAGGCAGGTGTGCAGCCAGTTCTTTTTTAACCTTACCCCATCTCTCCTGCTTTCGTAGATTCAGAAGCACCGAAAGCGGTTAAAAGCCGAAGAGCAGTGGAAGCGGCGGCAGAATGTGTTCCGCCGGGGCGTGTCCGCACGGCGCTCGGCCTACGCTTTCTCCCACCAGCGTGGCTATGCCGACCTCATCTCCTCCGGGCGCAGCATCCGCAAGAAGCGCTATCCCCTGGATGCGGTCATCGCCGATGGAACGGCAGAATACAGGCGAACCGTGGAGAGCTGAGGCGTTTGCTTCAGGTGACCTGTAGCAAAACAATCACACAAAGTAAAATGTCTTCTTTTTTTATGAGAGACTTGACTTTTTGGGAAAAAAAAAAAAATTTGTCACGAGGATGTTGAAGGCAATAACCTTTTTAACAAGCTACAATACTTGGGTTGGACTACTGCAATAGCAAAGCCAAGGAGACCTTTTGAAAAGTCGTATTCTTCAACTGTTGATGTTTTGTTTTGATTCAAAGTGAACGTTTTTAACCCCATCTCAATCTAGGACAAGAGAATTAGAAAACGTCTTATTTCAGTTCAAATGGTATTGTACTGTAAAATTACAATTAGATTTTCCTGTCTGGGATCTTCAGCACAAATTTCTCAGACGCTCCTTTTTTCCGGGAGTCCACCCTACTAACAAAGATCTTTTATTTACAATGGTAGTAACGAAAGATTCATGAATGTTCATCCCCTAGAAGCTAAGTGGTCTGATGACTTTTTCAGAGTCGATAACGGGGCTGCCTGGTTTCATGTTCTCATATTGGTTTACTAATTCAGCTCAATCAACAAAAATTAATTCACGTTTCATAAGTACAAGGTTTTGATCTGTTTCAGTTTACTACCAGGTTAAAAGAGCACATTACATATGTTTACTCTTACTATTATATATTATTTCAGACACTTCCTGTAGTACCAAGTGCATTTATTTTCTACTGTCATTAAAAAAAGATACTTAAATATTTATGGGCTTTTTAAAAAAAAGCTTTTAAAAACTGAGGGTATCAGTGATAAATTGCAGAATATTTTGCAAAGCTTTCTTTTGAAAAGCAAACTTTTGTGCCTGCCTATATGTAAAGTATTTTATAAGGGATTTGAACAGAGACCTCACTCTTTTCTACTTGTCTTATGTCTTGAGAGAAAAGGCTGTTGGTAGCCATATTTCTAAGACTAACAGTGTATCATTTTAAAACTGAACATAACTTTAGGCAATTATGGAAACTATCCTCAAAGAGGTAAAAGTTATTTATCCAGGGGCTTTTCTCACTCTGTGTGTTTCACACACTAGTTTCCATGTTTCAGTGAAGACAGAGAAGTGTCTTCAATAATTCTGTTCTTTACCATTAGGTTGTGAATGTTCACAATATCTGTTCCTTTGAATTCCTTATGAGGAAATCACAGCATGTATATAGTTCATTGTCTAGATATGAAAAGAATATAGCTCTTTAGTCTACGGAAGTAAATTTCCGGAAGTTTACAACTGTTCTTTATCTTGTAAATTTAAAAATTGTAAGTTTTTTTGTGTAATTCTGTCAGTTTCAGATTTCTCTCCCGTTTTGCAAATTGTGGGAAAGGTCGACAATGCAAATGTGTCAAAGACTTACATGGTTGGGTGCAATATTAACAATTTTAAAATGCAAATTGCTTTGGATAAATTATTTCTATATTCTGTAAATCTGAGATTAATGTATATTTTTGTTTAAAAAATAAATGCTTTAGTAAAATCTTTGGAAGTACAATCTTTTAAAATATTTTTTAAGCTGGGTTTTTTATTTTAGACTGGGGCAGATGATGGAAGAATCTAGGCCTGCCTGGTTTTTAAAGGAACATAGGTGGTAAGAAGTAAGTTACTGGCAGGGTACTAAGTGTTAGGGTCAAAGTGGCTGAGAAAAGGATCAGACTACAGAGGTAGAGGGGATGGATTTATGGTTGGCAAGACCAACTGTATCCCGGGAGGGTGCATCTTAGGATATTAGGGAACAGTTTTTCCAAGTGACCTCAACTCTTTGGAGCCAGAATAAAAGCAAAGGTAAGCCTTGACCAAAAGTAGGGGCTGGGAAGTGAGTGCTGCCTTCATGTGATGTGAATGAAGCTTAGGAAAATTTTAAGACAGCTTCTAAAAGTCTTGTCAGAATCTGCTTCTAAGTTATAGCTATAATAAAACTTCTGGTGCACGGGACTTCCCTGGTGGTACAGTGGCTAAGAATCTGCCTGCCAATGCAGGGGACACGGGTTCGAGCCCTGGTCCGGGAAGATCCCACATGCCGCAGAGCAACTAAGCCCGTGTGCCACAACTACTGAGCCTGCGCTCTAGAGCCTGCGAGCCACAACTACTGCAGCCCGCACGCCTAGAGCCTGTGCTCCACAACAAAGAGAAGCCACCGCAATGAGAAGCCCACAAACCGCAACAAAGAGTAGCCTCCGCTCGCCGCAACTAGACAGAGCCCGCACATGGCAACAAAGACCCAACTCAGCCAAAAAATAAATAAATACAGTTATATATAAAAAAAAAAGGCTCATACTCTCAGACCCACCTGCACCAGGGCCCAGCACAGAAGGAGCCAACTGAAATGCACCCAGACTTTATGTAAGAGGCTTTATTGCTTACCTTAGAGTGTTGGTCCGAGGGGCAGGGGTCAGATTTAACACACATGCCTGCTGGGGTACCCTCCAAGGACAAAGGCTGGTGGATGCCATCTTTGTCTCACTCCTGCCGGCAGGGCGCCATCTTTTTAGTATTTTAATCTACATTCTTTTTTCCCCCCAGTCAGCACCATCTTTACGCCCTCCCTATGCTGCAATGTAGAGCACCAGTATCTCCAGAGGGGAGCTTTTACATGCATCTGGTACCCTTTTTTTATGTCTGGTACCCTGGTTTTTGTGACTACAACTCAGGGGACACCCCTGATTGCCTGGCTCTGGCGGCCAGTGGGGCTTATGCTCATGGGTCCAGCAGGACTGTAACCAACAGCAAAAGAGTTCTTAACCGGCTACCATCTCCAGGGCACAGCAAGAGGCAACAGTCCGAGGAGTCTTACTATGAGAGGCCCACTAACTTATCTTCATAACTGTGGCCTGAGATTTCCAAGGAAGCACACATCTAAGTGTCTACTGTAATGCTCTCCAGCAGCCTCAGAGCGTGAGCACTCTCTTTGCGCTTTCACCCTACAGCCATCAGAGCACTACTGTCTCCCAGGGAGGAGCTCATACATGTGTCTGGTCCCAGGTTTTACATCTGGTGCCTCAGTTTTTGTGGCTGCCACCTAGGGGATGCCCCTTAATCACCTGCCTCTGGGAGCCAGCAGGGCTTGTGTTCCTGGATCCCATGGTGTTGTTATAAATGGGGAGACAGTTCTTGGCCTGCTACCATCCCCAGGGCACAGTGAGACAGCAGACTGAAACAAACCCCAGTCATTCTGTGATAAAGGAATATTTGCTTGTCCTGGAGCTTTGGCCTGAGGGGCAGGCTTCTGGTTGGATGTAGGGACCTACTGAGATGCTCTCCTTGGACAAAAGCCAGAGGACACCATTTTTGTGCTCTCCATCTGCCCACCAGTATCTCTCAGAAAGGAGTTTGTACAGTTGTCTGGAGCCCCAATTTTTGTGACTGATACCCAGGGGGACACGTTTAGGGTATCCAGCTTTTGCAGCCAGCAGGGCTTATGCTTGCAGTCCTTCAGTACTGTATATATTTGTATATGCTGCTACCTGAGAGTCTAGCTTCCAATAAGCCTGCTAACTGAGATCCTCCTCTATGGATACTGACAGGTCTTGCACACGCTCAACAACTGAGAGCCTCTAAAATTAAAATGGGCAGCCTGGACAATCACAAAGGTATGAGAGACAAGCAAGAGCTAGGGCAGGGCTGGATGACAAGGTTCTCCTACATGAGGCCACCCCCTCAAGATTAAGGAGAGGTGGCTGTTTTACCTCCGCATAGACACCAAGACAGAGAGTCAAGGAAAATGAAGAAATAGAGGAATATGTTCCAAATGAAATAAGATAAAATCTCGGAGAAAGAATTAATGTAATGCAGATAAGTAATTTACCTCATAAAGGGCTCAAAACAAAGATCATAAAGATGCTTACCAAGCTCAGGAGGGGAATGGATGAACACAGTGAAATCTTTGACAAAGAGATAGAAGGTATAAGAAAGTATCAAATAGAAGTCACAGAGCTGGTGGTTGGGGGGTGGGATGAACTGGGAGACTGGGATTGACATACAGACACTACTATATAGAAAACAGATAACTAATGAGAACCTACTGTATAGCACAGGGAACTTTACTCAATGCTCTGTGGTGACCTAAATGGGAAGGAAATCTAAAAAAGAGTGGATATGTGTATGTGTATAACTGATTCACTTTGCTGTACAGAAAGAACTAACACAACATAGTAAAATCAACTATACTCCAATTAAAAAAAAAGTCACAGAGCTGAAGAAACAATGATCAAACTGAAAAGTACACTACTGGGGTTCAACAGTAAACTAGACGAAGCAGAAGAAAGGACAAGTGGGCAGTGGACTTCACCTAATCAGAGAAACAAAAAGAAAAATGAAAAAAAGTGAAGATAGCTTAAAGGACTTACGGGACAACATCAAATGGACCAACATTTGCATTAAAGGGGTCACAGAAATAGGAGAGAGGAGAAGACTCATTTGAAGAAACAACAGTTGAAAACTTCCCTAACCTGGGGAAGGAAACAGACACCTAGGTGCAAGAGGAACAGATAGTTTCAAATAAGAACTCAAAGAGACCCACACCAAGACATATTATAATTAAAATGTCAAAAGTTAAAGACAAGGAGAGAATCTTAAAAGCATGAAGAGGAAAACAACTTTTTATGTACAAAGAATCCCCCCTAAGACTATCATGAGATTTTTGAGCAGAAGTTCTGCAGGCAATATAGGGAGTGGCATGATATATTCAAAGTGATTAAAGAAAAAAAACTTTGAACAAAAGAACACTGTATCTGGCAAAGTTGTCATTCAGAACTGAAGAGATAAAGAGTTTTCCAGACAAGCTAAAACTAAAGGAGTTCATCAACACTAGACCAGCCTTACAAGAAATGTTAAAAGGACTTCTATAAGCTGATAGGAAACTGTGCTAATCAGTAACAGGAAAACATGAAAGTCTCACTGGTAAAAGTAAATATATAGTAAAATTCAGAATAATCTAATGTTATAAAGGTGGTACATTAATCACTTACAAAGCTAGTATGAAAGTTATGTAAAGGCCAACTAGCCCGAGGCAGGGGAACGCACTCAGACTCACAGGTTGCATCAGACCAAAACTTTCCGGACCACCCAGTTCCAGAAACTGACCTGGAGACATTCCGGACCACCCAGTTCCAGGAACTGACCTGGGGACTTTCCACCCGGCCCAGCCTTCCCGCCTTTTGAGGGGCGGGACTAACGGTCCCAAGACTGATGCAACCAGCACCAGATATTGCCACGATACCCGAAGAGACCACCAAATAAGGAATAACCTGCTCCCTCCCGGATTCACCACACCCCTTTCCCTTCTTCCCCTATAAATTCTGCCCAAACCGGGTGCGACTTCTCTGGCCCCTTTCTCTCGGACCAGTGAACCTCGCCCAGGAGCGTTCCCAAATAAAGCTTGTTTAAGCTCTCCTCCGTTTCTTGGTGCTGTTCCTTACAAGTTAAAGGACAAAAGTAGTAAAAAATGTAACTATAATAATTTGCTAAGGCATACACAAAATAAAAAGATGTAAATTGTGACGTCAAAAACATAAAACAAGAGGAAGCAGAAAATAAAAATATAGAGCTGTAGGATGCATTCAAACTTTTAAGTTGTTAGCACCTTAAAATAAACTGCTATAAATATAAGTTGTTATACGTAAGTCACAGAAAAAAACCCATAGTAGATACACAAAAGACAGAGATAAAGGAATCTAAGCATACCACTACAGGAAAGCATCAAATCAGAAAGGAAGCAAGAGAAGAAAAGAACAGAAGAACAATAAAACAGCCAGGAAACAAGTAACAAGATGGCAATAAGTACATACCTATATATAATTACTTTAAATGTAAAAGAACTAAATTCTCTAATCAAAAGACATAGAGTGGCTGAATGGATTAAAAAGAAAAAAGATCCATCTATGCTGCCTACAAGAGACTCACTTCAGATGTAAAGGCACACAGACTGAAAGTGAAAGGATAGGAAAAATATATTCCATGCAAATGAAAACCAAAACAAGCTGGGGTGGCTATACTTATATCAGATAATATAGTTTAAAATAGTCTGTAATAAGAGATAAAGAAGATCATTACATAGGTACAATGGGGTCAATCTAACAAGAGGATATAACATTTGTAAATATTTATGAACACAACATAAGAGCACCTAAGTGTATACAGCAAATATCAACAGACCTGATGAGAGAAATAAAAAGCAATACAATAACATTAGGTGACTGTAATACCACAGTTTCACGAATGGATAGATCATCCAGACAGGAAATCAATAAGGAAACACTGGTTTTAAACATGTTAAAGCAAATGGACATAACAGATATATATACAGAACATTCCATCCAAAAGTAACAGAATACACATTCTTCTCAAGTGTACATGAAACATTCTCCAGGGTTGATCATTTGTTAGGCCACAAAACAAGTCTTAATAAATTTAAGACTGAAGTCATACCAAGCATCTTTTCTGACCACAATGGTATAAAACTAGAAATCAATCAGAAGAATAAAACTGGAAAAATCACAAATATATGAATATTAAATAACATACTACTGAACAACCAATGAATCAAAGAAGTAATCAAAAGAGAAATTTTAAAATACCTTGAAACAAACAAAAATGGAATACAACACACCCATAAGATGTGCCAAAAGCAGTTTGAAGAGGGAAGTTCATAGCAATAAATGCCTACTTCAAGAAACAAGAAAAATCCCAAGGATTTTACACCACCTCAAGGAACTAGAAAAAGAAGAATAAAGCCCAAAGTCAGTAGAAGGAAGAAAATAACAATGAGCAGAATGGAAATAACTGCTCTAAAGACCAAAAAAAAAAAAAAAAAAAAAAAGATTTTAGAAAAGATCAATGAAACTAAAAACTGGTTTTTCAAAAAGATAACAAAATTGACAAACTGTTAGTGAAACTCACCAGAGAGAGAGAGCTCAAATAAAATCTGAAATGAAAGAGGAGAAATTACAACTGATACCATAGAAATACAAAGGATCCTAAGAGGTTACTATGAACAATTATATATCAACAAATTGGACAACCCAGAAGAAATGGAAAATGTCGTAGAAACATATAACCTAACAGGATGAATCATGAAGAAACAGAAAATCTGAACAGACCAAATACTAGTAAGGAGATTGAATTAGTAATTAAAAACCTCCCAAGAAAAAAAGTCTAGGGCCAGATGGCTTCATGGGTGAATTCTACAAAACATTAAAAGAATTAATACCAATCCTTCTCAAACTCTTCCAAAAACCAGAAGAGGAAGGAACACTTCCAAACTCATTTTATGAGGCCTGTATTACCCTGATACCAAACCAGAAAAGGATGCCACAAGAAAAGGAAATTACAGGCCAATATCCCTGATGAACATATATGAAAAAAACCTCAATAAAATATAGGCAAACAGAATTCAACAATACATTAAAAGGATCATGCACCATGATCAAGTGGGATTTATTCTAGGGATGCAAGGATGGTTCAACATCCACAAATCAATCACTGTGATACAGTACAGTAACAAAATGAAGGATGAAAATCACATGATCATCTCAATAGATGCAGAAAAAGCACCTGACAAAATTCAACATCCATTTATGATAAAAACTGGGTATAGTGGGTATAGAGATATTATGTTGAGGTATACATACCTCAACATAATAAGGGCCTTATATGATAAGCCCACAGCTAACATACTCAATGGTGAAAAGCTGAAAGCTTTTTTTCTTCTAGTATCAGGAACAAGCTAAGGATGCTACTCTTACCACTTTTATTAAACATGGATTTAGAAGTCCTAGCCAGAGTAATCAGGTAAGAAAAAGAAAAGGCATCCAAATCAGAAAGAAAGAAGTGAAACTCAATATTTGCCAATGACATGATATTATAGAAAACTTTAGACTCCACCAAAAAACTGTTAAAACTAATACAACAGTACAGTTGCAGCATACAATATCAATACAGTTGACATTTGAACAACAGAAGTTTGAACTGCATGGATCCACTTACACATTACTTTTTCTCAATAAATACACACTACAGTACCACACAATCTTGGTGGTTGAATCTGTGGATGTGGAGTGCCAGCTATAAAGTTATATGCAGATTTTTGACTGTGTGTGTGGGGGGGGGGGGAGTCAGTGCCCCAAACCCCACGATGTTCAAGGGTCAATTATATATAAAAACCTACTGGGTTTCTATACACTAATAACACAAGAGCAAAAAAAAAAAAAAGGAGGTGAAAGGCCTGTACAATGAAAACTGTAAGACACTGATGAAAGAAACTGAAGATGACACAAATAAATGCATAGATATTCCATGCTCATGTACTGCAAAAATTAATGTTTTAAAAATGTCAATACTACCAAAAGCAATCTACAGATTCAATGCAATCCCTATCAAAATTCCAATAGCATTTTTCACAGAAATACAATAAATAATCCTAAAATTTGTAAAGACCCACAAAAGACTCTGAGTAGCCAAAGCCATCTTGAGAAGGAAGAACAAATCTGGACTCATCACACTCCCTTATTTCAAACAATATTACAAGTTATAGTAATCAAAACAGCACAGTATTGGCATTAAAGAGACACATCAATCAATGGAACAGAATAGAGAGCCCAGAAATAAACCCATGCATATATAGTCAATTAATTTACAACAAATGAGCCAAGAATATACAATGCAGAAAGGACAGTCTCTTCAATAAATGGTGCTGCATGCAAAAGAATGAAACTGGACCATTCTCTTACACCATACACAAAAATTAACTCAAAATGGACCAAATGTTTGAACATAAGACCTGAAATAAGTGGTAAGTTCCTTGATATCAGTCTTGGCGATAATTTTTTGCATTTGACATGAAAAGCAAAGGCAATAAAAGCAGAAATAAACAAGTGGGACTATGTCAAATTAAAAAGCTGCACAGCAAAGGACATCACTGAATGGGAGAAAGTATTTGCAAATCATTTTTCTTATATGGGGTTAATATACAAAATATATAAAGAATGCATACAACTTAATAGCAAAAAAACAAACAGTACAACTAAAAAATAAACATTTTTCCAAAGAAGACATATAGATGGCCAACAGACACATGAAAAGGTACTCACATCACTAATTATCAGGAAAATGTAAGTCAAAGCCACAATGAGATATCACCTCACACCTGTCAGAATGGCTATTATCAAAAAGACAACCGGGCTTCCCTGGTGGCGCAGTGGTTGAGAGTCCGCCTGCTGATGCAGGGGACACGGGTTCGTGCCCCGGTCCGGGAAGATCCCATATGCCGCAGAGAGGCTGGGCCCGTGAGCCACGGCCGCTAAGCCTGCGCGTCCGGAGCCTGTGCTCCGCAGTGGGAGAGACCACAGCAGTGAGAGGCCTGCGTACCGCAAAAACGAAAACAAAAACAGAAAAAACAAACCAAAAAAGACAACAAATAACAAGTGTTGGTGAGGATGTAGAGAAAATGATCACCTGTGCACTGCTGGTGGGAATATAAATTGGTGCAGCCACGATGGAAAACTATGGAGGTTCCTCAAAAATAAAAATAGAACTACCACACAATCCAGCAATTCTACTTCTGTGTATTCATCCAAAGTAAATGAAAATACTGTGTCAAAATGATATCTGCACCCCCATGTTCACAGCAGCATTATTTACAATAGCCAAGATATGGAAACAAACAAAGCATCCATCAATGGATGAAAGGATGAAGAGAATGTGGAATATATATACAACTGTTGTATATTATTCAGCCATGAAAAAAATAAATAAAATTTCATCATTTGCAACAACATGGATGGACCTTGAGGGCATACTAAGTGAAATAAGCCAAAGAAAGACAAATACTATATGGTCTCACTTTATATGTGGAATCTAAAAAACAAAACAATAAAAAACAAACAAACAAAAACAAAAAACTCCTTTGCTCATGGATACAAAAAAACTGGTGGCAGATTGGGAGGTGGGAAAAATAGGTCAAAGGGGTAAAAAAACACAGACTTCCAGTTATAAAATAAATAAGTCATGAGAATGTAATGTACAGCATGGTGACTCTAGCTAATAACACTGTATTGTACATTTGAAAGTTGCTAAGAGAGTCTTTTTTTTTAAATTTAATTTTCTTTTCTCTCTCTCTCAATCTCGCCCGTGAGGCATGCAGGATCTTAGTTCCCTGACCAGGGATCGAACCCATGCCCCCTGCATTGGGATAATGGACTCTTAACCACTGGACCACCAGGGAAGTCCTGAGACTAAGTTTTAAAAGTTCTCAACCCAAGAAAATAAAATTGTAACTGTATGCTGAAGGATGTTAACTAGACTTACTGTGGTGATCATTTCACAATATATACAAATATCAACTCATTATGTTTGAATATTACATGTCAATTATATCAATTAAATTTTTAAAAAATTTAGAAAGGGATGAAATGATAATACATGCTACATAGTGCGTGAACCCTGAAAACATGCTAAGTAAAAGAAGCCAGATTCACAAGGTTACATATTTATGATTCCTTTTATGTGAAATACCCAGAATAGGTAAATCCATAGAGACAGCTGATTGGTGACTGCCAGGGGCTGGGAACAGGAGGGTATAGGGAACAAATGCTAAATGGGTGTATTAGTCAGGGTTCTCCAGAGAAACAGTACTAACTGGTGTTTAAGGAATTGGCTGACACCATTGTGAGGGTTGGCAAGTTTAAAATGTGCGAAGTAAGAGGCTGGCAGGCTGAAATTCCAATAAGGGTTGATGTTGTGGTTTTGAGTCCAAAGGCTGGAAACTGAGCTGAGTTTTTATGCTGCAGACTGGAGGCCAAATTCCTTCTTCCTTGGGGAACCTCAGACTTTTATCTTAAGGCCTTCAACTAATTAGATGAGACCCACCCACATTACAAAGAGTATTCTGCTTTATTCAGTCTACTGATTTAAATGTTAATAACACCTTCATAGTAACATCTAGATTTGTGTGTGACCAAACAGTTGGGCACCACAGCCTACCCAAGTTGACACATAAAATTAACCATCACAATGGGAATGGGCAGTGAATTAGCCCATCAGCAGCATCTATCAGAGGCATCATTACTTCTTCATATTTATATGGCGAGAAGACCTTTAAACTGATCCTAAGTAAGCACTACAACCTTGAAGGCTAAGGTGGTTTTAGCTTTGTTATTGTTTTGTATAAAAAGAAAATCAGTTTTTCTAGTATTCTTTCAGTTGATGTGAAATTCATGTACATAAAAGTAACCATTTTAAAGTGTACACTCATAATATTGTGTAAGGGGATATATGTATATGTATAGCTGATTCACTTTGCTGTACAGCAGAAACTAACACAACAATGTAAAGCAACTACACTCCAATAAAAATTTTAAAAAATTAAATTAAAAAACAATGTTGGGCTTCCCTGGTGGCGCAGTGGTTGAGAGTCCGCCTGCGGATGCAAGTGACACGGGTTCGTGCCCCGGTCTGGGAAGAACCCACATGCCGTGGAGCGGCTGGGCCCATTGAGCCATGGCCACTGAGCCTGCGCGTCCGAAGCCTGTGCTCCGCAACGGGAGAGGCCACAACAGTGAGAGGCCCGCGTACAGCAAAAAATAAATAAATAAAAAACAATGTTGTGTAACCACCACATCTATCAAGTTCCAAAACATTTTCATTACCACAAAAGAAAAGCCCATACCCATTGTGATGGTTAATTTTAATGTGTCAACTTGGGTTGACAGATGGCAGAGAGAAAATTAGGTTACTGACATAGTTGAACTGCTAGTAGTACCTCCAGACTACTTCCATATGAGAAAAATAAATCCTTACTTGCTTAAGCTGTGTTAGGTTTTCTGCTACTTATGGCTGAAAGCAATTCTAAATGACACAACGGAAGAAATAACAGCAAATCCAAAAAAGGAAGAAGTTTAAAGGGGGAGAATAATTTGAATACAACTAGACAAAAAAATAATAATAAATTAGATACATAAAAATTGTGAGAAAGGAAAAATGTATTACTTTTGAAGGTAATATGGTGGTATTCTTGGAAAACACAGTAGAGTCAACTAAAAAACTATGATAGTTAGAATTCAGCAAGATAGTGGGAACAAAACAAATATAAAGATAACTTTCATTTATACCCAAAACAAACAGAAGATATAATGGGGAAAAGATGGTACAGTTGACCCTCGAACAAGGTCGGGGTTAGGGGGGCTGACTCCCTGCACAGTTGAAAATCTGCATATAACTTTACAGTTGGGCATCCATATCTGCAGTTCTACATCCATGGATTCAACTAACCATGGATTGTGTAGCACTGTAGTACTTATTGGAAAAAAATCCACATATAAAGTGGCCCTGTGTAGTTCAAATCTGTGTTGTTCAAGGGTCAACTATGTTTACAATTGCAACAAAAATGATAAAATACTGAGGAATAAACTTTACAACTAAGACCTCTACGAACAAAGCTTTAAAACAGTAGTGAATTCAAAAGAATAGTTAAGCAAATAAAAGGCATGTCATGTTCCCGGATAAGACATAATACCATAAAGAGTTGAGTCTCACTAATATATAAATGGCATATGATCCCTATAAAAATGCCAACAGTTTTCTTTAATACACAGACTGATTCTAAAGTTCATATGAAAAGATTAATAAGAGCCAGAAAACTAACAGAGAAAGCAATGAGGGGAGACTACCGCTACCAGACATTAAATATAATTTTAAAACTGATTTAAACAGTGTGATTCTGATGCTTGATTACACATTCCATGGAACAGATCAGAAGATCCAGAAATAGCCCCAAACATATGTAGAGATTTACTACACATAAAGGTGGTATCAAAGATCAGTGGGGGGTGGTGCTTCACTGGTAGCACAGTGGTTAAGAATCCGCCCGCTAATGCAGGGGACAGGGGTTCAAGCCCTGGTCCGGGAAGATCCCGCATGCTGCAGAGCAACTAAGCCCGTGTGCCACAACTACTGAGCCTGTGTTCTAGAGCCCATGAGCCACAACTACTGAAGCCCATGCACCTAGAGCCCATGCTCCTCAACAAGAGAGGCCACCACAATGAGAAGTCCACACACTGCAATGAAGAGTTGCCCTTGCTCGCCACAATTAGAGAAAGCCTGTGCGCAGCTACGCAGACCCAATACAGCCGGAAAAAAAAAAAAAATCAGTGGGGGAAAGACAGGCTTTTTAATTAATGGTGTTGGAACAACAGGAAAACAAACTGAATACCTTACACTGTAGTAGAATAAACTGCTAATAAATAAAAGATTTGAAAGTAAAAATACTCATAAAAGTACTAGAAGAAAAACATCAGAAAATTCAAATACAGACTTGGAGTAAAGAAAGCATTTCTAATTAAGACTAGGGAATTACCTGGTGGTTCAGTGGTTAGGACTCAGTGCTTTCACTGCCAAGGGCCCGGTTCAATCCCTGCTGAGGGAACTAAAATCCCACATGCCGCACAGCACAGCCAGGAAAAAAAAGGGCACTGGGGCTAAAAACACAAAGCTTCAAAGGAAAGGCTAATAAGTTCAAATACATAAATGTAAAAGCCTTCCTTATTACAAAAAACAAAAAAAGATAAATGGTAGGGACTTCCCTGGTGGCACAGTGGTTAAGAATCCACCTGCCAATGCAGGGGACACGCGTTCAAGCCCTGGTCCAGGAAGATCTCACACGCCGCAGAGCAACTAAGCCTGCATGTCGCAACTACTGGGCCTGCGCTCTAGAGCCTGAGAGCCACAACTACTGAGCCCGCATGCCTAGAGCCCGTGCTCTGCAACAAGAGCAGGCACTGCAACAAGAAGCCCGCACACCACAATGAAGAGTAGCCCTCGCTCACCACAACTAGAGAAAGCCCGCAGGCAGCAACAAAGACCCAACACCGCCAAAAAACAAATAAATAAATAACTTAAAATAATAATAATAAATGGTGAAGTGGATAAAAATACATTTGCAACTTGTGAGACAAAGAGCTAATTTCCCTAATAAATAAAGGCTTCCTTGGATCTGAAAGACTCCAACAATCCAGCAGAAAAAAAATGGGCAAAGCACACAAAGAAATCACGAAAAAAAAATACAAAAGACTGCTACACACAAAGATGTTTAACCTTATCTGTAATAAAGGCAAATCAAAATGATTCAGTGGACCACGTTCACCTATCAACTTGGCAAAAAAGAAAAAGGTTGGCAATGCAACACTGAGACTATGGCAAACAAACCCTCTATTTTATAATATTACTGGTAGGAATATAAATTGATGAAAACTCTTAGCAACTTAGCAACGTCTGTTAAAATTTTAAATGTGTATATCTTTTGACCTAGCAATCACATTTCTCAAATTTATCCTGCAGCTATATTTGCCCACAAGGGAAATGACATGTACTATTGTACTGCAGTACTGTTCATAATAGCAAAACACTGGCAATGAACTAGAAATCCATCACAAGGGACTGGTTAAATGAAGTAAAGTACATCCCCGTGACAGAACACAATGACACTGTAATGGAGACTATCAGAGAATAAGATCTCCATGATTCATTATGACATGACAAAAGCCAGGTACAGAACTGTGTTTGTGGTGGCTACCTTTTATGTATAAAACAAAAGAGGGTAAGGAGATTAAATTGATCTATAGATTCAACACAATCCCAATCAAAATTTCATAGGATTTTTTGGGTAAAAATTGACAAACTGATTCTAAAATTTAAATGGAAATGCAAAGAACCTAAAATAGCCAAAATGAGAAAGAAAAATAAAGTCGGAGAAGCTAACATTACTTGATCTGGAGAATTATTATACAGCTATATAGTAATCAAAACAGCATGATAGGGCTTCCCTGGTGGCACAGTGGTTGAGAGTCCACCTGCTGATGCAGGGGACACGGGTTCGTGCCCCGGTCCGGGAAGATCCCACATGTCGCGGAGCAGCTGGGCCCGTGAGCCATGGCCGCTGAGCCTGTGCGTCCGGAGCCTGTGCTCCGCAGCGGGAGAGGCCACAACGGTGAGAGGACCGCGTACCGAAAAAAAAAAAAAGCATGATATTGGCCTAGAGACAGAAAATAGGTCAGTGAACAGAGTAAAAAGTCCAGAAATGAATCCACGTATATATGAACAACCAATTTTTGACAAAGGTACAAAGGAAATGAAATAGAGAAAGGATAACCTTGTCAAAAAATGGTGCGGGAACATTTGGATATTCACACGTAAAAAAACCAAAACGATGAGCTTGGATCCATACCTCAAGAGTAGCAAAAGATTTGAATAGATGCTTCAACAAAGAAGATATTCAGGAGTGATGTTACCAAGATGGCAACATCGGTTGTTCCTGACTTCACTCCCCCTCATAAGGAGATCAACTAACAACCATTCATTGACAAGACTCCACTGAGAGGATCCTAGGAGGCTGGAGAGAGGCTAAAGCACCCCCCTGCAACAGAGACCAAGACAGACCTCCTTAGAAGGGTAAGAGGAGTGGTTACACGCTGATCACACTGCCCCTCCCCAAGGCAGCATGGCCCCACTCTGAGGGGTCTCCCTGAGCCTAAAGTTCCTGCCGTGGAAAAAGAGCCCAGGGTGCACCCAGCTCCTCCAGCATTCTGGGTTGTTTCTTGGGAGCTTACACTCTGGTCTTGCCCCACAGGGACTGTGGATAGATCTGCAGTGCTTGACCACTGGAAATCTGACTGTGATAGAGAGGGGAGAGGGGCTTGCAACAGCCAGTGCTCAGATCTTGGCAGAATGAGTTCCTACTTGTAGCACACAAGTGACAGCCCCAAGCGGCGGCTGTGCTCATCTGCAGAGCCAAGAAAGTAGCACACCTTGACCAGGGAATTCAGTGGGGTACAGATCTGTCTGACTTCAGTCTTCAAACAAAGAGCTTTGCAGCCCTGCAACCTGGCTTTCCCCACAGGGGCAGGGGACCTGTGTCACAGCCAGCATGCTGATTGTAGCTCCCAGTCCCTACCAGAAAGTCTGACCTGGTCCCACTGTGAGGCTGCTTGGAACTAGCCTGGGCAGGGGAACTAAGTTATAGCCCCACCCACTGCTGAATAGAGCCTTCGGTCCACTCGACCAGGGAATCTAACCACAGCACTCAGGAACCTGTGTAACCCGCCCAATAGCCCTGCTTACAGTGGTACCTGAACAGAGAGCACAGCCTCTGGCTTTCCCCATCTACAGAGCAAAAGCAGTAGCCCCATCTTGCCAGGAATTCAGTGCACAGTCTTGCCTGATTCAGGTTCCCAAACAAAAGGCTGTGCACCCCCTGGAGCCTGTCCTGCTGCCCCATCAGGGCAAGAAAGCTATTTCATAGTGCCATCTACTGCTGAGTACAGTACCTAGTTCCAACCATCTAGTAAGCCTGGCCAGAGTACCCATCTCACACCCTTGCTTGGGCAGGGAACCAAGCCAGCAGTCCTATCTAACTGTTCTCAGCCAGGGGCGTTCCCCCATGTCCCAACCCCAAAGCTCAGGCAGTGTCCTCACAGAAAAATAAACCCTGATGGTAAACCCCACCTGTTTATTACCAGCAGACACATCCAGAAGCCCAAACTGAGCGGACTGGTGAAGAAATGTCTCAACCAAAGTGAATAAAGTCTGGAAGAGGAACCTGCTAACTCAAGTGAGGAGATAACAACATAAAGAATCATGGGCCATGAAAAATCAGGTAAACATGACATCACCACAGGAAACTAATAAAGCTCTGATAACTGATCCTGAAGAAATGGAGATTTACCAGCTGTAAGATAAAGAATTCAGAACAGTCCTCTTAAAGTAGCTTAGTAAACTACAAGAACACACAGGCAACTAAATGAAATTAGGAGAACATTGCATGAGCAAAACAAGAAGTTCAACAAAGTAACAGAAACCCTCAACAAACAGATACCAAGAAATCCTAGAGCTGAAAAATACAATGACTGAACTGAAGAATTCAATAAAGAGCTTCAAAAGTAGACTTAACCATGCAGAAGAAAGAATCAATGTTCTAGAAAACAGGACATTTGAAATCCCGTCACAGGACCAAAAGAAAAAAGAATTTTAAAAAGTGAAGAAGGTATGTGGGACTTAAGGGACACAATCAAAACAATAACTGCATCGTGGGAATTCCAGAAGGAAAAGAGAAATAGAAAGGGTAAGAAAGTATATTTAACGCAATAATGGCTGAAAACTTCCCAAACCTGGGGAAAGAAATGGATATCCAGATCCATGAGGCCCAAAGGAACCAAATATGTTGAACGCAAATAGGGCTACACCAAGGCACACTATAATTAAACCATCAAAAGTCAAAGACGGGGCTTCCCTGCTGGCGCAGTGGTTGAGAGTCCACCTGCCGATGCAGGGGACATGGGTTTGTGCCCCGGTCTGGGAAGATCCCACATGCCGCGAAGCGGCTGGGCCTGTGAGCCATGGCTGCTGGGCCTGCGCATCTGGAGCCTGTGTTCTGCAAAGGGAGAGGCCACAACAGTGAGAGGCCCGCGTATTGCGAAAGAAAAAAAAAAAAAGTCAAAGACAAAGAAAGAATTCTAAAAGCAGCAAGAGAAAAAAGAGAAGTTATATAAAAGGGAAGCTCCGTAAGACTATAGGTGGATCTCTCAACAGAAATTTTTCAGGCCAGGAGAGAATGAAATGATATATTCAAAATATTGAAAGAAAAAAACCTGTTAACCAAAAATTCTATATACCTGGCAAAGCTGTCCTTCAGAAATGAAGGAGAATAATTCAATAACAAAACAAACAAACAAAAAAACAACCCAATCAAAAAATGGGCAGAAGACCTAAATAGACATTTCTCCAAAGAAGATTTACAGATGACAAATAAGCACATGAAAAGATGCTCAACACTGGTAATTATTAGAGAAATACAAATCAAAACTACAATGAGGTATCACCTCACACCAGTGTGAATGGCCATCATTAAAAAGTCTACAAATAGGGCTTCTCTGGTGGCACAGTCGTTGAGAATCTGCCTGGCAATGCAGGGGACACAGGTTCGAGCCCTGGTCTGGGAGGATCCCACGTGCCGTGGAGCAACTAGGCCCGTGAGCCACAAATACTGAGCCTGCGCGTCTGGAGCTTGTGCTCTGCAACAAGAGAGGCCGCGATAGTGAGAGGCCCGCGCACCGCAATGAAGTGTGGCCCCCACTTGCCGCAACTAGAGAAAGCCCTCGCACAGAAACGAAGACCCAACACAGCAAAAATAAATAAATTCATTAATTAAAATTTTAAAAAAGTCTACAAATAATAAATGCTGGAGAGAGTGTGGAAAATAGGGAACCCTCCTACATTGTTGGTGGGAATGTAAATTGGTGCTGTCACTATGGAAAACTGTATGAGGTTCCTTAAAAACTAAAAATTGAGTTACCATATGATTTGGCGATCCCACTCCTGGATCTATACCTGGAGAACACTAATTTGAAAAGACACATGTACCCCAATGTTCATGGCAGCACTATTTACAATAACCAAGACATGGAAGCAACCTAAACATCCATCAACAGATGAATGGATAAAGAAGACATGGTATGTATGTGTATATGTGTATAACATATGCACATTTATACATGTACACACACACACACACACACACACACACACACACACACACACACACACACACTGGAATACTACTAAGCCATAAAAAAGAATGAAATAATGCCATTTGCAGCAACATGGATGGACCTAGAGATTATCATACTATGTGAAGTAAGTCAAAGAAAGACTTATGTGCGGAATCTAAAATAGATACAAATGAATTTATTTACAAAACAGAAGCACAGACATAGAAAACAAACTTTTGGTTACCAAAGGGGAGGAGGGAGGGGGGAGAGGGATAAATTAGGAGGTTGAGATTAACAGATACACAATACTACATATAAAGTAGATAAAACAAGGTCCTACTGTATAGCACAGGGAACTATATTCAATACCTTGGAATAGACTATAAAGGAAAAGTACATGAAAAAGACTATATATATAGTTTTACATACATAAAAATATATATTCATATATATATACAAAAAACTGAATCACTTTTCTGTACACCAGAAACTAACACAACATTGTAAATTAACTATCCTTCCATTTAAAACAAAGATTTAGAAAAAAGAAATAAAGGAGATGAAAGACTTTTCCAAACAAAAGGTGAAGGCATTCACCACTAGACCTGTCTTACAAGAAATGCTAAAGTAAAAGGACACAAATTAACATCACAAAAACATAATAAGGCAGCATAAAACTCACCGGTAATGGTATATATATATATATATATATATATATATATATATACACACACACATACATACAAAAAGAGTTTGTAATATGGTAAAGGTGGTGCAAAATTCACTTACAACTCTAGTTTAAAAGTTAAAAAACAAATATAGTGGGCTTCCCTGGTGGTGCAGTGGTTGAGAATCTGCCTGCCAATGCAGGGGACATGGGTTCGAGCCCTGGTCTGGGAAGATCCTACATGCTGCGGAGCAACTGGGCCCGTGAGCCACAATTACTGAGCCTGCGCATCTGGAGCCTGTGCTCCGCAACAACAGAGGCCGCGACAGGCACACCGTGATGAAGAGTGGCCCCCGCTCGCCTCAACTAGAGAAAGCCCATGCACAGAAATGAAGACCCAACACAGCCATAAATAAATAAATACATTAAACAAATAGTAAAAATAACCATAGCTACAATAATATGCTGTTGGTCACACAATATAAAAAATATGTAAAATGTAACATCAATAACCTAAATTGTGAGGGGGCGAGAAGTAAAAATTGTAAAGTTTAGGAATGCTACTGAAGCTAAGTTGTTATCAACTTTAAAATGGGTGTTATAACTTTAAGATATTTTATGGGACTTCGCTGGTGGCACAGTGATTAAGAATCTGCCTACCAATGCAGGGGACATGGGTTCGAGGCCTGGTGTGGGAAGATTCCACATGCTGTGGAGCAACTAGGCCCGTGCGCCACAACTACTGAGCCTGCGCTCTAAAGCCCAAGAGCCACAGCTATCAAGTCTGCGTGACCAGAGCACGTGCTCCGCAACAAGATAAGTCACCAATGATAAACCTACACACTGCAACTAGAGAAAGCCCATGCGCAGCAATGAAGACCCAATGCAACAAAAAAGAAAAAAAATGATATTTTATGTAAGCTTCATAGTACTCACAAGCAAAAATCCTGTAGTATTAAACAAAAGAACATGATAAAGAAGTCAAAGCAGGTGATGAGCGGAAGATGGCGGAAGAGTAAGACGCAGAGGTCACCTTCCGACCCACAGATACACCAGAAATACATCTACACGAGGAACAACTCCTACAGAACACCTACTGAACGCTGGCAGAAGACCTCAGACCTCCCAAAAGGCAAGAAAGTCCCCATGTACCAGGGTAGGGCAAAAGAAAAATGAATAAACAGAGACAACAGGATAAGGACAGGACCTGCACCAGTGGGAGGGAGCCGTGAAGGAGGAAAGGTTTCCACACACTAGGAAGCCCCTTTGCGGGCGGAGACTGCGGGTGGCGGAAGGGGGAAGCTTCGGAGCTGCGGAGGAGAGCGCAGCCACAGGGGTGCAGCGGGAAAAGTGGAGAGATTCCTGCACAGAGGGTCGGTGCCGGCCAGCACTCAACAGCCCGAGAGGCTTGTCGGCTCACCCACCAGGGCTTGCGGGGCTGGGAGCCGAGGCTCGGGCTTCGGACGGAGCGCAGGGAGAGGACTGGGGTTGGCGGCGTGAACACAGCCTGCAGGGGGTTAGTGCACCACGGCTAGCCGGAAGGGAGTCCGGAAAAAAGCCTGGACCTGCCGAAGAGGCAAGAGACTTTTTCTTCCCTCTTTGTTTCCTGGTGCGCGAGGAGAGGGGATTAAGAGCGCCACTTAAAGGAGCTCCAGAGACGGGCGCGAGCCGCGGCTAAAAGCGCGGACCCCGGGAGACAGGCATGACACGCCAAGGCTGCTGCTGCTGCCACCAAGAAGCCTGTGTGCGAGCACAGGTCACTATCCACACCCCCTTCCAGAGAGCCTGTGCAGCCCGCCACTGCCGGGTGCCCGGAATCTAGGGACAACTCCCCCAGAAGAACGCACGGCGCGCCTCAGGCTGGTGCAACGTCACTCTGGCCTCTGCCGCCGCAGGCCCGCCCCGCACTCCGTGCCCCTCCCTCCCCTGCAGCCTGAGTGAGCCAGAGCCCCCGAATCAGCAGCTCCTAAATTTAACCCCGTCCTGTCTGAGCGAAGAACAGACGCCCTCCGGCGACCACGCAGAGGCAGGGCCAAATCCAAAGCTGAGCCCCGGGAGCTGCGAGAACAAAGAAGAGAAAGGGAAATCTCTCCCAGCAGCCTCAGGAGCAGTGGATTACATCTCCACAATCAACTTGATGTACCCTGCATCTGTGGAACGAAGAGACAACAAATCATCCCAAATTGCGGAGGTGGACTTTGAGAGCAAGATTTATTATTTATTCCCCTTTTCCTCTTTTTGTGAGTGTGTATGTGTATGCTTCTGTGTGAAATTTTGTCTGTGTAGCTTTGCTTCCACCATTTGTCCTAGGGTTCTATCCGTCCGTTTTTTCTTTAAAAAAATTTTTTTTCTTAATAATTATTTTTTATTTTAATAACTTTATTTTATCTTATGTTCTTTCTTTCTCCCTCCCCCTCCCTCTACTCCCTTTTATTCTGAGCCATGTGGATGAAAGGCTCTTGGTGCTGCAGCCAGGAGTCAGTGCTGTGCCTCTGAGGTGGGAGAGCCAACTTCAGGACACTGGTCCACAAGAGACCTCCCAGCTCCACATAATATCAAATGGCGAAAATCTCCCAGAGATCTCCACCTCAACGCCAGCACCCAACCTCACTCAACGACCAGCGAGCTACAGTGCTGGACACCCTATGCCAAACCAACTAGCAAAACAGGAACACAACCCCACCCATTAGCAGAGAGGCTGCCTAAAATCATAATAAGTCTACAGACACCCCAAAACATACAACCAGACGTGGACCTGCCCACCAGAGAGACAAGATCCAGCCTCATCCACCAGAACACAAGCACTAGTCCCCTCCACCAGGAAGCCTACACAACCCACTGAACCAACCTTAGCCACTGGGGACAGACACCAAAATCAACGGGAACTACGAACCTGCAGCCTGCAAAAAGGAGACCCCAAACACAGTAAGATAAGCAAAATGAGAAGACAGAAATACACACCAAAGATGACGGAGCAAGATAAAAACCCACCAGACCTAACAAACGAAGAGGAAATAGGCAGTCTACCTGAAAAAGAATTCAGAATAATGATAGTAAAGATGATCCAAAATCTTGGAAATAGAATAGACAAAATCCAAGAAACATTTAACACGGACCTAGAAGAACTAAAGATGAAACAAACAACGATGAACAACACAATAAATGAAATTAAAAATACTCTAGATGGGATCAATAGCAGAATAACTGAGACAGAAAAACGGATCAGTGACCTGGAAGATAAAATAGTGGAAATAACTACTACAGAGTAGAATAAAGAAAGAAGAATGAAAAGAACTGAGGACAGTCTCAGAGACCTCTGGGACAACATTAAACGCACCAACATTCAAATTATAGGGGTTCCAGAAGAAGAAGAGAAAAAGAAAGGGACTGAGAAAATATTTGAAGAGATTATAGTTGAAAACTTCCCTAGTATGGGAAAGGAAATAGTTAATCAAGTCCAGGAAGCACAGAGAGTCCCATACAGGATAAATCCAAGGAGAAATACTGCAAGACACATATTAATCAAACTGTCAAAAATTAAATACAAGGGCTTCCCTGGTGGCGCAGTGGTTGGGAGTCCACCTGCTGATGCACAGGACACGGGCTCGTGCCCCGGTCCGGGAAGATCCCACATGCCGCGGAGCGGCTGGGCCCGTGAGCCATGGCCGCTGAGCCTGCGCGTCCTGAGCCTCTGCTCCACAATGGGAGAGGCCACAACAGTGAGAGGCCCGCATACCACAAAAAAAAAAAAAACCCTAAAAAAAAATTAAATACAAAGAAAGCATATTAAAAGCAGCAAGGGAAAAACAACAAATAACATACAAGGGAATCCCCATAAGGTTAACAGCTGATCTTTCAGCAGAAACTCTGCAAGCCAAAAGGGAGTGGCAGGACATATTTAAAGTGATGAAGGGGAAAAACCTGCAACCAAGATTACTCTACCCAGCAAGGATCTCATTCAGATTTGATGGAGAAATTAAAACCTTTACAGACAAGCAAAAGTTGAGAGAGTTCAGCACCACCAAACCAGCTTTACAACAAATGCTAAAGGAACTTCTCTAGGCAAGAAACACAAGAGAAGGAAAAGACCTACAATAACGAACCCAAAACAATTTAGAAAATGGGAAGAGGAACATACATATCGATAATTACCTTAAATGTAAATGGACTAAATGCTCCCACGAAAAGACACAGATTGGCTGAATGGATACAAAAACAAGACCCATATATGTGCTGTCTACAAGAGACCCACTTCAGATCTATAGACACATACCGACTGACAGTAAGGGGATGGAAAAAGATATTCCATGCAAATGGAAACCAAAAGAAAGCTGGAGTAGCAATTCTCGTATCAGACAAAACAGACTTTAAAATAAAGACTATTACAAGAGAAAAAGAAGGACACTACATAATGATAAAGGGATCGATCCAAGAAGAAGATGTAACAATTGTAAATATTTATGCACCCAACATAGGAGCACCTCAATACATACGGCAAATACTAACAGCCATAAAAGGGGAAATCGACAGTAACACATTCATAGTAGGGGAGTTTAACACCCCACTTTCACCAATGGACAGATCATCCAAAATGAAAATAAATAAGGAAACACAAACTTTAAATGATACATTAAGCAAGATGGACTTAATTGATATTTATAGGACACTCCATCCAAAAACAACAAAATACACTTTCTTCCTAAGTGCTCATGGAACATTCTCCAGGATAGATCATATCTTAGGTCACATATCAAGTCTTGGTAAATTTAAGAAAATTGAAATTGTATCAAGTATCTTTTCCGACCACAATGCTATGAAACTAGATATCAATTACAGGAACAGATCTGTAAAAAATACAAACACATGTAAGCTAAACAATACACTACTTAATAATGAAGTAATCACTTTAGAAATCAAAGAGGAAATCAAAAAATACCTAGAAACAAATGACAATGGAGACACGACAACCCAAAACCTATGGGATGCAGCAAAAGCAGTTCTAAGAGAGAAGTTTATAGCAATACAAGCCCACCTTAAGAAACAGGAAACATCTCGAATAAACAACCTAACCTTGCACCTCAAGCAATTAGAGAAAGAAGAACAAAAAAACCCCGAAGTTAGCAGAAGGAAAGAAATCATAAAAATCAGATCAGCAATAAATGAAAAAGAAATGAAGGAAACGATAGCAAAGATGAATAAAACTAAAAGCTGGTTCTTTCAGAAGATAAACAAAATTGATAAACCATTAGCCACACTCATCAAAAAAAAAGGGAGAAGACTCAAATCAATAGAATTAGAAATGAAAAAGGAGAAGTAACAACTGACACTGCAGAAGTACAAAAGATCATGAGAGATTCCTACAAGCAACTCTATGCCAATAAAATGGACAACCTGGAAGAAACAGACAAATTCTTAGAAATGCACAACCTGCCAAGACTGAATCAGGAAGAAATAGAAAATATGAACAGACCAATCACAAGCACTGAAATTGAAACTGTGATTAAAAATCTTCCAACAAAAGCCCAGGACCAGATGGCTTCACAGGTGAATTCTATCAAACATTTAGAGAAGAGCTAACACCTATCCTTCTCAAACTCTTCCAAAATATAGCAGAGGGAGGAACACTCCCAAATTCGTTCTACGAGGCCACCATCACCTTGATACCAAAACCAGACAAGGATGTCACAAAGAAAGAAAACTACAGGCCAATATCACTGATAAACATAGATGCAAAAATGCTCAACAAAATACTAGCAAACAGAATCCAACAGCACATTAAAAGGATCATACATCATGATCAAGTGGGGTTTATTCCAGGAACGCAAGGATTCTTCAGTATACGCAAATCAATCAATGTGATAAACCATATTAACAAACCGAAAGAGAAGAACCATATGATCATCTCAATAGATGCAGAGAAAGCTTTTGACAAAATTCAACACCCATTTATGATAAAAACCCTGCAGAAAGTAGGCATAGAGGGAACTTTCCTCAACATAATAAAGGCCATATATGACAAACCCACAGCCAACATCATCCTCAATGGTGAAAAACTGAAAGCATTTCCACTAAGATCAGGAACAAGACAAGGTTGCCCACTCTCACCACTCTTATTCAACATAGTTTTGGAAATTTTAGCCACAGCAATCAGAGAAGAAAAGGAAATAAAAGGAATCCAAATCAGAAAAGAAAAAGTAAAGCTGTCACTGTTTGCAGATGACATGATACTCTACATAGAGAATCCTAAAGATGCTACCAGAAAACTACTAGAGCTAATCAATGAATCTGGTAAAGCTGCAGGATACAAAATTAATGCACAGAAATCTCTGGCATTCCTATACACTAATGATGAAAAATCTGAAAGTGAAATCAAGAAAACACTCCCATTTACCATTTCAACAAAAAGATTAAAATATCTAGGAATAAACCTACCTAATGAGACAAAAGACCTGTATGCAGAAAATTATAAGACACTGATGAGAGAAATTAAAGATGACACAAATAGATGGAGAGATATACCATGTTCTTGGATTGGAAGAATCAATATTGTGAAATGACTCTACTACCCAAAGCAATCTACAGATTCAATGCAATCCCTATCAAACTACCACTGGCATTTTTCACAGAACTAGAACAAAAAATTTCACAATTTGTATGGAAACATAAAAGACCCCGAATAGCCAAAGCAATCTTGAGAACGAAAAATGGAGCTGGAGGAATCAGGCTCCCTGACCTCAGACTATACTACAAAGCTACAGTAATCAAGACAGTATGGTACTGGCACAAAAACAGAAAGATAGATCAATGGAACAGGATAGAAAGCCCAGAGATAATCCCACGCACATATGGTCACCTTATCTTTGATAAAGGAGGCAGCAAAGTACAGTGGAGAAAGGACAGCCTCTTCAATAAATGGTGCTGGGAAAACTGGACAGGTACATGTAGAAGTATGAGATTAGATCACTCCCTAACACCATACACAAAAATAAGCTCAAAATGGATTAAAGACCTAAATGTAAGGCCAGAAACTATCAAACGCTTAGAGGAAAACATAGGCAGAACACTCTGTGACATAAATCACAGCAAGATCCTTTTTGACCCACCTCCTAGAGAAATGGAAATAAAAACAAAAATAAACAAATGGGACCTAATGAAACTTCAAAGCTTTTGCACAGCAAAGGAAACCATAAACAAGACAAAAAGACAACCCTCAGAATGGGAGAAAATATTTGCAAATGAAGCAACTGACAAAGGATTAATCTCCAAAATTTACAAGCAGCTCATGCAGCTCAATAACAAAAAAACAAACAACCCAATCCAAAAATGGGCAGAAGACCTAAATAGACATTTCTCCAAAGAAGATATACAGACTGCCAACAAATACATGAAAGAATGCTCAACATCACTAATCATTAGAGAAATGCAAATCTAAACTACAATGAGATATCATCTCACACCAGTCAGAATGGCCATCATCAAAAAATCTAGAAACAATAAATGTGGAGAGGGTGTGGAGAAAAGGGAACACTCTTGCACTGCTGGTGGGAATGTGAATTGGTACAGCCACTATGGAGAACAGTATAGAGGTTCCTTAAAAAACTACAACTAGAACTACCATACGACCAGCAATCCCACTACTGGGCATATATCCTGAGAAAACCATAATTCAAAAAGAGTCATGTACCAAAATGTTCATTGCAGCTCTATTTACAATAGCCAGGAGATAGAAACAACCTAAGTGTCCATCATCGGATGAATGGATAAAGAAGATGTGGCACATATATACAATGGACTATTACTAAGCCATAAAAAGAAACGATATTGAGCTATTTGTAATGAGGTGGATGGACCTAGAGTCTGTCATACAGAGTGAAGTAAGTCAGAAAGAGAAAGACAAATACCGTATGCTAACACATATATATGGAATTTAAGGAAAAAAATGTCATGAAGAACCTAGGGGTAAGACAGGAATAAAGACACAGACCTACTAGAGAATGGACTTGAGGATATGGGGAGGGGGAAGGGTAAGCTGTGACAAAGCAATAGAGTGGCATGGACATATATACACTATCAAACGTAAAATAGATAGCTAGTGGGAAGCAGCCGCATAGCACAGGGAGATCAGCTCGGTGCTTTGTGACCACCTAGAGGGGTGGGATAGGGAGGGTGGGAGGGAGGGAGATGCAAGAGGGAAGAGATATAGGAACATATGTATATGTATAAATGACTCACTTTGTTATAAAGCAGAAACTAGCACACCATTGTAAAGCAATCATACTCCAATATAGATGTAAAAAAAAAAAATTAAAGCATATTGATACTAAAACTTACCAAAACACACACAAAAAAGGCAGAATTAGAAATGGATATACAAAACAGCCAGAAAATAATCAACAAAATGGTAATAGTAAGTCTTTACCTATAAATAATTGCCTTACATATAAATTGATTAAATTCTCCAATCCAAAGACACAGAATGAATGAATGGCTTTAAAAACAAATAAACCAAAAAACCCAAGACCCAATTATATGCTTCCTACAATACAAATACTTTAGCCTTAGAGACATGCATAGACTGAGTGTGATGGAATAGAAAAACGTATTTCAAGAGAATGGTAACAAAAACAAAACAAAAAAACCCCCAAAATTTATTTTTAAAAAAGCAGGGATAGCGATAGTTATATCAGACAAAGTAAATTTTAAACTAAAAATGGTAAAAAGAAACAAAGAAGGTCATTGTATAATGATAAATGTGTCACTCCATCAAGAAGATATAGCAAGTGTAAATATTTATATAACCCAACATCAGGGCACCTAAATATATAAAGCAAAAACTAACAGAAGGGCTTCCCTGGTGGCACAGTGGTTGAGAGTCCGCCTGCCGATGCAGGGGACGCGGGTTCGTGCCCTGGTCCGCGAAGATCCCACATGCCGCGGAGCGGCTGGGCCCGTGAGCCATGGTCGCTGGGCCTGCACGTCCGGAGCCTGTGCTCCGCAATGGGAGAGGCCGCAGCAGTGAGAGGCCCGCGTACCGCAAAAAAAAAAAAAAAAAAAAACTAACAGAAAAAGGACAAATAAACGGCAATCCAATATAGTTGGAGATTTTAATACTCTCAACAACAGGTAGATCATCCAGAGAATCAATTTTAAAAAAGCAGATCCAGGGCTTCCCTGATGGTACAGCGGTTAAGAATCCGCCTGCCATTGCAGGGGACACGGGTTTCAGCCCTGGTCTGGGAGAAGACAAGCCACAGAATAACTAAGCCCGTGTGCCACAACTAGTGAGACCACGCTGTTGAGCCCCCGCACCACAAATACTGAAGCCCACGCGCCTAGAGCCCATGCTCCACAATAAGAAGCTACTGCAATGAGAAGCCCATACACCACAACGAAGAGTAGCCCCTGCTCACCACAACTAGAGAAAGCCTGTGCACAGCAACAAAGACCCAACACAGCCAAAAATAAAGAAATAAAATAAATAAATTTATGTTAAAAAAAAAAGATCTGAACAACACTATCGATCAAATGAACCCCATGGACATAAACATTCTACCCAACAAAAGAACACACATTCTTTTCAAACTCATATGGAACATTTTCTAGGATAGACCATATGTTAGGCCACAAAGCAATCCTTGGCAAATTCCAAAAGTTACAACTGCACCAACTTCTCTGGCCACAATGGTATGAGACGAGAAATTAACAATAGGAGGAAAACTGAAAAATTCACAAATACAATGGAAATTAACACTCTCCTCAACAACCAATGGATCAAAGAAGAAATTAAAGGGAAAATTTAAAAAGTATCTTTAGACAAATGAAAATGGAAACAACACACCAAAACTCACAGGATGCAGCATAAGCAGTTCTAAGAGGAAAATTCATAGTAATAAAATGTCTTTATTAATCATCAATAAAGATTTTAAATAATCAACTGTATGACTTAAGGATCTATAAAAAGAAGAACAAACTGAGATCACACTTAGCAGAAGAAATAATGATTAGATCAGAAATAAATAAAACAGCAGAAAAAAATGTTTAAAGATTAAAAGAACAAATAGCTGGTTCTTTGAAACAATAAACTTGACAAACCTTTAGCCATTCTAATGAAAAAAGAGGGCCCAAATAAACAAAATTATAAATGAAAAGGAAATATTACAACTGATACCCCAGAGATACAAAGGATCATAAGAGCCTACTATGAACAACTGTATGTAGAAAAACTGGGCAACCTAAAAGAAATGGAAAAATTCTTAGATGCATACAACCTACCAAGCCTGGATCAAAAAGAAATAGCAAATCTGAACATACCAATTACTAGCAAGAAGACTGAATCAGTAATCAAAAATCTCCCAATGAAAAAAGCTCAAGACCAGACAGATGGCTTCAGTGGTGAATTTTACCAAACATTTAAATTAGAATTAATGCCAATCCTTCTCAGACTTTTCCAAAAGCTCGAGGAGGACGAAATACCACAAACACATTTTATGAGGCCAGCAGTACCCTGATACCAAACCCAGAAAAGGACTACAAGAAGAGAAAACTACAGGCCAATATCCCTGACATACACAGATGCAAAATTTTTCAATAATACCAAACCAAATTCAGCCGCACATTAAAAGATCATTCACCCTGATCAAGGAGGATTTATCCCTGTGATCAAGGACAGTTCAACATATGCAAATCAATCAATGCCATACAACACATTAATAGAATGAAAGAAAAAACACGTGATCATCTTCATAGATGCAGAGAAAGGACTTGACAAAATTCAACATCTGTTCATGATAAAAACTCGACAAAGTAGGTACAGAAGGAACACCCCTCCACATAATAAAGGCCATTTATATCAGGCCCACATTTAATACCATACTCAATAGTGAAAGGTTAAAAGATTTTCCTCTAAGATAAGGAACAAGGATGCCCCTCTCAGCACTCCTATTCAACATATTACTGGAAGTTTCAGCCAGAGCAATCAGCAATAAAAAGAAATGAGAGGCATCAGAACTGGAAATGATGAAGTAAAATTTTCTATTTGCAGATGAAATGCTTTTATATATAGAAAATCCTGGAGACTGGTTCAAGATGGCGGAGTAGGAGGACATGCGCTCACTCCCTCTTGCTAGAGCACCGGAATCATAACTGCTGAACAATCATCAACAGGAAGACACTGGAACTCACCAAAAAAGATACCCCACAACCAAAGACAAAGGAGGAGCCACATGAGACGGTAGGAGCAATGCAATCACAATAAAAGCAAACCCCATAACTGCTGGGCGGGTGACTCACAAACTGGAGAACACTTATACCACAGAAGTCCACCCACTGCAGTGAAAGTTCTGAGCCCCACGTCAGGCTTCCCAACCTAGGGGTCCAGCAACGGGAAGAGGAATTCCTAGAGAACCAGACTTTGAAGGCTAGCGGGATTTGACTGCATGACTTCGACAGGACTGCGGGAAACAGGGACTCCATTCTTGGAGGGCACACAAAAGGAGTGTGCACATTGAGACCAAGAGGAAGGAGCAGTCTCCCGATAGGAGACTGAACCAGACCTACCTGCTAGTGTTGGAGGGTCTCCTGCAGAGGTGGGGGGGGGTGGCTGTGGCTCACCATAGGGACAAGGACACTGGCAGCAGAAGTGCTGGGAAGTACTCCCTGGCGTAAGCCCTCCCAGGGTCCCTCATTACCCCACCAAAGTGCCCAGGTAAGCTCCAGTGTTAGGTTGCCTCAGGCCAAACAACCAACAGGGAGGAAACCCAGCACCACCCATCAACAGTCAAGTGGATTAAAGTTTTACTGAGCTCTGCCCACCAGAGCAACAGTCAGCTCTACCCACCACCAGTCCCTCCCATCAAGCCTCTTAGATAGCCTCATCCACGAGAGAACAGACAGCAAAAGCAATAAAAACTAAAATCCTGCAGCCTGTGGAACAAAAACCATATTCACAGAAAGATAGACAAGATGAAAAGACAGTGGACTATGTACCAGGTGAAAGAAGAAGATAAAGCCCCAGAAAAACAACTAAATGAAGTGGAGATGGGCAACCTTCCAGAAAAAGGATTCAGAATAATGATAGTGAAGATGATCCAGGACCTCGGAAAAAGGATGGAGGCAAAGATCAAGATGAAGAAATGTTTAACAAAGACCGAGAAGAATTAAACAACAAACAGATATGAACAATACAATAACTAAAATGAAAACTACACTAGAAGGAATCAATAGTGTAGGAATTCCTTCCTACACGAGAAGGAATCAATAACTGAGGCAAAAGAACAGATAAGTGACCTGGAAGACAGAATGGTGGAATTCATTGCTGTGGAACAGACTATAAAGAAAAAGAATGAAAAGAAATGAAAACAGCCTAAGAGACCTCTGGGACAACATTAAACGCAACAACATTCGCATTATAGGGGTTCCAGAAGGAGAAGAGAGAGAGAAAGGACCAGAGAAAATATTTGAAGACATTATAGTCAAAAACTTCCCTAACATGGGAAAGGAAATAGCCAGCCAAGTCCAGGAAACACATAGAGTTCCATACAGGATAAACCCAAGAAGAAACATGCTGAGACACAGAGTAATCAAATTGGCAAAAATTAACAACAAAGAAAACTTATTGAAAGCAGCAACGGAAAAATGACAAATAACATAGAAAGGAACTCCCATAAGGTTAACAACTGATTTCTCAGCAGAAACTCTACAAGCCAGAAGGGAGTGGCATAATATATTTAAAGTGATGAAAGGGAAGAAACTACAACCAAGATTACTGTACCTGCCAAGGATCTCATTCAGATTCGATGGAGAAATCAAATCCTTTACAGACAAGCGAAAGCTAAGAGAATTCAGCACCACCCAACCAGCTCCACAACAAATGCTAAAGGAACTTCTCTAAGTGGGAAACACAAGAGAAGAAAAGGACCTATAAAAACAAACCCAAAACAATTAAGAAAATAGTCATAGGAACATACATATCAATAATTACTTTTGGGCTTCCCTGGTGGCGCAGTGGTTGAGAGTCCACCTGGCGATGCAGGGGACGCAGGTTCGTGCCCCGGTCTGGGAGGATCCCACATGACGCAGAGCGGCTGGGCCCGGGAGCCATGGCCGCTGAGCCTGTGCGTCCGGAGCCTGTGCTCCACAACAGGAGAGGCCACAACAGTGAGAGGCCTGCGTAGCCCAAAAAAAAAAAAAAAGTGAATAAATGCTCCAACCAAAAGACACAGGCTCACTGAATGGATACAAAAACAAGACCTGTATATATGCTGTCTACAAGAGACCCACATCAGACCTAGAGACACATACAGACTGAAAGTAAAGGGATGGAAAAAAATATTCGATGCAAATGGAAATCAAAAGAAAGTTGGAGTAGCAATACTCACATCCGATAAAACAGACTTCAAAATAAAGAATGTTACAAGAAACAAGGAAAGACACTACATAATGATCAAGGGATCAATCCAAGAAGAATATATAACAATTATAAATATATATGCACCCAACATAGGAGCACCTCAATACATAAGGCAACTGCTAACAGCTATAGAAGAGGAAATCAACAGTAACACAATAATAGTGGGGGACTTTAACACCTCACTTACACCAATGGACAGATCATCCAAAATGAAAATATAAATACGGAAACAGAAGCTTTACATGACACAATAGGCCAGATATTTAATTGATATTTATAGGACATTCCATCCAAAACCAGCAGATTACACTTTCTTCTCAAGTGTGCACGGAACATCCTCTAGGATAGATCACATCTTGGGTCACAATCAAGCCTCAGTAAATTTAAGAAAATTTAAATCATATCAAGCATCCTTTCTGACCACAACGCTATGAGATTAGAAATGAATTACAGGGAAAAAAAGGTAAAAAACACAAACACATGGAAACTAAACAATATGTTACTAAATAACCAAGAGATCACTAAAGAGATCAAGGAGGAAATCAAAAAATACCTAGACACAAATGACAATGAAAACACAACATCCGAAAACATATGGGATGCAGCAAAAGCAGTTCCTAGAAAAAAATTTATAGCTATACAAGCCTACCTCAAGAAACAAGAAAAATATCAAGTAAACAATCTAACCTTATACCTAAAGGAACTAGAGAAAGAAGAACAAACAAAACCCAAAGTTAGCAGAAGGAAAGAAATCATAAAGATCAGAGCAGAAATAAATGAAATAGAAACAAAGAAAACAATAGCAAAGATCAATAAAACTAAAACCTGATTCTTTGAGAAGATAAACAGAATTAATAAACCATTAGCCAGACTCATCAGGAAAAAGAGGAAGAGGACTCAATAAAATTAGACATCAAGGGCTTCCCTGGTGGCGCAGTGGTTGAGAGTCCACCTGCCGATGCAGGGGACATGGATTCATGCCCCAGTCTGGGAGGATCCCATGTGCCGTGGAGCGGCTGGGCCCGGGAGCCATGGCCGCTGAGCCTGCGCTCCGCAATGGGAGAGGCCACAACAGTGAGAGGCCCGTGTACCGCAAAAAAAAAAAAAAAATAGACATGAAAAAGGAGAAGTTACAACAGACACCGCAGAAATACAAAGCATCCTCAGAGACTACTACAAGCAACTCTGTGCCAATAAAACGGACAATGTGGAAGAAATGGACAAATTATTAGAAAGGTATAACCTTCCAAGACTGAACCAGGAAGAAACAAAATATGAACAGACCAATCACAAGTAATGAAATTGAAACTGTGATTAAAAATCTCCCAACAAACAAAAGTGCAGGACCAGATGGCTTCACAGGTGAATTCTATCAAACATTTAGAGAAGAGCTAACGCCCAGCCCTCTCAAACTCTTCCACAAAATTGCAGAGGAAGGAACACTCCCAAACTCATTCTATGAGGCCAGCATCAGCCTGATACCAAAACCAGACAAAGATACTACAAAAAAAGAAAATTACAGACCAATATCAATGATGAATATAGATGCAAAAATCCTCAACAAAATACTAGCAAACAGGGCTTCCCTGGTGGCGCAGTGGTTGAGAGTCCACCTGACGATGCAAGGGACGTGGGTTCATGCCCCAGTCCGGGAGGATCCCACATGCCGCGGAGCGGCTGGGCCCGTGAGCCATGGCCACTGAGCCTGCGCGTCCAGAGCCTGTGCTCCGCGGCGGGAGAGGGCCGTGTACCGAAAAAAAATACTAGGAAACAGAATCCAACAACACATTAAAAGGATCATACACCACAATCAAGTGGGATTTATCCCAGGGATGCAAGGATTCTTCAGTATACACAAATCAATCAATGTGATACACCATATTAACAAACTGAAAAATAAAAACCACATGATCATCTCAATAGATGCAGGAAAAACTTTTGACAATATTCAACACCCATTTATGATAAAAAACTCTCCAGAAAGTAGGCACAGAGGGAACCTACCTCAACATAATAAAGGCAATACACGACAAACCCACAGCAAACATCATTCTCAATCAAGAAAAACTGAAAGCATTTCCTCTAAGATCAGGAACAAGACAAGGATGTCCACTCGCACCCCTATTATTCAACATAGCTTTGGAAGTCCTAGCCACAGCAATCAGAGAAGAAAAAGAAATACAAGGAACACAAATTGGGAAAGAAGAAGTAAAACTGTCACTGTGTGCAGATGACATGATACTATATAGAGAGAATCCTAAAAATGCCACCAGAAAATTACTAGAGCTAATCAATGAATTTGGTAAAGTTGCAAGATACAAAATTAATGCACAGAAATCTCTTGCATTCCTATACACTAATGATGAAAAATCTGAAACAGAAATTATGGAAACATTCCCATTTACCATTGCAACAAAAAGAATAAAATACCTAGGAATAAACCTACCTAGGGAGATAAAAAACCTGTATGCCGAAAACCATAAGACACTGGTGAAAGAAATTAAAGATGATACCAACAGATGGAGAGATATACCATGTTCTTGGATTGGAAGAATTAATACTGTGAAAATGACTATACTACCCAAAGCAATCTACAGATTCAAAGCAATCCCTATCAAATTACCAATAGCATTTTTTACAGAACTAGAACAAATCATCTTAAAATTTGTATGGAGACACAAAAAACCCCGAACAGCCAAAGCAGTCTTGAGGGAAAAAACGGAGCTGGAGGAATCAGACTCCCTGACTTCAGACTATACTACAAAGCTACAGTAATCGAGGCAATACGGTACTGGCACAAAAACAGAAACAAAGATCAATGGAACAAGATAGAAAGCCCAGAGATAAACCCACACACCTACGGTCAACTAATCTATGACAAAGGAGGCAAAGATATACAATGGAGAAAAGACAGCCTCTTCAATAAGTGGTAGTAGGAAAACTGGACAGCTACATGTAAAAGAATGAAATTGGAACACTCCCTAACACCATACACAAAAATAAATTCAAAATGGATTTGAGACCTAAATGTAAGAGTGGACACTATAAAACTCTTAGAGGAAAACACAGGAAGAACACTCTGACATAAACCACAGCAAGATCTTTTTTGATCCACCTCCTGGAGTAATGGAAATAAAAATAAACAAATGGGACCTAATGAAACTTCAAAGCTTTTGCACAGCAAAGGAAACCATAAACAAGATCAAAAGACAACCCTCAGAATAGGAGAAAATATTTGCAAATGAATCAACAGACAAAAGATTAATCTCCAAAATATATAAACAGCTCATGCAGCTCAATATTAAAGAAACAAACAACCCAATCAAAAATGGGCAGAAGACCTAAATAGTTATCTCTCCAAAGAAGACATACAGATGGCCAAGAAGCACATGAAAAGCTGTTCAACATCACTAATTATTAGAGAAATGCAACTCAAAACTACAATGAGGTATCACCCCACACCAGTTAGAATGGGCAACATCAGAAAATCTGCAAACAACAAATGCTGGAGAGGGTGTGGAGAAAAGGGAACCCTCTTGCACTGTTGGTGGGAATGTAAATGGATATAGCCACTATGGAGAACAGTATGGAAGTTCCTTAAAAAACTAAAAATAGAATTACCATGTGATCCAGCAATCCCACTACTGGGCATATACCCAGAGAAAACCATAATTCCAAAAGACACATGCACCCCAATGTTGATTGCAGCACTATTTACAATAGCCAGGTCATGGAAGTAACCTAAATGCCCATCGACAGACAAATGGATAAAGAAGTTGTGGTACATACATAGAATGGAATATTACTCAGCCATAAAAAGGAACAAAATTGAGTCATTTGTTGAGACGTGGATGGATCTAGAGACTGCCATACAGAGTGAAGTCAGAAAGAGAAAAACAAATATCGTATGTTAACGCATGTATGTGGAACCTAGAAAAATGGTACAGATGAACTGGTTTGCAGGGCAGAAATTGAGCCACAGATGTAGAGAACAAACATATGCACACCAAAGGGGGAAAACCGTGGTGGAGTGGGGGTGGTGGTGTGCTGAATTGGGCGATTGGGATTGACATGTATACACTGATGTGTATAAAACTGATGACTAATAAGAACCTGTTGTATAAAAAAATATATAAAATAAAATTCAGAAATTCAAAAAAAGAAGAAAATCCTAAAGACTCTATCAAAAATAACCTGTTAAATCTAATCAATGAATCCAGTAAAGTTGTAGAATACAACATTAACATTGAAAAATCAGTAGCATCTCTATTATAATAAATTATCTGAAAAAGAAAGAAAATTATTCCATTTACAGGAGCATCAAAAACAATAGCATATTTAGCAGTGAATTTAACCAAGGAGGTGAAAGATCTCTACTCTGAAAACTACAAGACACTGATGAAAGAAAGAAATCAAAGACAACACAAATAAATGGAAAGGTATCCTGTGTTCATGGATGTGAAGAATATTGCTGCAGTGTCAACACTACCAAAAGCCATCTAGAGATTTGATGCAATTCCTATCAAGATTCCAATGGCATTTTTTACAGAAGTAGAAAAACCAATGCTAAAATTTATATGGAAGCACAAAAGACTCTGAATAGCCAAAGCAATCCTGAGAAAAAAGGACAAAGCGGCTGGTATCACTTTCCTGATTTCAAGCTATACTTACAAAACTACAGGAATCAACAGTATGGTACCGGCATAAAAACAGATAAATAGACTAATGGAACAGAATCAAGAGCCCCAGAAATAAACCCAAGTATATATGGTCAGATAATATTTGACAAGGAAGCCAATAATACTCAATGGAGAAAATAGTGTCTCTGCAATAAATGGTAAAAATTGGGTATCCACATGGAGAAGAATGAAATTCCACCCTTATCTTACACCACTCACAAAAATTAATTCCAAATGGATCAAAGACCTAAATGTAAGACCTGAAACCATAAACCTCCTAGCAGAACACAGAAAAAAAGCTCCTCGACATGGATCTTGGCAATGATTTTTTAAAATATGACACCTAAAGCACAAGCAACAAAATAAAAGATAAACAAATGGAACTACATCAAATCAGAAAGCTGCACAGCAAAAGAAAAAAGTCAACAAAATTAAAAGATAACCTTTGGAATGGGAAGAAGCATTTGCAAACCATTTATCTGAAAAGGGGCTAATATCCAAAATACACAGGGAACTCATATGCACAAAAAATAAGAATCCAATTTAAAAACGGGCAAAGAACTTGAATACATACTTGTCCAAAGAAGATACACGAATGGCCAACAGGTACATGACGACGCTCAATATCACTAATCACCAGAGAAATCCAAATCAAAACCACAATGAGATATCACCTCACTCCTGTCAGGATGGCTAGCATCAAAAAGACAAAAGATGGGCTTCCCTGGTGGCGCAGTGGTTGAGAGTCCGCCTGCCGATGCAGGGGACACGGGTTCGTGCCCTGGTCCGGGAAGATCCCACATGCTGCGGAGCGGCTGGGCCTGTGAGCCATGGCCGCTGAGCCTGCGTGTCCGGAGCCTGTGCTCCGCAACAGGAGAGGCCACAACAGTTAGAGGCCCACGTACCACAAAAAAAAAAAAAAAAGACAAAAGATAACAAATGTTGCCAGGATACAAAGAAAAGGGAACCCTTGTGCACATTGGTGGGATTATAAATTGTTTCAGCCACTATGTTAAACAATATGGAGTTCCTCAAACCATTAAAAACAGAACTACCATATGATCCAGACATCCCACTTCTGGGAATATACCTGAAGAAAACAAAAACATGTGAAAGTGATATCTGCATCTCCATGTTCACAACAGCATTATTTACAATAGCCAAGACATGGAAACAACCTAAGTATCCATCAATGGATGAATGGATAAAGAAGCTGTGCTATATACACACAATGGAATATTATTAGTGTAAGAAACGAGGAAATCCTGCTATTTGTGACAACACAGATGGCCCTTGAGGGCATTATGCTAAGTGAAATAAATCAGGGAGAGGAAGACAAATATGAGATGATCTTACTTATACGTGGAATCTAAAAAAATAGCCAAAATCATGGAAAAAGTGATCAGATCTGTGGTTATCAGAGGTGGAGAAGGGTGGGAGAAACTGGATGAAGGTGGTCAAAAGGCACAAACTTCCACTTATAAGATAACTAAGTACTAGGGATGCATGATGACTATATGCATGATAAATATATATGTAAGTTGTATGATAAATATATATACATAAGTTGTTAAGAGCATAAATCCTAAGGGTTCTCATCACAAGGAAAAAAATTTTTCCTTTATTTTATATTGATATGAGATGATGAATGTTAACTAAACTTAATGTGGTAATCATTTCACTATATATGTAAGTCAAATCATCATGCTGTACACCTTAAACTTACACAGTTCTGTATGTCAATTACACCTCAATAATACCAGGGGCGGGGGGAGCTAACACATATGGCAAAACAGCTCAAGAACAGATGCTCAACATCGTTAGTCCTTAGGGAAGTGCATGAGGAAGGGTTAAAAGAGGCACGAGAAAACTTTTGGGGGTGACGAATCTGTTTACTATCTTGATTGTGGTGATGGTTTAATAGGTATATGACATGTTAAAAAATATAAAATTGCACACTTTAAATACAGTAAGTCCCCTACATACGAACCTTCAAGTTGTGACCTTTCAAAAATGTGAACGTGCGGCCCATCAGTCAGGCGTGAGTGAAACTGCAGCTTTCTCCTACTGCTGATGATACTTCAGCTCTACCACCTCCCACCTCCTCTCCCTCCTCCAGTCAGTAACTCTTCTTGCCTGCTCACTCGATGTCAGCCCCTGTATGCCAGCTGTTGTACTGTACTACTATACTTTTCAAGGTACTGTACTGTAAGACTCAAAATGTTTTTATTTTTTGTGTTTGTTTTTTATGTATTATTTCTGTGAAAAGTATTATAAACCTATTACAGTAAACTAGTATTAACATATAGCCGATTGTGTTGTGTACCTCGGCTAACTTTGTTGGACTTACGAACAAACTGGACTTATGAACATGCTCTCAGAACGGAAGTCGTTGGTATGTAGGGGGCTTACTGTATGTGTACCTCAAAAGAAGCTGTTTTAAAGAAAAAAAAAAGCAAAGTGGGGAGACTTTTAAAAGTGAATTATTTTTTCATGTTTTTAACATTTTTTAAAAGTTTTGAACCATATGAATATATATTATCTACTCCAAAAATTAAATAACAATAGAAATGACATTTAAGCCAAAAAAGGGTAGTTTGAGTTGATATTTTTCCTGCTTAAGTTACAAATCCTCTCAAAGGATTTCCCTAGCCCACAAATTCCTCACTAGACCAGCAACCCTCAGCTGTTTACTCTGCTCCCTTGGGTGACTGGGAATCCAAAGACATGGTGGCTTCCTGTTCATGGTTATAGACTGAGAGCAGTGTTCTGTTAGGCCATGTATATGTACATATGTTTTCTTTGACCTCAGAAGAATCTGACTAACATCTTAAGGTCATGTCAAATATGGGGTAGCACCAATAAAATCTGAGAGAATGTTCCAGATTCAAAGACCAGTATAGATTTGCTTCTGTGCCACCCAGTATCAGCTAAGATGAGCTCAGCAGTAAGATGCATAGGAAGAAATAACTCTCATAGTTTTTAAATTATCAGAAATGTGGCCTCGGGAATTCCCTGGCAGTCCAGTGGTTAGGACTGCACACTCTCACTGTCAAGGGCCCGGGTTTCAATCCCTGGTTGGGGAACTAAGATCCCACAAGCCGAGCAGCACGGCAAAAAAAAAAACAGAAAGGAAATTTGGCCTCAAAACTCCCGTTTTTTTTTCTTTTTTTGGCTGCGCGGCTTGCAGGATCTTAGTTCCCTGACCTGGGATGGAACCTGTGTCCCCTGCAGTGGACGCGCAAAGTCCTAACCACTGGACCACCAGGGAATTCCCTGGCCGCAAAACTTGAATCGGGCTTCCCTGGTGGCCCAGTGGTTGAGAGTCCGCCTGCCGATGCAGGGGACACGGGTTCGTGCCCCGGTCCGGGAGGATCCCACATGCCGCGGAGCGGCTGGGCCCGTGAGCCATGGCCGCTGAGCCTACGCGTCCGGAGCCTGTGCTCCGTCCGCAACGGGAGAGGCCACAACAGTGAGAGGCCCGCGTACCGCAAAAACAACAACAACAACAAAAAACAAACTTGAATCAAATTATAATGCAGCTGTTTACAATAAACATAAGAGGAAGGGAAATTCTAACATGGAGAGAAATCCAAACCTCCCAACCAACTATGGTGGTTAAAAACCCAGGGTGCTCCTGCCAAATTCAGGATATGTTACTCACTCCAGATAACCTGCCTATGATCTCCAGTTGGAGAGACGATCAATGTTCCTTTGGCCCCTGATGCTGTTCAACAACAGCAATCATTCCCGAGGTGCTGTCACAAGCCAGGGAATGTTTCCGTTTTTTTCCACCAAGGGATTAAAGATATTGGATCTGGACTGTGAGGCCAAGGAGGGACGGTTCCATTGTCTAGCATTTCTCATCAGGAATCAATTCTCCCAAGTGATAAGAATCAACCTTTAGATTAGAGGTCAATTTGCCAAATGGGAGTCATCTTGCAGGTTCGTTACAAAATGGATGCTGAGCCCTGCTGCATAATGAGTAAGCCAGTCTATGGAAATCCTACACGAGGCTTCCTGTTACCAGTCACTTTGGAATGCTCACCTACCTTCAGCTTCCTCATTTAAATTTTGTGTGACTGACATAAAAGTGCATGCTTATTGAAGAGTTTAACAGAGATAACACTAAGGACTATTTATAAAAGTAGAGTTACGGTTCAAGCTTTTGGAAAATTTGCATCAGAATTTCACCATTGTAAACACCTTGAGTAAATGTGGACCAGAAGAGCTCTTTTCAGTTTACTGGGTTTATCCAAGACTAGGATATTTCTTAGGATTTTGTGGCTTTGGGTGAAAATACCTTCACTTTGATCTGCTCCAACAGCAAACAACAACAAAACACCCCATAAACCAAGATATCATTAGCTGGGCCTCTAGAAGCCTCAACTCCTGCTAAACTGATACCATGATTGCTCTTCAAAATCACCTGGAGAAGGTCTCCCTCATTGCTTTCAGCGAACACAATTCACTCTGCTTTGAAAGCTTCCCCAGCTCCTTTCATTTAACTCTGCCTTCACCTTCCTTTAAGGCTACCCCAAATCCCACACTGTACCCAGGACAATTCAAAGAAACTACCCCTGGCTACTGTGAATTGTGCTTTCAGAAAGCAACAAGCAGCCAGAGCACACGCAGCCCGGTGAACCTGCAGGGGGAGCTGGAGAATGAAATGATGGGATTTATGTTTCTAAGTGTTGGCCCTGGTTGAAGTGTAGAAATTAGAATGCAGAACTAAGGAGGATCCAGAACACAGGAGGAATGATATCACAGCTGAGCCCTGAACACATTGGTTGGGGAGGGGGAGGTGTGTCAGGAGCACCCACTCGGCAGAAAATCCAAATACAACCTTATAATCAACCATCTGCAGATTCAACTAATCTCAGGTGTGTAGTACTGCAGTATCTATTAATTGAAAAAAATCCACCTATCAGTTCAAACTCGTGTTGTTCAAGGGTCAACTGTACTTACATGGTACTAGAAGGTAAGGATGAGTGTTGAGGCTGAAAAGTTTGAGTTTTGAGGAAAGACCTTCAGAAGGCTCCTATTTAATGGCTTGAAGCAAGAGATGGGTCATTTCCTGAGAAGTGGGGCAGTGGAAAGGATCTCCAGGGTCTGAGATACTTTGAATTCACTGGGGGCGAAGGAGGGCGGGGCAGGGGATGGGGCGGGCCCAGAAGCCCTCAGCAGCTGGAAGGCTTGAAAGTGTGATTATGCAGGATCGTGGAACAAAAGAACCATGATTAACTATCGATATCATTTGTGCCCTAATTCAGAAGACTCCCTAGATACCAAGCACACACTAAGCATTTCTGTATAACTTAACCTCATACCAACCTCACAAAGGCAACCTTTCCAGAGGATGATTAGCATTTTACAGTCGAAAATCCCGTGGCTCAGAGAGGTTAAGGAACCCGACCAGGGTCGCCGAGGCAGAACGTAAGAGCCCTGTGTCCTAGGGTATCTGGCTTCAGAGCCCCATTATTTACCCTCCTTAAAGGACAGCAGGACTTTAAAACAATTTCACTCACTTTTTAAGGGAGAAATTATAGATAAAGCTAGCAGTTGACGAACGTGAAGGAGCCTGAGAATCACTGAAATAAATTAACAAGCAAACCTAAGTGTTTACATTTCACTCTACAAGTTACGTTTTCAGTTCCGTAAATTAATAGTTTCACCGTAATGATAACCCACTTTTTGTCTGCAATTTCAAACCGGTTTTAACTATTACTGAGATTTTCTTTTTTTGATTGCTTGACCAATTTGCTAATGAAGCAAACACTAGGCCTCTCCTCCCAGCACCCACCCCCCCACCCCCGTTCCCGGCCCCGGGATGGGGAAAGGTGCCTGAGAGGCGCTTACAGTGATTTCTGCCTCTTCTCTCTCCGAAACTGTTTTGAGGAGCAAATAACTGAGTGCCTGAGAAAGCTCTAAAGACGCCTGTGAGTTTGCTCGGAGATGAAACGCTGAAAGCATCGCTCGAGGTCCGGCCTGCCCACAACTGAGAGATGCGCGCGCAGCCGGAAAAGCAGGACCAGGTGCGCACACGCGGAAGTGCCCGGAGACAAAATGGCGCCGCCGCCAGCACGGGCTTTAAGCGCAAGTCGGCGGCCAGCTACGGTGGCCCTCGGGGGCCATTACAGTGTTAGGACCGCGACTTCGCTTGAGCGAAGGGGACGTCCGCCGAGAGACTAGAACAACCCTGACTGGGCGTGGGGCCGAAACATCGAGGACCGCTAGACGAGGGTGCTCCCAGCAGGCCACAGTCAGATGAGGAGAAAAGAGCAATGCCATTCACTGAATTCATTCATTTATTCATGCACTCATGAGCACCGTCAAACTTCAGTTTGTTCTTGGAAGTGACCCCTTCCGCGATGCTGTAAGGGAAGTTCTGCTTCCGGAGGGAGGCTGGACTAAACGAGATTGTCCCCCCAACAGAATGATACCAATCACTTACTGAGAGCAAGGCTCTGTGCTAAGTGCTCTGGAAGGATGCCAGGATGGCCTCTTACCTACAATCCGGTGGTGACATGTATGGGCCACCTACCAGGCACAGAGCAGAGGCAAGTTCAATGCCGGCTGTGGGTAAATGAGGAGAGAACCGCCCTGGGAAAGAGGAGGTGCGACCCGACCACTTTGTTTTTATTACTGGGGGTAGAGGCTGAGGGTAGTGGGCAGAGGGGCTGGCCTGCAGTAGCCCTGGAGCTGTGTTCCCTTCTCCCACTTCCATTTCCTGTGGTCCTCACTGGTGTTAGGAGAGGTTGTCCTTCCCTTGCGCAAAGAACAGTAAAGATTTCTGCCTCCTGGCCTCAGTGTGGGTCACAGACATTTCAACTCCTTCACAGAAACGAAAATACCTGGAGAATTGTTTGAAACCAACAAACATACAAAAAAATAATAATATGCATTCCACTATGGGGGAGATTGCACCCAACACTGTCTATCACACCTCGCAGGGTGTCATAACTGCCTCCCAGTAGGCTATACAGCTCTCTTTTAAGCCAGATGCTTCTGGGTAATGGGGCATGTATCAGTCTACTATTGCCACAATAAAGCTGTGTAACTGCTCCAAAACTCAGAGGCAAAACACAATCATTTATTCTCACTCATGCATCTAGGAGTCAAGCTGGTGTGGGCTGGGTTCCAATGGACTTGGCTACAAGCTGCAGACTGGGTCCAGGTCACATTTCTATCACCTTCCTTGGACCAGTGGGCCACTTGGGGTTCACTCTTCTCATGATGGTAGGAGCAAGAAAACAAACTCAACTGTACAAGTACAGTTTAAACCTTTGCTTGCATCACATCTGCCCACCTCCCATGGTCAGAGAAAATCCACATGGCCAAGCCCAACATGAATGAAGCAGCAAAGTACATTTCTCTCACATAGAAAAGGGAAGCATGTGTGAATATTTTAAGCAATAATCTAATTTGACACAAAGCACATGATTACACAGTGAACTCCACAGTTATGCGCCCACTGTCACACTTCCTTCATTGAAAATGTGTTCCCTGGTTAGAGAAGATGCTGTGTACTGCGGAGATGGACATAGCATTCTCTAAGTCCGCAGATGCCAGGGCGGCAGGCAGGGAGGGTACAGCCGCATGTGGACAACCACTCTACAGTTGACAGGCATATTGCTGCCTCCTCCAGGAGTTGAATGTAACCCACCAGCCACCAGCTGGACACCTGGTCCCCCCAAAGATTAGTGTCCTATCAGGTCCTCAAAGCTGGCTTCTGCTGCTGTCAGGCTGGGTCCTCCGCAGTGGTAGTCAGGCAGCCAGATCAGCCTTGATGAAGGGCAGCCCATGCCGTTGAACCCATGCATAGCCTCCATCCTGTTACTACGGCGACTTTGTATATGGTTTCTTTGAACAAGCACTGGGGGTCTTGGGCTGGGGGTGGGGGTGTGAGTGGGAAAGGCCAACATCCACAGTTTACAAAGACCTCCTCTGTACTGAATGCCTTCTCCTGGGTATTTACACAGGGCAAGATATCTTCACATTCTGGGCCCATGCAGAAAAATTCATCCACATACTTCCCCACCAGACTGCCATCCCTAATCTCTAATCTTGTTCTTTCCAAGTCTCTGATCAACTGGTCAACCCTTTAGCCAGTGTCCATCAGTCCCTCAGGCCATCTCCACTCATGTAAGAAGTGGAAAACCAGTCATCCACTCAACGTTCTAGCATCTGAGATGATCTCCCTTCGCCACTGTCTTTTCAGAGCTGCACCCAAGTAAGGCTGTAATACAATAGCTGCTCACGTCTGGCTCATGCCAGCATATTATGCAGGTGTCACGGACCGGACACGGGGAAATCCCGAGTCTGTACGTGTGGGTTGAGGAGTGGTCGAAGCAGGTGTTACAGGAATCTGTCATTTTCCGGCCCAGTCCTGTAGACCCACTTTCCTCTTTACAGTGGAATGTTTCTGTGTACATCCAATTTTATGGATCAGGTGAAACTAAATTCATGAAGGGCAGTTCAGATGACTGTTAGTGCCACCTGACAGGTCCTGTGGCCTTCAGTTGAAGGTGCAGCCAGCCTGCAATGAGGGAGCTAGGGGAATATGTACCCCTACTTCACTCCATCCTTGCCGGTGCTCCCCATTGGCTGCATCTGACCAGAAGCCAGAGAGCCCACTGATGTGTCCACATAAGCCAGCCTCTGGGGGCTCAAAGTAGGATGAAGGGGAGAAATTCATTGGTTGGGCTGTGGTGTCAGCCTCTAGTATGGCCCCCAGTGACCTCCACCCCCTGGAAATCACCCCCCATGTAGTCTTCTCCCATATTATACTAGGGATGGTCTGTGTGACCAGTAACATATAGCGGAAATGATGAAATGTCATTCATTGGTTAGGTTATGAAAAGGCACTGCAGCTCGGGGTTTAGTTGTTGTGGCAGAGAGCTTCCTAAGATGGCCCCATGATCCCTGCCGCCTGGTATTCGTGCCCTGGTATAAAACCCTTTCTTTGAGTGTAGGCTGGACCAAGTGACTCGAATCTAATGAACAGAATATGGCAAAAGTGATGGGATACAAAGGACCGTGGCTTCCATCTTGCCTGCATGCTCTCCTTCCTGCTCGCTTGCTCTGATGAAGCAAGCGGCCCACCGGAAAGGCCCACGTGGCAAGGAGCTGAGGGAGACCTCTGGCCAAGAGCCAGCGAAGAACTGAGGCCCTCAGTCCAACAGCCTGTGAGGAACTGAATCCTGCCGACACCCACAGGAGTGTGGGAAAGCATCACCCAGGTGAGATTTACAAATCTTAGCCTGTGCTCACTTCAGCAGCTCATATCCTAAAAGTGGAAGGATACAGAGATTAGCATGGCCCCCGTGCAAAGATGGCACAGAAATGTGTGAAGCATTCCGTATTTTTGAGTAATCTTACATACAACTTTCAAAACAAACTGCTAAAAAAAAAAATCTTAAATTAGCCCCAGCTGACACCTCGATTTTTGAGAGACGCAGAACCTGAGGTCCCACCTAGGCCTTGCCCAGATTCCTGGTGAGAAAACGACTGTCCCTTGGAGTTTGGGGGTAATCTATTATACAACATAGGCAACCAATACAGTCTCTCTCTCTCTCTCTGTGTCTCTCTCTGTGTCTCTCTCTGTGTCTCTCTCTGTGTCTCTGTGTCTCTCTCTCTCTCATCACTTGCTTCTGTGGGAACTCAGCTGCCCCTTCACTGGCAGCCCTCTGGAGAGCCCACCTGACGTGAAACCACAGCCTTCTGCCAAGAGCCATGTGTGCGCCTGGCAGCAGATCTTCACCTAGTCAAGACATCAGGTGACTGCAGCCCCTGCCCACAGCTTGATTCCGGAGAGACCCTGTGTCAGAACCCCTGGCTCCGCTACTCCCGAATGCCTGACCCTCAGAAACTATGTGAGGTAATGAATTTGCCTTGCAGCAATAGATAACTAACACATGAGCAAAGAGAAACCATTCAGCAAAGAGGAAAAGGGGAAAGTCCGTGAAACTGGGGGAAATATTCTTCAAGAAAAGTATCTGGTTCATATTTTTGATAGACTCGGAACCTATGCACAGAGTTATTTTTAGAGTTTCTTTCATAACAAGAGTTTGTTTTCCTTTGATTCAGGGACAAACTCTGGTCTTCCACTAAGCTGAGAATGATGACGTTACCTACCCTTTACTTAGTACCTATGACTGCTGGGCAGTGAACTAAATCAACCTTCACAAATAGGGAAATTGAAGCTCAGACGGGTTAGCTCATTTATCCCACGGCACACAGCAAAAGGCAGAACCAGAATTCCAACCAGGTTTGAAGCCCTAGTTCTTTTCACAACGTTATCACGGCCTCCGTAATAGTGACCCTTGTAACTTAAAATAAAAACACACCCTATAGTCCGAGTGACAAATACAGAAATACATTCATTCGTTCATTGAAGTTAGAAAGTTAAAACATCTTCATATTTCAAAGCAATTAGTGAATGGGAGACAGGACTACCCTTAGCTCTGTCCCTGACCCTTACCTCCACCCCCAGCTTGTGGCTGGAGCTCAATGTATTTGATGACGACGTTAATTCCACAAGCATTCCACTATCTGGGGATGTGGAACGCAATCCAGGATCCGGTTTCCGGAAGGGCCCTACTGTGCCCACAACGGGAGGTGGGGGGTGGCGCGGAACTGGAAGATTCAGCGGGAAAGTTGGGGAGACGCAGGCCGGAGGGATCGGGACTGCAGCGCCACCCGGACGTCAGGGAGCCAAGGAGTCCCAGGTGGTGCCCCCGGGAGCCCCCAGCTCACCGAGAGGGAGCGAGGGGAGCGGGGCGGAGCCACACCCGGAAGTTGCTTAGGCCCGGACCAAAGATGGTGGCTGCGGCGCCGCTTGCCCACGCTCCGTAACCTCCTGTAACCAATGGAGCCGCGACGCTCGGGTGACTTACTGCGACGACTTCTGCACGACATTATCTGATGCAACCAACCTCCGAGTTGAGGAAGCCGCAGGTGCACTTTGCGGGTGATAAGGCGGCGGCGTGTTGGAGGTGATGTCCTTGGAGGTGACCAGGGCGACCGCGGGGATGGTGCTAGGTGAGTGAGGCTCGGGGACCCCGGGGTGTGTAAGTGGCGCGGCGCGGCGCTCCTGCTTGGGGCAGCAGCCTTGTTCCGGCCGAATACAGCTCTTACCCTGGTGCCTGGCGCAGACTGGGCGCCCCGCCGCTGTTTACGTGAATGGTGGGAGGGAGGAGGGGCTAGGACCCACCCTGGGTCCGCGCTCGCCGAGCAGGCCCGGCTTCCCTAGAGCCTTGGGTGCCCCGGCTGGGGTGGCGGCCGCTCCCGGCCCGGGTGGCGGCTGCTCCCGGCCCGGCCCCACTGCGAGAAATCCCGTGATTCAGCTGAGACGTAGGCAGAGCGAGGCATGGCCAGACCTCAGGGCAGACCCCAAATATGTGACTCTTCCAAGTGACTGGCAGGAAAGGACTTAAGAATGCGAATTCTTTTTTACATATCCTCACTTACATTGAGATTTCCTGGGAGACCATCTGGTGCAGTAGGAAAAGGAAGAGATTTAGGAGACCTGGATTGATGTCTCTGCTCGCTTACTCCTTGTGAGGCCTTCAGTTTGTTTAACCTCAGAGCTTTGGTTTCCTTTAAAGACCAGAGAAAACGGGTATTTATTTGATTTCTCTGCTCTAGCACCAGCATATCTGATTTATATATTTCATCCTCAGTACTTCAAGATGGGTATTGTTTTCCTCATTTTATAGGCTCAGAAACAAGCCCAGAAAGGTTAAGTGAATTCTCCAGGGTCACTCTGGTTTTTAAGGTGCAACATCCAAGCTTCCAGTTTGGTCTGGCCAACTGAAAAGCCATTGCTTTGTTGTTGGGGATTCGAGTAGATAGAAGCAGTACCACAAATGAAAACGATCAAAGTTCCTTTTGAAAGCTAAATTTAACTAATCCCTTTTTATGGGATGGATGTCCTTGGATAGGGGAGTGGGAAAATAATTATGATATAATTTCTTTTGGACCTTGATAATTTTTACCAATCAGATGCTTGTTCTGTTTACAAAGATAAAGAATGGATAAAGTAGCTGCAGTATGAGGTGACTGATAATTATCGGCCAAGTGAGTAACTTATTCTCTTTTTGTGAAACAGCAGAGCTGTATGTCTCAGACCGAGAGGGAAGTGATGCTACTGGTGATGGAACCAAGGAGAAACCTTTTAAAACAGGCCTTAAGGTAGTGCCTCTTTCTCATTAGGAAAACGACTTTGCATTTATTAATGACTCATGTCAGTTATTCTGTGACTTGTCAGGAGTTTTATTTAAAGCATTAGGTTTGAAGAGAACTTTCTGAGAAGGGCAAGTAAGGGGTATATACAGATATGTAGCTTTAAGGGTATTAGATGATCTACGTCTAAACTTTTTTTTTTTTTTTTTTGGCCGCGCCTCAAGGCTTGTGGGATCTTTAGTTCTCCGACCAGGGATTAAACCTGGGCCCTTGTCAGCAAAAGCGCCGAGTCCTAACCACTGGAGCATCAGGGAATTCCTCTTGAACATTTTTTTTTTTTTTTTTTTTGCGGTACGTGGGCCTCTCTCTGTTGTGGCCTCTCCCGTTGCGGAGCACAGGCTCCTGACATGCAGGCTCAGTGGCCATGGCTCACGGGCCCAGCCGCTCCGCGGCATGTGGGATCCTCCTGGACCGGGGCACGAACCCGTGTCCCCTGCATCGGCAGGCGGACTCTCAACCACTGTGCCACCAGGGAAGCCCTCCCCTTGAACATTTTTAATAGGTATCTTCTTTTCTTACCATACGGCATCGCATCTCGGAATTTTTCTCTCCAGTGAGTCAGTTGGCCAGTTTTTTAATTCTTGTAGAACTAAAAATCATCTTCCCTTAGTCATCTGAGTTTATGCTCACATTTCTTCCAAACTGACTCGTAAGAGTTCTCTCGGTGAGTTTACCACTCGAATCCAAATGTGATCTTGAGCCTTGAGACTCAAAGACCTGATTTATATCAGTACCAAGAACAGAGCAGACACTCATGAACTCATGAGTCTGGAGCCTAAAGCCAGGATGCTAATTTAACAATATATTATTGTTTCTCAGGGTGTAGAATCCTCCTATGAGTTTAGCGTATTCTCTTTAAGCAGACTTACATGGAAAGCCAAATACAGTTCAGATGGGTTCTTCAAGAGCTTCGACTCAGGATTGAGTAGGTACCTGATGGCATTGGGTTACGGTGTGGGCCAAGAAGACATCCCTCTGCAAGTAGCCGTGGGCTTGCCTGTAGACTGGAATGGCTACAGCCGCTACATAAGGAAGTTGATTAAAGCCCTCTCCCAGGACAGCACCAGGAAGCGCACTGCCCTGACACTTCTTTCTGTGTATCTGTGTCTGGCCAATCCCTGTTCTCGTGAGCTTTGTTACAGTATTCATTTAGGTTATTATCAAGTGTTTCTGTCCTGGGACCATTCTCTCCTCTTTTAGCTCATACTCTGGTTATGTTTTGGTGTGTCAACCATGGGTCTTAATTTTTTAACTCTTAGAGGGAAATCTTTCTCATTTTGGATTGCTGGGGTGATTCCTGTGGCTGCCCAGAACTGACAGTAGTGTTTAGATGAATGTTTGCAAAATGTCGCTGTTAGCAGAAGTGTGCCATTCTGATTTGGAGAATCACAGTTTGACTCTTTCAATATCACTGATTAACAAAGGAGGGATCAGTACAGACTGTCAGGTAGTAAATGAATTCTTAGTGATTTACAAACATCCTTACAAAGTCTAATTGTTAAAAGGAGGAACTGAACTCTCCTGGATGTTTCCAAAAGATCCAGGTTCCCTCCTCCTCTGTAGCAATAATTGAGTTGAGACTAGTGTTAAATCAAGATGAAAAGTATTTTTCAGGTTTGGAAACTAGATCTTAAGAAAAGGTCAGTTTTCATAAGCTTCAGATCTTACACGAGAGACAGTCATTAATTGCATTTCTTGGTTGATGATAACTTAGGAGAAAATTTGAAGGAATATTTGAAGCAGTTAATAAAACACTTATCTTTTACATATTTTCAACTATCTTTTTAAAAACGAATACAAACTATAAAATATTAAATGATAATATTGATGTCTGATATGTCCCAGTATTGGTGAAAAGAGGTACATACATTCTACACACAGGAATTTTTCCAATTAAATGAAACTTAGCCTTCTGTGTACCTAACCACTATGCTCTTGAGAGAGTTTCAGAAATGACTTCCCTGGTTTCTTCGCGAGGATTAATCGTCTGGATGTACCCTGCAGTTGGCCTTTGCCATCAGCTGTCTCTTCTGTTGTTGTCAGCGTACCTCCTGTCGGTCCCCAGGGCCACTTAAAATCTGTTGTTTCTAGTCCACATGGGAAACTATATGTAACCGGACTTGCTAGAATTGTTTGGGAAAGGACGTTCTACCTTAAGCAGAATGTTCTTTGAATGTTCCGCCATTCCTTCTGTCGACATTGACCTTTGGCTGCTGGGGTCTTACGCTTTCTTCTGGGCTCTCAATTATTTTCTAGGTGATCAAAGTTACCTCATAATTCAGGTGTTATTTTGATTTTAAACATTGTACAATGTTAAAGAAATGTCCGTTTTCCTTGTCCCTCCCTCCCCAAGGCTTTGATGACAGTTGGAAAAGAACCCTTTCCTACCATCTACGTAGATTCACAAAAAGAAAACGAGGTAGGGTGAACCCAAAGCTTTACAGAATTAGATTTTGTGAAGAAACCTTCATTAGAATACAGTGTCTTGAAAACATTAAATATCTGTTTATCCCTCCAGAGGTGGGATGTTATTTCTAAATCACAGATGAAGAACATTAGAAAACTGTGGCACAGAGAACAGATGAAGAGTGAATCCCGGGAAAAGAAAGAGGTGAGCAGTAGATTTGCTCTGTGAACATTTTTCAAGTTGGGACACCAGAAGCCATGTTAACAAATTGCCTGGTTATTAAAACTAGGCAGAAGACACTTTACGAAGAGAGAAGAACCTGGAAGAAGCAAAGAAGATTACCATTAAAAACGACCCAAGTCTTCCCGAGCCAAGTTGCGTAAGTGTGATGTGTATCGTTTCAAATATCATGGACTCACGGGGTCAACCTATTATTTCTGTGTCTGAGGGGCATGCCACGTGCTTTGTTCCTTTGCACTGTTTGTCCCTTCTTTTCTTTCAAAAGGGAGAGAGCGCAATAATGTTTGAGAGTTACGAGGCTGGTCCTTGCGGGGCTCCTTTTTTGATAGAATTTAGTAATTGCGTGTTGAACGAATTCTGTCCCGACTAAAAGCTGGCAGCCCTGGCATCCAGGCGGGGCGGGCTGTGTGGGCTCAGACAGTGATTTTACCCTCCCCTGGGTGTCAGTTTCCTCACAGTAAAAAGAAGAGGTTGAAATCCAAGATTTTCATGATTTCTTAAAGAAAGAAAAAGTTTTTGAAATTTGATTATGTCTATATTCTTTCTAGACCAGAATGCTGGACTGTGAATGGACATGGTTAGAATTCGAAGGGTTCTTACTGCTGCTGGATTGCCATTGTTTTCTTGCTTCCTCAGTGAGGAAGCTGTCTTCTTGGCCACACCCTGCAACCCCTTCCTCCCCTCCCCTCTCTCGTCCATCCCTCAGGGGAAAAGCCAGCCTCAGTAGCTTCCACCACCCAGGGTGGTGGGAGGGATGGTGAGGGCAGAGAGAGGGCTCTGCGTGGACTAGGCTTGTTGCTATCGTGAATTCATTGATTTTATATAACAGTATCTGAAGTTCTGATTGTTTCGCTGACAGTTTTGCACTAAGAGAAAGAAGACTTGGATTTTTTTTTTTTTTAACCCCTCCAGTGTGGTGAAATTTTTTGGCTCTGACCTGTAGTAGAGTGACTGTCAGAAGTTTTACACCACTTGTGAATTTTTAACACTTTTCTGCCATCTATCTAATATTCGTGACAAAGTCGGTATGTGATGAATGACATGCTGGGTCAAATGTTTTTTATTTTAACTTGACAGGTGAAGATTCGTGAATTAGAAGGATATAGAGGCCAAAGAGTAAAGGTATTTGGCTGGGTCCACAGGCTGCGTAGGCAAGGTAACTGGCATAGCTGTCCTTTTCTCTCTTTAATTTTCAATATCCCTGCTCTTAGATAATGAAGAACATTAAAAAAAAAACATTTACTTGGGGGTATTTTTGTTTGAGAGTGCTAGCTTTTTAAAGGAAGTACTAATTTGTATCCTAACTTGGTTCTTATTTAATATGACAATTGAAAGTTTAAAAATTATTTAAATGGTACTTAACTGTAAGCAGTCACAGTGATCAGGAGGTATCCAGGAAATATTTGTCTAATTGAATTGAATTCTTTAAGGAAAGCAGGGGGTATATTACCGGAAGTGCAGAACCAAATCTGAAACTTACTGATGGCAGTGATGTTGATTTTTATAATTAGTATATTTGTACTTGGTCGTGATGTTTTGCTTTCTCTTTCTGCTTTTATTATTTTACTACATGTCTTTTATTGTAAGTGGTTGTCAAGTCCTTCACAAAAAGAAAGGGGGCATAAAAAACCAAGAGTGCTTCTGTGCGGCAGTATATATCACCCCCCGCTGAATGCGCTTTGCTAGGTATTGCAGGGGACTCAACGGTGAATAAGACTTAATCCCTCGACTCACATGCTTACTGTCTTGCTTTCCCGTGACCGTGTGGGTCAGGAGGCTCACACAGGGTTTAAAAGTATGAAGGGTTTGAAACATGAAGAAGGCAAAATACTTTCCAGATACTGAGTAGTGATATTACTGGTGAACCCTTCAGAGGAATGGGGCCGTGTGGGAGGTTTGAACTTTCAACATTTAACCTTGGAGGTTCCTTTACAGAAGAATAAATTATGAGAAAGTGCTTCCAAGTGCCTCTCGAACAATCTAGCTAAACTTTTCTTTCCCGTTTTTAGGAAAGAATTTAATGTTTCTGGTGTTGCGTGATGGTACGGGTTATCTCCAGTGTGTCTTGTCAGATGATTTGGTAAATATTTTCATATTTACGATGAAAAGTCAGTTTTTTTCAATAGGTTACTTTATTGTTAGTTTTGGGAATCTTAGGGTCTATACTTATTTTAACTGTTATTGTGGGAAATTTCCAACATCTCAAAAATGGAACAGTAGGAAGAAACCTCACATGCTCATCACTCAGCTTCAGTAACATCTTAGTTGAGCTGCTGTAACTAAGTACCATAAACTGGGTGGCTTGTGAACAACAGAAGTTTATTCCTCATGGTTCTAGCGGCTGGAAGTCCATATCAGGGTGCCGGCATGGTCAAGTTCTGGTGAGGGCCCTTTTCTGGGCTGCAGACTACCCACTTCCCGTTGTGTGCTCATCCTCACATAGCAGAGAGCAGAGAAGGGTTTCGACATATGAATTTGCCGCAGATACACGTTAAGTCCGTAACGAGTAATGATTAATATTTGGCCAGTTCTGGTTTACTGCTCCCCCCTTTGACCTCCCAGACATCATATTTCATATAAACATACTTGCATATGCATCACCAAGAAGAAATATTTTTAATATAACCACACTACCATTATTACACACCCCCAAAATTAGCACAACTCCTAAATATCCAGCCAGATTCTCCCAATTGATTCATGATGTCTTTTTTACAGTTGGTTGGTTTGAATGAGGATCCAGACAAGATCTACATGTTGCATTTAGTTTATATGTCTCTGAAATCACTCTTAATCTATAACAGATCTCCCTTTTCATTCTCTTTTCTCCACCCCACTCCCCCTTGCCATTTATTGGAAAAAGTCTGGTCATTGGTCCTGTGGGACTTCTCACATTCTGGATTTGGTTGATTGCATCATAAGGTGTATTTTAACATGTTCCTCTATCCTTTGTATTTCTTACAAGCTGGAGGTTAGCTCTGGTCAGATTCAGGTTCTGCTGCTGCTGCTTCTTGATATAACTACTTCATGGACAAAGCTGTATTCTTCCAATGACATCACATCATGAAGCACATAATTCTGATTGTCTTTATGATTAGTGCGTTCAGATGTTGATGGCCTGATCCCTCCTTTATAAAGTTTTCCATCACTTTTCTCCTAATGATTTTAGCCAGTATTGATTATCATAGTCTAAGTGAACTTCCTGTATTATTTTAATAGTCTAAATTTTAAAGAAAAAGAGAAACAAACTTTCCAGATACTTTTGAGAGATATGGACTAGTGTTATTTATGCATGTGCATGTATGTATTTACATATATATGTGTGTATCTGTATATAGATGAGTGTTTGATGGCTGTCTTATTTTACTAGTTTTGGACGAGAGAACTTGTTTGTAAGTAATTCCCTTTGCTTTCTATATGGTAGACTATTTTAAATGTAAATGTGAGTAACTGAATTTGAACTTGATCTTCTTACAGTGTCAGTGTTACAATGGAGTAGTCTTGTCCACTGAGAGTAGTGTCGCAGTGTATGGAATGCTAAATCTTACCCCAAAGGGCAAGCAGGTGAGTGCGTTGAGTTCCTCACTAAGAGAAGAGTTGTGTACTTGTTTGTTTTCCAGTGTCTTTATTTGTATTGATACTTTTGGTATTTGGCATATAACTAGACAAATGTGACGCCCTTGCTAAATTTAGGATGCCTTTTCCTTTCCTGGTGAGATATGTATACTGTACAGCTTGTGTGCTCTTGTAACAATCTCAGGGATTTTCAACCTGAGGAATTCCTGAATAAACTTCATGGGTGAGAACAATTTGCTGTGTGTGTGTGAATAATTTTTCAGCTAAGTGGAAATGAAAATTTAGTCTACCAAAAGTTTTTCAGGAAAGAACAGTGATCTAAAGCTGAAACTTTGGGGATTACCCTGGTGGTCCAGTGGTCAGGACTCCTCGCTCCCAATGCAGGAGGCCCAGGTTCGATCCCTGGTTAGGGAACTAGATCCCGCATGCTGCAACGAAGACCCGGCGCAGCCGAATAAATATTTAATAAATAAAATAAATCTGAAACTTTTAAAATAGAACTTGAAAGCCTCTTTTTAAAAAACTTAAAGCTAGGCTTGATAGAGAGTTGTTTGTTCCCCAGCCAACAGGCATGTAACCTATACCAGTTAGAGTTACTTGTTGGTAATTATTGACCAAGTAGCAGTTGTGGTTATATTTGTTTGTTGGGAAAGAAAACAAACAAACGTGACATATCAACCACCAGAGGGAGCCCATAGTGTCCTCCTGATAGACTAGAAATACTGTCTCCCAGAGTCTATGTGAGGAACCTATGTTAAGAGTGAATATCTCGTTCAAGTTTACTGAATTTTCCTTGAAAGTAATGTGATTGCAAAATGGAATGGTTTTTGTGATATTACTTGCTGTCCAGTGTTTGGTACCAAGATAGCTATATATTTCATACTGTGTGGTTTCTAAAATGTAATGCTTTCAATGGAATTATTAGGGAGAATTTGAATTTTTACTATATATATATATATATATATATATATATATATATGTATTCCAAAGAGAAACACCTTTTAGTAAAACCTTTGTATTTAAGGAGTTTTTCAATGTGTGTATTATGTTACTTTTAAATTATTGGGCAAAGGCTAGAAAGGTATACCAAAATGTTGACAATAGTTAGTGGTTACTCCAAGTCGTGGGATTATAGTTTATCTTATTTTCTGGTTTGTGCTTTTCTATTTTTTAAAAATTGTGTACGTGTGTTTAGTCTGAAAGAAATATTAAATAAATATAAAATTCAATTATCGGGTCTTCGTTTTTAGAAGGGTAGGCTAATAATGATAAGGTTCTTAGAAATATGAGCTTACTAAAAACTTTTATATAAATTAGAATCTTTCCTACTGTGAATTTTCTGTTTCCTTCTCCCTCCCGACCCCTCTTTAAAAAATGCAGGCTCCAGGGGGCCACGAGCTGAATTGCGACTTCTGGGAATTGATCGGGTTGGCCCCCGCTGGAGGCGCTGATAACTTAATCAACGAGGAGTCTGACGTTGACGTCCAGCTCAACAACAGACACATGATGATCCGGGGAGAAAACATGTCCAAAATCCTAAAAGCGCGTTCTGTGGTCACCAGGTGCTTTAGAGATCACTTCTTCGACAGGGGGTACTGCGAAGTAAGTACGCGTTCATCATCCTTTGCAAACAGTGCCTCTTGGCAGTTTTGAACTTAAACAGTGGTGCTCACAGAAGGCCTTTATTTACTCCTTTCCGCCTGAATAGATCAGTCCTCCAACGTTAGTGCAAACACAAGTGGAAGGCGGTGCCACACTCTTCAAGCTGGACTATTTTGGGGAAGAGGCGTATCTGACTCAGTCCTCTCAGCTGTACCTGGAGACGTGCATTCCAGCTCTGGGAGATGTTTTTTGTATCGCACAGTCATACAGGGCAGAACAATCCAGAACACGAAGGCACCTGGCTGAGTACATAATTGTCATTTTGTTTTTATTTAAAAAAAAATTTTTTTTTTAAGAAAATATGTCTAGAGAAGCAATCTTGATGTAGGTAAATGATGTCTGTGTAAAAACCTCTGAGGTATTAAGAGGCTATATGAAGGGCAGTTGAATAAATTCATGGAAACTGTCTAAGAAGTTTTGCGTCTTAGGCCATAACTCACTAAGGTCCGTTCATTCACTTTGTCTTGATCCTTTATATGTGTTGAGGAATAAACAAGAAATGACTATTAAGGTGGAAAGGAAGGCGGGTGGGCTAAAACTACTCTGGAGAGTTGGGAGTTGATTAGCAGGGCGGGAGTTTTCCCTTTCTGGACAGTTTCCCAGCATTAAAACCCTTGCTTAAGAGAAACTTAGTGAAAAGAAGAGAGGCTCTGAGCTACTGTCTTGTTCCTCAGATACACTCACGTGGAAGCAGAGTGCCCTTTCCTGACCTTTGAGGAGCTCCTGAACCGGTTGGAGGACTTGGTCTGTGACGTGGTCGATAGAGTCTTGAAATCACCCGTAGCAAGCGTGGTGCGTGACCTCAACCCGGTAGGTCTGCCACTGTGTGGAAACACAAAATTAGGATCCTGCTTCGGAAGGCAGTGAAGTCTTTTTTTTAGATTTTTAGGTTTTTTTCAATAGATTCTTTTTAGGTTTTTATAGATTTAATAGCTTTGAAATAAATGATTAATATATATATATAGGTATAATTGATATATAACGTTATATTAGTTTTAGGTGTACAGCATAATAATTTTATATATCTAAAACAATACAGAGTTATTAACTCTAGTTACCATGCTATACATTACATCTTGTTAATGGAACTTACCTATTTTATAACTGGAAGTTTATACTTTTGGACTCCCTTCACTCATTTCCAGACTAATTTTTTTTTTTTTTTTTGGCCGTGCCACGTGGCTTGCGTGTCTTAGTTCCCCAACCAGGGATGGAACCCAGGCCCTCAGCAGTGAAAGTGTGGAGTCTTAACCACTAGACCGCCAGGGAATTCACCACATTGTTTTTAAGTCTGAAATAACATTTTATAATAATGATAAATAGTGTTGCTTAAAATGGAAACGTTAGTGTGAATGGTTTCTTTATGTACACTGTATTTCTCCTTTCTGCTGTAGAACTTCAAGCCCCCCAAACGGCCTTTCAAACGGATGAACTATTCAGATGCTATTGTGTGGCTAAAAGAACACAATATAAAGAAAGAAGATGGAACTTTCTATGAATTTGGAGAGGTATGTATTCCTTTCTAGTCGTTGTTTCAAAGGTAGCCTTTTGCTTAAGTGGATTGCTACTTGCGGTTAATTAACGAGTAATGCAGACGGCATGTGCTGTCGTCAAATAAATGATAACCACGGACCCTCCTTCTTGGGGTTGTCTGAGGATCCATGGCTTAGTAGAGGTAGAGTAGACCTTAGAGCAGTGCCTTTTCTGTAGTGTTCAGTAAATATTAGCAAGTTTGTAGCCTTCCTTCACACCCCATCCTTTATCTCTTTCCTCTTCCATGATCACTCTGTGGTCTTGACTTACCAGCTCTAGCTATAATTCTTTAGACTGGCAGGATGCTTAAGAAAGTTATAAACTTTGAAATCACATGCAGAGTGTTGGTATGTGTATACATTTGTTTTGGTTTTCTAGAGAAACCATCTGGCTCTTTCAAAAAGGATTCCTCCCCCCAAAACAGTGAATTATAACTCCTTCACCTGGAGGCAATTCAAAGAAGAAAATCACCACTGATTAAAATGCAAAACCAAGAGAGGAGGCTTTGTTGGGGAAGGCAGCCCGGTGCCCCAGATACACTGAGCATGTCTGTCTTGCCCAGGACCACCCTCCCAGCATGTTTTGGGGGTATAGATTGTTAACATTATTCTAAGCCCTCTTGCCTATGCATTTAACCACTCTTTACATAGTATTTGCAAATCTGTTTTACAGATGAAATGTGAGTAATAGCTGCTAACTAGAGTTTTCTTTCGTTTTTAGAAAGAATTTACAGAGGACAGACAGTGTACTGGGTCTATGTAAATTACTTTTATTGTATCATGAATTCAGTTGATGATGTATAATAACCAGATTCTGTGCTGAAAACCTGAGAACTGTTATCGCCCAGCACTCAGCAGAGTAGTGTGATTGAGCGGAAAGAGCACAAGCTTTGGAGTAAGAAGCCCCCCAGGTGGGCTTTGCTCCCACCTCTGTCCTTATTGCTGGTTAACTTAAGGCCAGCGACCCCGCTCTCTGGTTTCCTGTCTCTGCCTTGGAGGTAACGTCCACCTTGCAAAGTTATGAGAACTTAATGAGCTAAATGCTTAGCAGGGCCGAGGTGCAGGAAGTCCTCCATGTGTGTCAGCGTTTCCTCTTTGTGTCAGTATCATCCCATACACATGAGGGCGCTAGAGTAGAGAAGAGGTCTTCAAACTTTTCGGAATGTGCAGTACGACCCCTTTCCCCCAGTTCAATTGTATGCAGGACTCTAATATGTAAAGCGGTTACAGGCAGAGAGACCAGAGCTCTCCCACTCACCTCCCGTTTCCTCTCTAGACTTTAGACGACGCAGGGCTCCAGGGATGAGCTTGAAAACAGCTGTGCCAGGTGATGGCTAAGCTCCTTCTCAGTTTCTTACATTAAACAAATCAATGAGTCTTGTCCAATTCTCTCAATCTGTTTTTACTGGGACAAGAGTTTTCAGTTTTAACTTGAATTTATGTGTGGTTTACTGAAGGATGTTTGAGAGGGAAGCAGATTAACTTGATTCATCATCATCTAACCTGTCTTGGCTAACTGCTCCAGGTGTGGTTACACTTATAAACTTGACACTGGTCATTTGTCTTATGACTGTGCCTTACTGCCACTGAAGGCATGCAGATTTATTGTAACAGGAAAGAAGCAGAGAGAACAGGAGAGTTTAAAGATTGGTGTTATTAATAACGTACTCTGTGTAGATCACTGAAGTTGTGGAGCATTCACTGATGATCTTATGCCTTGTGGGACTGAGTGGACTACGTTTGCTTCAGACCTAGATAAAACTGGCCACTGGGAAAAAAAAAAAACTGAGCAGTATCTGGGAGGTTGTTTGTTTTGTGTGTGTGTTTTCGTTCCTCAAGCAATATGGCACAGATATACTGCAGGAGGAGACAGATCTATTTACAGTTCATTTTGCAGAAATTGTCCCTAACACCCACGTGGTTATGGGTTATGGGTGGGTGTGTATTCTGGACTCCGTTGCATGAATAAGATGAAGGGCTGCTACCGGGTCAAAGAGCTGCTTCTGTCTCGTTGCCTTTCGAGTTGTAAATGTTAATGAAGTCTTGTTTAACCTCAGGATATCCCAGAAGCTCCTGAGAGACTGATGACAGACACCATTAATGAGCCCATCTTGCTGTGTCGATTTCCTGTGGAGATCAAGTCCTTCTATATGCAGCGATGTCCCGAGGATTCCCGCCTTACTGAATCTGTCAGTTTGGGATTCAAATAGTATTAGAGATTTTGCTTTTTAAAGGGGTGGGCACTGCCACTGGAATAAGATACAGCTCACAGCAAATATTTCATTATAAATCTACAGTACTTAAAGAAGTGTTTTTTGTCCTCTGATTGGGTTTAACCTATCTTGTTAAATTATAGAATTTGAATAATATCTGAATTATGCGTGATCATTGTGCTCCTTTAGTTATAGGAGCTTAATTATGATTTTCACTTAAACTCTAGAGCAAAGCCGTGACTGAGAGCCTAGTAGTAACCGCATTTTATTTACTCATTTTTGAAAGGTCGACGTGTTGATGCCCAATGTCGGTGAGATTGTGGGAGGCTCGATGCGTATCTGGGATAATGAAGAGATACTGGCAGGTTATAAAAGAGAAGGAATTGACCCCACTCCCTATTACTGGTACACAGATCAGGTAAAAAGAAATTTTGTTAATCACTTTAAATTTTCTTCACTGTAATAGTTCTGTATAAATTGAAACTTTTAAAAGGGAAGTATTCAGGGTGATACTTTGAAATTTGAATGGGCTATATTCAGTTTCATGGTTATAATGTGGCATGGGAATACTACTAGTTTTGTCTTTGGCCAATAATATGTTAACTTAACTTGAAAACCTATTAACTCCTGGCCTTGCTTGTAGCTACTGAATTTTTTACAATGTCATTAGATGCTACCAGTATCTAGTCTTTCATTTTCTTCTGATAAACAGAGACATTAACTTAATTTAAAAGTTTGAAACCTCTTCTTTCCAGGGTGGCAAATCCTTGGTTTATTTTTCATACCAAATTATTTTTTCACATGTGGTCCATGAAGGAGTATAGATTAAGGGTTGAATTCTTTTTGTTGTTTTGTTTGTTGTTGTTTTCAATTAATTTTTATTGGCGTATAGTCGCTTTACAATGTTGTGTTAGTTTCTGCTGTACAGCAAAGTGAATCAGCTGTAAGGGGTTGAATTCTTAACCACAATAAGCTGACTCATTTTACAGTAGAAAATTTTAACTATTTCAGACAAAATTTATTTTTTTAATTTTCTTTTTTGGCCATGCTGTGCAGCTTGCGGGATCTTAGTTCCCCGACCAGGGACTGAACCTGGGGCCATGGCAGTGAATGCGCAGAGTCCTAACCACTGGACTGCCAGTGAGACTCTGGACAGAATTTTAAACTGAGCATTTATTCCTCTCTATCGCTCTCCCTCTCTCTCTCTCTCCCTTTTTAAACAGAGAAAATATGGCACATGTCCACATGGAGGCTATGGCCTGGGCTTGGAACGATTCTTAACCTGGATTCTGGATAGATACCACATCCGAGATGTATGCTTATACCCTCGATTTGTCCAGCGCTGCAAGCCATAACCGATTCCTCCTGGAGATTTAAGCAAAGAACACGGTTCATGGAAGGAACAGGCTGCCTCTTTCAAAAAAAAAAAAAACAGCCAAAATCTTCCCTTTTTTATTCCACTGGGGTATATCCATTTCTGTTTTCTCTTTTTGTTTTTTATTCCTGCTACCGTGAAAAGCAATCCAAGTCATTTGAATATCAAGTGACATTGATAGTGTCATTTTAAGAAAAAAAACCCATTACAAAGTTTGGGGGAAAATATGTGGCATGTAACTGCCGTCATGAGTATATTTCAGCATTTTATCCAATTTTAGGTTATAACCTTTGTGTCATATATACCACATACATGATTAGTTTTAACTTACAGTCTGAGACATTCCAGTAACTTAATCTTTCTGTCCTTATAATTGTAACTGGAATTCTTTAATTTATATCATTTTATTGTATCAGTGAGTGAAAACACACACCGTGGGGAAAAATTGACAATATGCTGTAAAAATCTGCTAGTATTAGAACAGAGTATAAATCAGCAGTAGATACAGGAATGAAATGAATAGTCTTTTGCCTCAGTTGTTAATCTTTTCTAAATCTGATAGCTGCTTATATAATTCTAAAGCATACGAATTTATTTGGAAGAATTTGTAAAAGTGGAGTGGCCTTAAACAGTTTGAAGGAAGAGCAAGTTTTTTGTTTTTGTTTTTTGGCACCTCAGTGAACAGCATTCTTCCTAGCATTAGTTCAAACTAAAGAGGCAGGGTGATCTTCACTCTTCCCTGGCAGCTCCTAAGTAATTAGGGCTTCCCTGGTGGCACAGTGGTTGAGTATCTATCTGCCTGCCAATGCAGGGGACACGGGTTCGACCCCTGGTCCAGGAAGATCCCACATGCCGCAGAGCAACTAAGCCCATGTGCCACAACTACTGAGCCTGCACTCTGGAGCCCGTGAGCCACAACTACTGAAGCCCTCGTGCCTAGAGCCCGTGCTCTGCAGCAAGAGAAGCCACTGCAATGAGAAGCCCGCACCCTGCAACCAGAGAAAGCCCACGCGCAACAACGAAGACCCAATGCAGCCAAAAATAAGTTTATTTTTTAAAAGTAAATAAATAAGTTCCAAAAGTATTTGCAGCTGGAATCTTCATGACAGCCCTGCATGGCTGTTGGAGTCACCCCACACTGTGTCTTTAAGTCTAATCTATGCTAACTTATTAACTTGCAGGCTTATTGAATGGCTTCATTTCAGATTTGGTTAATTTTCCCCAAAAATGCATGTCATGTATCCTCAATGAGCTGTATTCCCAGCAATCAATAAATGGATACACGTAAAAACTCTTTGCTAACTTAATTTTTTTTAAGCTGATTGTCGCTGTTTCACATTAATTAGTTCATGCCTTTTGCATTTTTTAAATCTTTATTTTTCATGATTTGTATATGTGAAACTAGATATTCCTGAATTTGGTAGGTATTAGTAAAAGTACATGGTAATGAAAAGGAGTGGTTTTTAAAAATTAGATGTGGGTCCTAGTTACATCATTTTTATCATCCTTTTTGTATTAATTTTGGACACATTAGATTATATCTTATTTTGCAGTTAAGTAAAATGACAGATGGAAATGGGGCATTTGTAGTATATTTGGCCTCTATCTTTAAATGAAAAATACATGTAAGAATGGGAATGAGCTCTAACTGGATGCAACTAGGCAGTTCATTTGATCAGAATTTAGGTGACGAGGTTAGGCTCAGTTAGATTAGATTTTAATTGTATAAATGGGCTAAAAGTTTTAAATACTGAGGGAGAGCTGTGGGATTAGGTGGGGATAACGGAGTCAAGATTGTGGTGACGTCAAACCAAGAACCCGAGCAGCGCACCTCACGCACGTGGACTCACATTCCCTTTTCTCTGGTTGTCCCTGTAATCTAAGCGTCACAAGCCCATCCCATATCCCTGCCAAGTGTCCACCTCACAGACACCTGGTTCTGAGTTCCTGCTCTCGTGGGACTCATCTCACGGCCCTTTCCTGCCTGAAACTTCTTCCTAATACGTGATCCTCACGCCAGCAGCCCCCTTCGCCTTTGGTACTTGTGTAGCTGACCTGCTTTGGAGACAGATGGGAGGCTAATACTGCAGCAATTCAAATGACTTCAATACTGACTTTGTCAATGTCCTACAGCCGTTTCCACCCACCCAGCTCCCCACACATGGCTGCCTCTAGCATTTCCTAAAAATTTCTTGTTTAGTGTATAGAGCAGTGAGATTCTGTCATAAGCAACCTTCCTACGCATTGGAGTCACCTGGGCCTCATCCCAGACCAACAGAATCTGGATTTCAGGGCTGGGCCCAGGATGCCTTTTTTTTTTTTTTCTTTTTTTTTTTTTTGTGGTTCACGGCCCTCTCACTGTTGTGGCCTCTCCCGTTGCGGAGCACAGGCTCCGGACGCGCAGGCTCAGCGGCCATGGCTCACGGGCCCAGCCGCTCCGCGGCATGTGGGATCTTCCCGGACCGGGGCACGAACCCGTGTCCCCTGCATTGGCAGGCGGACTCTCAACCACTGCGCCACCAGGGAAGCCCCCAGGGTGCTTTTTAAAAGCCCGCCCAGCTGAGGCTGTGGCAGACTTAGTGTGACTGTCACTGAGTAGCTACCTCCCTCTTCTAAAGCCAGCCTTAAGCCTCTCATCATCATGACTGTAGGTCCTCATTCATCTCACATTAAATCTCTTTTGAAATTGTTCCCAATCTCTATGTTAAAATGGGAACACTGGGGCAAGGTTGAGACTGTCCAATATTGCCAGTGGCCACAAAAACGCTACACCTGTGCACTCGTTAGCTTTCAAGTCATACTTGGAAATTCTCAAAATGATGCCAATAATGGAGTACTGGTTTGTGTCAGCCATGTACTGTCACGTGCTTTAATCCCCACAATAACCTCTTGTGATAATTATATAAATTATAAATTTATACAACATATAAATTATAATTATAGCCCTATAATCCCTATATATGGATAATAGCCCTATTACCCCTGAGGTAATGGTTGAGAAAAGTTAAAAAACATGCCTGAAGATGCACTGTTAAAAGTGACAGAATGAAGTTTGAAACACCAAAGCTTGAATTCCTTTAAACTTAGAATCCTATTATCTCATTCAGTCCTTCTAAGGAAAAAAGATATTATGATGTACAAATGCTGTCATTCATAGTATTTGCTAATTGCTGGTCAATTCAATGATTCCGTTTCTTATGCTGAAAAGTTTCCTTCTACCTCATAGATTACTACTAACTTGATAAGATGAAGAATATTATCTTTGAAAAAACATTGGTGTACTCTGCAGTTCAAAGATGCTGGTTTCTGGCGTCAAAATATAATGCAGTGTAGCACCCTGGCTCACAGAAATGGTGGTGCTCAAAATTTTAACTTACTCTTTAGGCATTTACTTCCATGTCATGAAGAAAAACATGCTTCTATTACTTTATCGATTTTTCGGTTTTAGACACTCTCTACTGCTCTTCTGCAGAAGATTGCGCTTCTTCCTCTCCCTGTCCCACCATTCATGTGCATGCCTCTCTTCTCCCCCTCTTTCCAGCTTAGTTAAATCATTACTTTGGTTGACCATGTTGTATACTATGATTGCTTTTCCTTTTCTGGCCAACTTTTCATTTTGCCCATAATTAACAGCCATCTTATTTTTTTCTTTATCATTAATTCACTTTCCAAAGATGCTCAGACACATCAGGTGCTCATCAGTTATATCTTCCCATAGAAGCTTCTCTGAGAGCTTGTCTGCTGTAGTGTGAACCAGCCACACTCCAATCTTGAAATATAGTTGTCGTCCTGGGATCTTCTTTCGCTGTCATTCCAGGTATCCCCTTCACCTTTCTCCTCTATGGACAGCCTGTTTTCTGTATCCCATGTTTCCCTGTTCCTTGGTTTACTTCCTCTTTTTGGTGGAGCACATCCTCCAGTATTTTCCTGAGAAAGGGTGCATGGAATGTCAATTCACTGAGAACTTGCCTATCTAAAAAATGTTTTTAATCTATCTTCACATTTAAACCATAGTCTCTATATAAAATTGTGGGTTAAAAAGCATTTTTCCCTCAGAATTTTGAAACCCTGGCTTCCAGTGTTACCATTCTAGCTTCCAATGTTGCTATGGAGAATTCCCAAACATTCTCATACATGGTCCTTTACATATGACCTGTCTATTCTAGAAGCTTGTCCCCATGTTCTGAAATATGATATTCCTTGGGACTGTTCATCATTCTGCTGGGCAGTTGGTAGGCTCTTTAAATTCAGAAAGTCAGGGCCTTCAGTTTTGAAAACTTTCTTAAACTGTTTTTTTTGTGTGTCCCCTCTTTTGTTTGTTTTTCTTTCTTTCTACAACTGCTATTATTCAGATAGTAGACCTCCTTTTATCTTTTTTTTTTTTTTTGCTTGCTATTTTCTGAGAGCTTTCCTCAACTTTTCCCCAGTCCTTCTATTGGATTTTTCATCTCTGTTAGCATAGTAAAATTTTAAAAATTTTTTATTCTGACCTCAGAAAGTTCCATCTTTATGGTCTTTTACTCAAGCTTTCTTCTTCCTGTATGTTTTCTTCTGTTTGCTTGGGTCTCTGTCTTTCTTCTTAGAGGCTTTTTTCAGATGTGAGGTGATACTTGGTTTTCTGCTGAGAATTCCAAATAGCAGATAAAATGCTTTTGAAGTGTGTGGGAGGAGATGTGAGCCCTCCTGTAGGGTGAGCTGCCTGAACTGTTGAGTATGTTGAGTATGGGAGTCCCTGATGTCATCATCCTTAGATCTTTCCTCTTGGGCCGGTTGGATTCCAGATGTCAACACCCTTAGATCTTTCCTCTTGGGCCGGTTGGATTCCAGACTCTTCCCACCTCCTGTGGGGGGAAAGGGGTGAAGAGGGCTATGTGTCCACAACTTCGGTAAGTCTAGTTCCCCAAATCTATCTCAATGTAGCATCTCTCCCTTTCATCCCCACTTCCAGGGCTACCCACTGCTGCCAGTCTGAAACCTCCTAGGGATTCTGCCATGTAAATCCGGATGGTTCTTGTCTTAGGATGGCCATTTTAAGATTCAGGGTTTTTTGAGTTTGCTAAATCATGAACCATTTATCCATCTGCCTTCCAGCTCCCCAAATTTGTTGCTGTCGTTCCTTTTTCTTTTTTCCCCATCATTTTAGGTTTGTGCTTGAAAACAAACAAAACACACCATCACTGTCAGCAACAACAAAACCTCTCTTGACATTTTAGTGGGGTTTGGGGGTCGGAGTGAAATTACATCCATGTGTTCAAGCCCCCATTTTTACCCAGAGATCTTCCCTCTGTATTTGAAGATAAATCAAAAGGGAGTGGACATAGGTGAAAGAGAATAAACATTCAATTATTGTTAGCTATTAAGAAGGACAAATTAGCAAGGAGAGTGATGAATTCTCCGTAAATTGTTTTGTAAAACGAATTAATGATTAGGGCTTCCCTCGTGGTGCAGTGGTTAAGAATCGGCCTGCCAATGCAGGGGACATGGGTTTGAGCCCTGGTCCTGGAAGATCCCACATGCTGTGGAGCAGCTGAGCCTGTGCACCACAACTACTGAGCCTGCACTCTAGAGCCCACAAGCCACAACTACTGAGCCCGCGAGCCACAACTACTGAAGCCCATGTGCCTAGAGCCCATGCTCTGCAACAAGAGAAGCCACCGCAATGAGAAGCCCGCATACCACAACGAAGAGTAGCCCCCACTCGCTGCAACTAGAGAAACCCTGTGCGCAGCAACGAAGACCCAACGCAGCCAAAAATAAATAAATAAATAAACAAATAAATAAATTTATTTTTAAAAAATGAATGGCTGAATGAATGGTCGGTTTCAATCCTTATTTCTATGTAGGTGACCACTACAACTTTCTGTTGGATGGCTGTACCTGTTTGTCCTTCTTGCAATGTAAAACATACTCAGGCAAAAACAAAGACAACATGAAAACAACAAATATAAAAAAGTGCATTCATCTTTGCCTCAAACCAGCTGTCCTGCTGACTAATGTATTTCTCTTTTTTGGTCTCACTACTGCTGAAGAACTTGAATTACCCGATTCTGCCCTCCCTCTAATCTCCAGTGTGCCATTACTTGCCTATTTCTGTCTTCACTTTCCTTGGCCACGCCCCTCAACACCTCTTTTGTGAACGGTGGCCACTGTCTTCTATTTGTTCTCCCTGTCTCTCCTCTCTTATAGCCTGGACCCTGCTTGCTCAATCCTTTTCCTCCGAGCACAGGCTACTCTTCTGCATGACTGTCATGACCACGCATGACTCCCGTTCACCTACCAACAAAGGTCCAATTTCTCAGCACATTCAGTCTCGGTCCTCAGCCTTCTCTCACCACGCTTAGCTCTGAATCCTTTCCAGATGCTGTGCGGTGGCCAAGTGAACGTCTTGCTCTTGGTAATCGTGTGCTCTTCTGCCTTCAGAGTGTCCCCTCACATTCAATATACAACAAGCCTACTTTTCTTGTAAATTCTATACCACCCCGATGAAAAAGCATCCCTGCATCCTCTCAGCCTGAAATCACCACTCATTTTTATCAGGGAAACTTCTGCTCACCTCTTCCTCTCCCACTATAAACAGGTAACTCTACCGGATAAATATAATAATTCCACACAGACCCTCCTCTTAGCTGAGTGAAAGGAACACCTCTAGGCATCAGAATTGGAGAGGAGGGAGTAGAGAGGGTCTCTAAACCAGAGCTGTTAGGTTGGGTATGGGAGTTAGAGGGAGAATTGAACCCAGATAAAGGCACTCGGGGGTATTTTTAAAAGTTATACTAGGGATTCCCTGGTGGCACAGTGGTTGAGAGTCCGCCTGCCGATGCAGGGGACATGGGTTCGTGCCCCGGTCCGGGAAGATCCCACATGCTGTAGAGCAGCTGGGCCCGTGAGCCATGGCCGCTGAGCCTGTGCGTCCGGAGCCTGTGCTCCGCAACGGGAGGGGCCACAGCAGTGAGAGGCCCGCGTACCGCAAAAAAAAAAAAAAAGTTATACTAAAGTATACTATTCGTACAAAAAAGGGCACACATCATAAGAGTGCAACACTACGAATTTTCACAAAGTGAGCACATCATGTACGCAGCTCCTACAGTGCCCACCCTACACCCAGACAGGAAACTGGACCAAGGGCTAGACCCCTCTCTGCATGAAACAGGGACTTGGGGTGCTGGCCCTTCTGTGAAATCTAGAAAACTGGCCCTGTAGCCAGAGAAGGACATGGAAGACTGCCACCTGCCCAGGGCTCTGGACAGGGAATGAAAGCTTGCTGGAAAAAGTCAACTTTCCTGGTTTGAATGTATCTGCAAGGGGCAGCACTACGAAGCCAAGAAATGTCCATAAACCCCATCTAAGCCTGGTGGGACCCTGCAGTCCTGGCAGAGGCAGACCAGAAATGCTCTGGAGGGACCCTCCCACCACCCCGGGGGCAGAGACCTCTCTGGAGAAAAACACTCTTGCCCAATATGATCTCAAAAAGGATTAGAACCCTTAGGAGAAAATGAAATTATTTAGTCATGTGGTACGTGTCTTAATACTGGCGCAAGAGCTCCAGTTTTCTCTCTACACCGCAGGCAAAGTGAACCTTTTGAACCGTAAGCATGGATCGTTCTGTTAGAGGGAGATCACTTGATAAGATGAAGTCTTTCATCACCTAATAGGTCGAAACTCCTTCCCCTCCACCCCACACACGCTGCTCAAGACATGCCGTCTCTTTACTGTCCCTCAAGGCCTTGTTATGGGGTGAACTGTGTCCCTCTCCCTCAAAAAAAACCCCGATATGTTGAAATCCTCCCCTCTGGTACTTGGAAACGTTATCTTATTTACCAGTAGGGTCTTTGCAGATGTAACCAAGTTCTGATGAGGTCAATAGGGTGAGCTCTTAATCCAATATGACTGGTGTCCTTCTAGAAGGGAAGACAGTTATGGGAAAAGAGACACACAGGGAGAAGGCTACATGACCACAGAGGCAGAGATCAGAGAGATGCTACAAGGCGAGGAGAGCCAAGGGCTGCTGGCCACTGCCAGAAGCTAGGAAGAGGCAGGAAAGGATTCTCCCCGACAGACTGCTGAGCGAGCGTGGCCCTGTTGACTCTGACTTGGACTTCCAGCCTCAGAACTGGAAGACAATACATTTCTTTTTTTTTTCAGTACGCGGGCCTCTCACTGTTGTGGCCTCTCCCATTGCAGAGCACAGGCTCTGGACACACAGATTCAGCGGCCATGGCTCACGGGCCCAGCCGCTCTGTGGCATGTGGGATCTTCCCGGACCGGGGCACGAACCCATGTCCCCTGCATCGGCAGGCGGACTCTCAACCACTGCGCCACCAGGAAAGCCCCCATTTCTGTTGTTTTAAGCAGCCTGGTTTGTGGTATTTTGTTCCAGCAGCCCCAGGGAACTAATACAAGCCTCAAATGTGTTCCAGCACTTTCTGATCCCTCTGCTTGCAAAGCCCTTCCACAGAGAACCTCCCTCACCCCCCACAGGCCCCTGTTCAACTGGCATCTTTGCGGAGAGGCCCTGTCCCACTGCACCTCCGAAACTAACATTTCCTGCCTCTCTCCATTCCTTTGCCTCATTTATTATTTTTCTTCATGGTTCTTAGTCACAGCTAACCTTATGGTATGGATCTTTTGTTTATTGTCTGCCTTGCCTTCTAGAATGTAAGTTGCATGAAAGTAGAGATAGTCCAATTCATTGCTGTAATGCTCAGTGCCCACCACGTGCCTGACCTAGGCATGCCCTCCATACATATTTGTTTCATAAATGAATGAGCTACTTGAGAGTACAGTTTATTTTTTTATCCTTCCCAGTATCCGATATAATGCTTTGCTCATAGTAGACTCTCAGAAAATATGTGCACATGAACTAATAAACCCATCATCACTAGTGGGCTTAAGGCTCTGCGTGGTTAAGAGTGGCAGTCAAAATACACATCGCATTGACCTGCATTTGGTGGCCTCTTTGCTTAAAACAGTTGTGGGGACAATCGGTCAGGTTTCTCTGAGTAATCATCAGAGCTCACCATTTGTCTGCTTCACCCAGCCACTGTGTCTCTTGCACTGAAAGCCCCCATCCTCGCCCTGTTGTTCTGATTAAGGAGACAGAATTGAGTAATCTAAATTTAGTTTGTGTAGCTCAGAGGTGCCAATCATGGCAAATAATGAATTAGGGGACCTCCCCCCACCCCTTTCCTGAAGCACTGAGCTGAAACCAACGAATTCATTTTATTTAGGATCACAGGCTGGATTCTGAGTGCTGTCTGTGAGAAGAGAATGCTTTCTTCACTAATTAAGTCACCAGAGCTCAGGCAAACCCTCTCCCGGGTGGTGGGAGTGCTGCTTATCTGAGTTGGCCCAGAGAATGTGCTTTCTGTTTGTTAAGGGAAGTGGTTATAATTTTGGTACAGATATTTAAGCCAGAAAAAATGCATTTATATACACATACATATGTGTATATATACATATATATATAAATCTCATATAGTTTTATAAATTTCTTTAGCCTTTCAAGGGCTTTCTGGATTTCTTAGTAAAACCCGTATTTAGAATTCACATCTTCTGATTTAAGGGCTGTGTTGCCTATCAGTTTTCAAAAGGACCCATATAAAGCATATTTTATCTGTTTTCACTTCAAAAGAACATAAAAATTTACTCACTGAAAAGCTGTTGTATTTGATGCTTTTTGTAAGAAATAAGCCATAGATTAGAAATAACAAATGTCCTGAAGAGCTCTTTGGGGAAAAATAATGAAGTTCTGTTTCCATTTGTAACCTATGAGTCTTAATATGTGTGTCGGGAGGTTTTATACATGAGTATACTTTTGAATGAGGTTTTTAAGAGTCAGTAAAAGGAAAATGAATGAAATGGTGCTGATTCATGTTTTAAAATGTTATTATGTTGATATAGTTAATAAAACATGGTTTGTTAGTTCCTTTTTTTTTCTGGCCAGATACAAATTTAACTTGCCCCAATGTTGATTACATGAGATTTGGTACCTTTATGCCTTGTCACTAATCATCAGCATTTCCCTGGGAGGGACCAGAAGACCCCTGCTATCTCCACTTAGCAGGAGCGGTACAGCACCCGGGATGGAAGGGTGACTTATCCTGGGCCTCCTGAGCCAAGAAGAGCCCACATAGCTCAGTAATTAAAAACCCTGGGCTTTTTCTACTTCTCTGGCCTTGTCGACACTTTTTCCAGCACAGCATTTCAAACTGTAAAGACGTTTTGTGTAGTTGATTTAAAAGCAATGCGTTTAGGCTTTAGGTAGAGGAGTATATTATCTATAAAGATCACCTCTTCAAAGGGCAAATTAAACTAATGTAATTTTCATTCTGAGAATGGAGAGCTAGCAAAATGTATAGGAAAGCAGTTGATACGAGGAGCAAGTTTTACTGTCTGTTTCTCAGGGGACACCTCTTGCCTGATTTGAAGATCGTGTAGATAATATGAAAGGCAATCCACTTAAGTTGACATTTTACACCAAGCTGAAAACCAGAAAGAGGATCCACTTTAATAATAAATAAACGAATTCAATCAAGAGCATACATTTTAGCTACAGAAAACTGGTTTTGCACTCAATCTAGACTCCATTTTCCTGGAATGTTCCACGTGGCTTGCCCCCTTACTTCCTCAGGTCTTTGCCCAAATGTCAATGAGGTCTTCTCTGACTCATCTATTTCAAATCGCACTAGCCTCCCCTCCCTCATCTCCCTTACATAGCTTCATTCTTTCTAACACTCATCATCACCCTAAATACTACATATTGTGATTATTTTCTGTCTCTCCCCTAATCCCTATGTAAGCCCCTTGTCTGCTCTGTTCACTGCTGTTTCCCCAGTGCACACAGTAGGTGCTCAATACTTGTTCAGTGAATGAAAGAATGGTGCCTGACACCTTTCTATTCCAAAGGTTGGTCTTGTACTTCGAGACGCACTGAGCATTAGGGCCAGGTGGGCGGGCAGAGGTGTGGGAATGCAGCAAGGGCTAGAAATGCGGGGGGCACCTGTTCCGTGCGTGGGATTGGGGCCAGGCAGTCACCCTGCGAAGGTGCACAGACATGATACTGACAGACCTCACCGTACCAGCCCACCAAAAAATGTGTTTGCCGGACTGGCCTTCACTTTTCCTAATGCTATCACGTTAGCAGCCTAATGTTTGCTTTCTGGTCCCAGCTGTGAAACTCTGCTGCATAGAGATACTACAGAGGAACTTAACAAGTATGTCATGAGTGTCTGATATAAAATAATTCCTTTTCTCATTCTGAAAACAAAGCAAAATAAAACAGGGTCGGTACAGTTGTGCTGTAACTAGGCCACAAAACTGGAGAATTGAGGCAAAAGCATTGTCATATGTAAGTGATAGTAGTGGAAATGTGAAGAAAGTTCTTTGCGTTGTCATGGCTGCAGTTCCTGCCTTGGTCAGGTGGGCGCATGCAACCAGGGCGTTCGTTCAGGGCGACCCGCACGGAATTTTGGTGGTTTGGGTGGAAGGTGCCAATTGCACAGCCTGGGACCCTTTCTCTACCCGGGGCACCTCGCTGCTGCAGGGCGGGCTCCCGGGGAGGGGCGTGTCTCCACCTGGCCCCGCCCCTGAAGCCCCGCCCCTGCCCGGCACCAATGAGCGGGCGCACAGCCCGGGCGCAGGGAGTGGCCGCGCCTGATAAGGAGGCGTGGGTCGTGGGTGCTGAGGTCTGCTGCTAGCTGTTGGTGGGGCCCGCGCCTGGGTGTGCTGCAGCGGGAGGAACCCAGGTCCCGGGCCGAGGCTGCCCCGGGAATGGTTTTAGTCAGCACAAACATGGCTGCGGCCCTGCGATCTGCGGGCGTCCTGCTCCGCGATCGGCGTAAGTGGGGCTGTCGCGGCCGCCGCCGAGGCGGGGACAGCGGGCAGCTGGCGCTGGGGTCCCCGGGCCTGGGAACTTCCAAGGAGCGGCGGCGGGCTGCGCAGGAAGCTGCCCGCGGCGGGGCGAGGGGCGGAGAAAGGATCCGGAAAGGGGCGCTCCACTGGGAGGGGCGAGAGTGGGTTACGTGGGTCCCCCGAGGACCCTGAGAGGCCGCGGGGAGGGGTCCCGGAGTCACATCGGTCAGCTGGGTGGCCGTGAGCAGTGGCTGAATTTCTAAGAGCCTTAGTTCTTATCTGTAAAATAAGAATAATGATAGTCGCAGGATTGTTGTGATTTCGGGAGGCAGAGTGTGTTAAGGGCCTGCCACAGACAGTACCGTTGGCATCATTATCCTCATTATCACCATGGGCATCTACCCTGGGGTTCCCTCTCTGGTGGTGGAGGTCACACTGTGTCCACTGCTGCCCTGGCCCCTGGCGTCACCCGGTGCTCACTTGTCCTTGGCAGCAGGACCCACCGCGGGGCAGCTCAGGCTAGTATTTTCTAGAGATATTTGGAGAAGAAATAAGACCCATGGACAACCTCACACTTTTCTGATACAGACGTGAATGTAGGTTGTGTCCACAGGATGAGCGGACGGGACTCTGGTTCAGACACACCTGGCTGGGTCACTAGCTCTGCAGCATTCCTGTGACCCCCCTGAGTGAGGCTACCTCATAGGCTTGCCGTGAAGATTAGCAGGATACAGGTAAAGCCTGTAGCACAGTCCCTGGCACACAGTAGGTACATAGATAACCTCAAAATGTTCAGTTATTATTATGTAAAAGGCTGCCACCTACTAAGATGCTTGATTTGTATATTTGAATGATGACTGGACACAGACCTGACTTTTTTTTCTAAGAAGTTCCCTAATTCATCAATCTGTCACCTACTGAAAAGGAGTGGAGAGTCCACTCTGAACCTCCATATCTTATTACAGGTGCCTTTGTTGGAAAAATAATAACCCAGTGTCAATGACAATCAGGTCACTAAGGGCAGTGGGAGACGAAAGACATTATCTTTTAAGAAAAGGAAGCACAATGCCAGTAACGGGGCTGAAAGAAGTATCAAATTAGTCTTTTCTTTCACTGACCCTTCCTGTGGCAAAGAAAGTCTGACAGGCTCAAGAGTTGAGGTCATAGAACAATATGAGAAACTTTAAATGCTTTGTTGTCCAGGTTATAAGTAACCAAGTGGAAGGATTCAGAAACCACAGCAGAAGTAGATTTGAAGTTCAATTGAATTACAGACTCTGATTTTAGATGTAGTTATAATACTTCATCTTGTTTTATATGAAGGGATTAACATCTGGGTTAGAAAAAATTGAGTAGTATTTCTCAAAATGAATTCTCAAAGTAGAAAAGCAAAGTTTTACACTCTATGTTTTTAGCATAGTACAGAATTAATAAGAAACGCCCTAGTATATATGTATATAGTATATACGTATATTTTAGAAAGTTAATAGAATAAAGAATTATTGTTTCTTTGTGACATTTGCTTTCCAGATTTTTTACGTTAGGCATATATGTCTTTTGTAATTGGAAAAATCCAATCTAGAATAATAAAAAAGAATATCAATGTTTAAATTAATACATGAAAACATTCTGGCTCCATACTAGAAAAATAACAATTTTTTTCTTAAAGCCTCCCCTCGCCAAGTGTTTATTAATAGTTACAATACAGAACCTTATTTCCGTTAATTTTTAAAATGATACTCACGTTTATAAGGACCTTTTGAAATAATCTTCATCTGCTGTGTGATAGAAAAGGGCTGCATTAGGTACTTGTGTATCTTGTTTTCTACCCTCCCACGTACCACCCCCAAGCATCCAAAATATTAAATAATAGTTTTGGAGAATCACTTGATACCCATGAACTTCTTAAGTTACAGGTATACTTTTGAATGATTCACCTATTGGGTGTGTCCAGGAATTAATGACGTTTTGTTTTCTTACATCATCTTTTCTGCATATCCCTTGGTTTTATAGCTTTTATTGTTTGTAGGCCTTCCAAAGGTAGACCAGTTGTCCATGCCAAGAGTAGGGTTAGAGTTACCTGGTCTTAGTTCATAAGTGGGCAGATCCTTAGTATTGAGTGTTCTTACTTCATGCATTGTGCCAGACACTGTTCTTGGGGCTGGACATAGATTTTTTAAAATTTTCCTAATCTTTACAACAGCCCTGCAAGTTTGGCCTTATCACGGTTTTACAGATGAGAAAAGTGAGGCTTGGAGTAGCTCAGTGAGTTGCCCAATTACTGTCACACAGCTTGTTTGGTCCTATCTGGAATTTCTGCTCAGATCTCTCTAGCTCCAGAACACACACTACACCACACGATGCTGCCTGTGCCTTCGAATTTCTCTTAAGCTGTGAGCTGAGTGCATTCAGGAGTCTCATTTGGGTCTTTGAATAATTACTTTAAACTCCTTTAGCTAGATTAGTACTAATCATTTGGTAGGAGATACTCTGTTTTTCTGGAGTCTTCAGATCATCAGGGGAGAGGAGTGTTTTAGAGAAGTCCTTGAGAGGTGGGTGTGTTAACCCTATGTCCTGAGCAGAAAGGATCCATCATTAGTATCACCTTCTTTGAGAATTTATTTAACCTCAGAGAAGAGAATTTTGTAAGTAGAGGGCATGGCAATAGTTTTCGGCAGCTTGAAAACCTACCAGCTCCCAAACTGTACTAAGCAATGCCAATGTACTGGTTGGAGACTCTAGTCTCATCCTTATTCCCCACCCCTACCCCACCCCCTTTTAAAGTTTGCAGGAGGAAATCTTATTATATTACCAGCAGTCAAATTATGTAATGCCAAAGTTCTATTCTGATACCCCATGGAATCTGATATAACCTCATTTATATAAGGAATTGCAGACATCGCAGCTTGATTGAGAACCTGGTTAAATCTCATCGTGCAGTTCAGAATTGAACTTGTCTGAAATAAGGAGATGTGAGTTGGTTTGAGACTTCATGTGAGCGGAATTGAAGTTCTTTATGTCAATCTTTGCACTTCTGCTTTGAGTTAATAAGGATTTTTCAGCTCAAGCTCACGTAATTGGCTCTGTTGGGAATGTGCACAATCTGGACAGTTGGAAATCTAAGTGGCCTGGAAATATCACTCTCCTATATTTTATAGACCTGCTAGGTGATTAAAAAAAAAAAAGAAAAAAAAATCAGAGAAGGTGTAGTCCCTATGCTCTAGACACTTACCAAGGAAAATAATACTGGTACCAACATATGAGGCAGGCCCTGTGAAGAGTGCTGCACTGGCCTTATCTGCTGTAATCTTTACACGGATGCAGATAACAGGGTTTCACCATTTTACAGCTGGGGAAACTAAGGCTCAGAAAGATTATAACCCAGCCCCAGTGACATTACTAGTAAGTGGCAGAACTGGATTCAGAGTCGGGTCCGTTGGTCCACAGTCCGGGCTCCTCACCAGAACACCTTTGACTTGTAAGTAGGAGGTGGGTAGAAGGAGACTGATCTCAGGCTGGTTTCAGACCCGCTGGTTTGAGACTGGGGAAGGGAGGTTGTGTGTATACTGCGGGGCATGGTAGTAACTACTGTCCTGCATTTTGCCATCTTGAGTACCTACTGTGTGGTTTCAGTTTAATTTCACTCTGTGTTGTTTAAGGATGAGTACCCTTCATGCTATAACTGGGTATGGCCCATGGACTCCTCGATCCAGATAGGCTCTCCAGGCCCACAACTAACTTTGTGGTGCCCAGGACAAGACCCGTATACAGCAAGCTAACAGACTGTGAATTATGTTCTGTTCTGCTGTGCTGACAAGTAGACCTTGCTAACGGCCTGGAAGGGTGAACTCTTGAACTCTTCACAGTTCCTGCAGAAATGCCGCGGCCTTGAGAAAGTTGCCTCGGGCGGGCAGACTTCCCTGCTTCTCTTCCCACTCCTGGCCTGCCCGGCATGGTGAAGAGTCTTGTGCATACTCCAGTGTGTATGTATGTTCAAGCTCCATTCTTGACCCTATGAACAGCCACCAGTTGGCTACCCTTCAGATCAAGAATTGCTTATACTGATGGTGCGATCTGCCGTCAGGAGGATGGATGCAGGAAAGAGGCCTGCGCCAGACCCTGGAAGTGGAGCTTTGGGGGCATGGAATTCTGAGGTCCTGGGTCCTGGGAGCCTGGTCAGGAATGGGGGGCATGGACTCTGGGGGTCCATGAATCCTTGGCCATGCAGATGGCATACCCCATGGGGCAGGGTGCAGAAGGAGGCGGACCAGAATCGGCCCTTGAAAGCAGAGCACCTCCGTCCCCCGGCCCTTGTCAGAGTCCAAGGGCAATTCTGGGGTTCTTAGTTCTGGTACTGTATTGGAGAAGGCTAGGAGGCAGACATGAGATCTGTGCAAGTGGTGGGAAACGGGCCCAGTTTCCACTCCTTAAATCAGTGTTTCTTAACCTTTTCTGCAGGCTCCTCACCTTTCATATGAGCAGTATGCTGCCGTCATAGCATGCATGATCTCATGAGGGATCATATCAAAAGCGGCGGCCAAGGCAGTGAGAGGAGGTGTGTGTGGCTTCCAAAAAGCCTCCATGCAAGTCCTGTAAGCCATCCTAGGGGACGCCATCCCACCCCTCAGAGAGGTCTTAAGAGCCTTCACCCGCCTGCAGTGAAATGCTGGGGAAATCACCTCTGCTGTAGCATCTCTATTAAATTTTAGATCCAGGAATTATGCTCTGAGGACCTCTTCAAAAGCAATTACTTTCCAGCTAGATTTCATGCTGCCACTTTACTTTTGTCACAGTGGTATATGGTGGCTCAAGGGCCTGTCAGCCACGGAGGTGCCAGTCGAGTGCAGCCACAGCAGCAGCTGCCACAGAAACAGCCCAACGTGCCAGAAGCCCCAGACCTCAAGTTCAGCCGGGGAACAGGTACGAGTCTAATTTTAGGTACTAATAAGGATTTCTCTTTCTTGACGCAAACACCGGTGGATACCAGCTACCTAGGAGCAGAGGTGTTGGGAAAACCCAGCATGTAAGGAGTGGTGTGTTATTTTCCTGGCTTGCTTTCAATAGCTGTGAAACTTATAGATTGCACCCCCAATTAAGGCTTTAAAAGTGTTTTTGAATTTTGATAGATTTTTTACATTTTCTGTTAAAATTTTTTTCCCCAGCTTTATTGAGGTCTGGTTGACAAATAAAAATCCCACAGGGCTTTTGTTAAAGGACACAGAGTTGAGTACAAACAATCTGCAAATCGTGTGGGGATTTAGTTTTGGAATATGTCCCATAACAGAAATTATGTGTATGCCGGAAATATGTTTATGAACCTAACATGATTATACTTATGAAATACATCTCCTGTGCAGGAAAAGGAATAACGAATCCACCAAGAATTTCTGTAGTAAACTGTTAAGGCAGTGAATATTATTGTAAATGCCATAATGTGATTTACAGTTTATTAAAGAAACAAAGTACGTTCCCTACCTCACCTCTGCTGTTCGCGGGTGGACGTCAGCAGGCATGGCGTTGCTACTGGGCGTCCTCTTCAGTATCAAGAGGCCACAGCTGTTTTCAAGTCTTCCTCTGGTACAGAGGCAACAGAAGACTGCAAAGGTCGCTTTTTAGATGAGTGCACAGATAGGAGTAATGCACTTTAACACTGGGCAGAGAGAAAGTAGCTGTGAACTATTAACGCCTTGACCTTTCTGGTAGACCAGATGTTCCACGAGAGCTTTACAGCTTTGAAAATAGTCATATTTTGTGTTTGTTACTTATAATTGTGTGATCCTGGGTATGATGATGGAGCACTTAGTGAACTGAGGTTTGTTGGGGTTAGAGCAGTAGGGTGGGGTCCCAAATCATCTCCTTTCAACTCTCCGGCCTCCTGAAAAACAACATGTGGGAAGGGAGACAGGAAGCACAGACACTGTCTCCATCCTGGGGGCATGCCCAGCAGGATGCCACTCCTCCTTGCCCCCCACGGCCCCTCTTTTCTCACCTCAGCCATAGTACAAAGTGCTTTAAGTATTTAGGGTTTGGGGTAAGTATTTGGTGTAAACTGAAGAACTGATTGGACGTGGAACCCTGGGAGAAAAATTATTTAATTACTATGTTATCCTGGTGGCAAAAGTCAACAACATAAATTGCCTTAAGGGCTTCCCTGGTGGCGCAGTGGTTGAGAGTCCGCCTGCCGATGCAGGGGACACGGGTTCATGCCCTGGTCCGGGAAGATCCCGCATGCCGTGGAGTGGCTGGGCCCGTGAGCCATGGCCGCTGAGCCTGCGCGTCCAGAGCCTGTGCTCTGCAACGGGAGAGGCCACAACAGTGAGAAGCCTGCGTACCGCAAAAATAAATAAATAAATAAATCGCCTTAAGATTAAATTATTAAAATTGAATAAAAATCTAAAAAGACTCCCAAATTCTAGTAAGTAACTTTATATCATATTTATACAAAAGAAATCGGTTCATTTTAGAAAATACAGACAGGAAAAAAAAAATCACTGATAATCTCACCACCCAGTATTTTGTCTCTATACCTGTATCTATTAATATTTACTCAGTATATATTTATCATAATGTGATAATACTACATATATTATTTTTATAACTTCCTCTTTTTATTTAATGTCTACTACATAACTGTAAAAAGTCTACATAATTTTTATAGCCTAAGAGTATTTTATTAAATCTTAATTTATTTATCCAATCTCATGTTATGGGGCACATAGGTTATTTCTGGGTTTTAAATATTAGAGATGATGGGGCTTCCCTGGTGGCGCAGTGGTTGGAATTCTGCCTGCCGGTGCAGGGGACATGGGTTCGTGCCCTGGTCCGGGAAGATCCCACATGCTGCGGAGCGGCTGGGCCCGTGAGCCATGGCCGCTGAGCCTGCTAGTCCGGAGCCTGTGCTCTGCCACGGGAGAGGCCACAGCAGTGAGAGGCCTGCATACCGCAAAAACAAAAACAAACAAACAAACAAAAATTAGAGGTGCTGAAGTGGTGAGTGTCTTTGTGAGTCATTCTGATGCCAGATATGATGAAGGCCTCGTGCTGCTTAGTGCTCAGACTACTCTAGACAATGCTACACTACAAATTTGTCCTCAAAGGGCTGAGTGGTACATGTTTTCAGGCTTCGTGGGGCCATTTGGTCTTCTTTGCTGCTATTCACCTCCCCCATCATAATGTGAGAGCAGCCACAGGTGATACGTAAACAAATGACTGGAACTCTGTTCCAATAAAATGTTTTTTTAAAAAATTTATTTTATTTATTTATTTTTGGCTGTGTTTGTGTTGGGTCTTTGTTGCTGCGTGTGGGCTTTCTCTCGTTGCAGCGAGCGGAGGCTACTCTTCGTTGCGATGTGTGTGCTTCTCATTGCAGTGGCTTCTCTTGCTGCAGAGCATGGGCTCTAGGTGCACGGGCTTCAGCAGTTGTGGCTCATGGGCTCTAGAGCGCAGGCTCAGTAGTTGTGGAGCACGGGCTTAGTTGCCCCGTGGCATGTGGGATCTTCCCGGACCAGGGCTCGAGCCCGTGTCCCCTGCATTGGCAGGCAGATTCTTAACCACTGAGCCACCAGGGAAGCCCTGTTCCAATAAAACTTTATTTACAAAAGTAGGCAGGGGGTGTGTGGGTAAATTTGACCCATGGACTGGAGTTTGCCAAACCCTGTTCCAGAGGCAGCATAGATCCTCTGGCCAATTACATCTTGGAGATTTAATGAAGAGCTGGGATTTGTTTTTTATCTTGATGATGACTCTATATAGTAGAATAGAATTAATCTGTTCCTTTGTTAATTGATGAGCTTAAGTTTTGGTTTGTCCAATTAATAGTTCAAAGGAAAAACCTCATATTTTGAGAGTGCAAGAATATAAATGGCAAAATGTGGCAACCTTTTCAAATGAGAAGCTTTCAATGTGTTTGCCGTACACGCTTTTATATTCAGACAAGGGGAACTTGACCATTCAGACTTTGGTGTCAGATGTTCTGTGTCTGGAGGGGAGAAGAGACAGCAACCCTTGACTAAAGCTTTGCAGTTCACATTCGGGAATAGAGGGATGTTGGACTAGGGCTTCCTAATGCGCCATTCGTCATGCACAACACAGTTTTGAATTAAGTGCAAGCGTATTTAGGTATTTTCATGTATAAGATCAACATGGTTTGCAAAACATGGGTTTGCAGGGTAGAGTAACATCCCATTTAAAGCCACTCTTGTTCTGAGCTCAGGTGTTATAGATGAAAAACAGTTCTAAATCCTGTTTGCACATTGATGCCCTCTGTGGCTTAGGTAAGTCTCTTAGCGTGGGGTTTCTTAACCAGTAATCTGTTAACTGGCAGCAATCCATGGCAAAATGCACTTAATTTATTGTGAGTCACAGCTTTTGAGGGTGAGAGACAGAATCCCAGAACACCAGTGGCCTAAGTAGAAAGATTAAGGGAATATTACAATTTCACAATATAATGAATCTGGGATTTTCAGGTATCAAGAAAACAAAACACCAGTTTGTTAATTCATTGATAGGACTTCTGGCCCGAGGGGGTAGAAAAGTTATGGAACAACAACAACTTCAATGTGGTTGCTTGGTTTAGTAAAAAGAGATTAAACCCCTTTCCTCTAACACAGTGATTCTGAGCAGAGGGTGGGACGGGGGATCATTTTTGTCCCTGACACATATTTGGCAATGTCTGGAGACATTTTTGGTTGTCACAGCTGGGGTAGGGTGTGTGCTGTTGCCATCTAGTAAGTAGAGGCAAGGTTGCCACTAGACCTCCTACAAAGCACAAGACAGTCCCACAACAAAGGATTGTCCAGCCCCCAATGTCAGCAGTGCTGAGGTCAAGAAACCCTGGCCTAAGACAGTGATGCGAAAAAAGTGAATTTGCTTAATCTATATAATGGGGTCTAAATTAGAAAATCCCTGAGTTCATTGTAATGCAGCACTTCCCTTTCCCCAGAAATTGGTTCTTATTTTGAAAACTTAGGCTGAGAATTCAGATTTCTACTTCATCCACCTATACTATGTTTGATCAAGAAAATGGTTTCTACTTGTATAAATTTGATACACTCTGTTGCCTAAAATTATTGCCAAACATTATTTTTTTAAAAATTACAATTAAAATGTCATCATGATATCATTAGCTTTAGAACACTTTAAGAGCAATCTTCCAAACGAGACCCATCTCAGCAGGATTGCGGTAGTCACTGCATTAGCTAGAGGTGGTCTTGGCGTAGGAGATTTAGAAAGTAGCCCCCTCGGCATTTGTAATAATGGTGTTTTAAATCGACATCAGCCTGCTTGTTCCTCGGCTGCTTTATCAAGAGTGAGTGGAGAGGATACCCATATGCTGGAATATTATTCAGCCACGAAAGGGAAGGAAGTACTGATTCATGCTACAATACGGATGAACCTTGCAAATTTTATGCTGAGTGAAAGAAACCAGACACAGAAGGCCACATATTATGATTCTATTTCTGTTAATAGGCAAATCCATAGGCCCAGAAAGTAGATTAGTGGTTGCCAGGGGTGAAGGGGAGGGAGAATGGGGAATGGCTGTAACGGATAAGTGGGGTTTTGGGGGCTGAGGAAAATGTTTAGGAATTAGATAGCTGTAATGGTTGCCTAACCTTGAGCATATATTAAAAAACACCAAATTGTACAGTTTAAAATGGCAGGTGTTATGGTATGTGAATTATATCTAAATGTTTACAGTGCACAAGAAGGAAAAAAAGGATGAGTAGAGAAGCACTCCTTGTCCTTTCTTTTCCCCACCGGCAGCCTCTTTCACTCCTGTCACAGGAGGAAAGACAGGCCCGCAGTTCTCCACGCTCCCATCTCAGGCTTTGACCTTGTGGCTCCGACCAGAGTCATGGTCTTCTGGTGGCTCCCCGAAGCTCAGGGGAGACACTTGGTCCTGCTCTGGCTCCATCTTGCCCGCTGGCTGGTTTAGGAATAGAGAACTCATCCTGGCCTGGCTCACTTCGGCAGTGCAGGCCTCAGAGCAGCTCTGGATTTTATAAGTTTACATTTTTGCATAGTCCTTTTTAAAAAAAATTTCCCAGAAGCTGCATGACTTTCTTTTTGTTTCCTTTTGCTCATCCAGTGGTTGATTCTTTAGCCTGGGACTAATCTGAACAATTCAGAACAGTGTTTTACAGGAATTACCTAAGTAGTGGGTTTTAGATGAAGGATGGCGAGGTGAGTGTAAAGTGAGAAACGTAGTTTATCACAGCAGGGGACACTGAGCAGGAGTAAAGGCGGGCTCTGGAGAAGGAAGCAGAGTAGCAAGAAATAATTTAAGCCATTAATAGTTTAATAATTAACTAAAGAGAAGGGAGTAAATAAGGGCTGATAGTTTCCTGGGGAGGTTTAAAATTATAGGGAAACCCACGGCTCCTCTGTGTAGAATAGAACCTACTGTTTGTGGCAGCTTATGCTGAATAAGTACATTATGCACTTAATTCTCAAAATAACTTTTTGAGGTAATTGGTGGACTCTCTATTTTACAGATGAGGAAACTTAAGCTTGGAGAGATCAGGTAACCTGTGTAGGCACGAGGCAGTCATATGAACAAGTGTTTCAGCCTCAGGACAATTTTAGGTTTACACCTTGACCCTCAGCCCCCAAAGAATGGGATCTTTGTTCAGGGCTGACAGTTTAATAGAGGAATATTTGGAGCCCAGGGAAAGTCCAGGGACAGGGATGGAGCTAGACGGTGAAGGTCAGAGTCTGAGCTGGGACCTTGGACTGTGCAGAGCTGGAGGCCTCATGTGTTCACTGGGATGGCAGTGAAGAGATCTGTAGCTTTGCATCTTTGCATTGAACAGATTAGATGAGAGTTTGCTAGCAGAAACAAAATTCTACCCTAGAAGTGTTACAAATCAATTGTTGCCTTTTGATTTACGTAGGAAGCCGAAAACTGGAATACTAATGCTGAACATGGGAGGCCCTGAAACCGTCGGAGAAGTTCACGACTTCCTTCTGAGGCTCTTCTCGGATCGAGACCTCATGACACTTCCTGTTCAAAAGTAAGATACATGTAAATGCCTATACTTATCCATAACCTGTGCAGTGCATTTTGCCTTCCATGTATCTCAGTTCTGTAGTTAAAAAATAAATAAACGGTTTTAGTGCACATCTGGTAGTGCTAGAGCAGCATTCTTATTTTCTATTAGTTATGAGAAGGCTATGATGTAAGAAGAATTGTAGGGGATAGAGAAAGCAAGTTAGCGAGGATTCCCCTTGGGCCGTTTCCTTCCCAGAGCTCTGGAAATTGCAGCGGTCTGGACACAGCTGAAGGAGCTATAAAGATGTATTTGTACTTAACTAACACTCAGGGAAGCCACGAGTATTATTCATTGGTGCTGTGGAATTGAGTTCTTGCCATCCTTCTTCCCTTCCTTTCATTGTTTCCTCCCTCTTTTCTTTCTTTATTTTTTTTTTGAGGTATGATTGATATTTGCTGTATATTTTGATGTGTATGACTGAGTTTCACAATATCTTTTTTTAAAAATTGGAGTATAATTGCTTTACAATGTTGTGTTAGTTTCTGCTGCACAGTGAAGTGAGTCAGCTATATGCATACACATATCCCCTCCCTCTTGGACCTCCCTCCCTCCCACCCCTATCCCCTATCCCACCCATCTAGGTCATCACAGAGCACCCAGCATAGGGTTTTGTTTTTTTTTTTTTGCGGTCCGCGGGCCTCCCACTGCTGTGGCCTCTCCCGTTGCGGAGCACAGGCTCCGGACGCGCAGGCTCAGCGGCCATGGCTCACGGGCCCAGCCGCTCCACGGCATGTGGGATCTTCCTGGACCGGGGCACGAATCCGCGTCCCCTGCATCGGCAGGTGGACTCTCAACCACTGCGCCACCAGAGAAGCCCAAGCATAGGGTTTTTTAATAAAAAAATTTATATATGCATACGATAAAAAATTGCAAATAGTTAATAAGTGTTTATAGTAAAAAGCAGGTGTTTCTTTCCCCTTGGACTCCAGCCTCCCACTTACCCACCCCGGAGGTAAGCACTGTTAGGTCCAGAAATAGTCCAGGCACATCCAGGTGTATATATACATGCACACACACACACACACACACACCACACACACACACACACACACACACACACACACACCCCTTTTTTACACAAACGTGAATGTACATCATTTGGCACTTTGCTATTTTTTTTTTGAAACTTAATTTTTCTTGGAGATTATTCCATAACAGATTATATAGATCTGGCTCATTCTGTTTTCATGACTGTATGGAATTGCACTGTATGGTCATACCTTAATTTATCTAACCAGTGCCTCACTGACGGACACGTAGATTGTTTTCAGTGTTACAATGAACATTCTTGGGCATACATCTTTGCTCACGTGGGCAAGTATATCATAGGATTAACATGCATTTTCTTAAATAAGAGGGCTGCACGCTGCCTAATGTCTTGTGCGTCCTAGTTCCTATTAGGTACAGGATCCAGAGGTGGTAAGTTAGTAGCTATAGCACACAGCCAGGTGCTCTGCACAGGTGTCTGAGCTCCTGAATCTTCAGGGCCTGCTGCTAGAACAGCTTGTAGGGCAGGGTGGCTACTCCTCAGAGACTGTCTGGTTCTCTCTCTCTGATCTGGGCTGAAAGAGCAGGCTGTTGTCAGTGACCTCGAGCTTCTGTTTTTAAAGGCGTGATCTTAATAGGCTCTCCTTAAAATTTTGCTTACCTTTCTTTTTTTTTAATTGAGTAGAAAATGTTTCTGAGGTTACTTAGCTGGAATAAAATGATTTCAATGTTCAATGATTTAGTAAGCTGGGACCATTCATTGCCAAACGCCGAACCCCCAAAATTCAGGAGCAGTACCGCAGGATTGGAGGCGGATCCCCCATCAAGATGTGGACTACTAAGCAAGGGGAAGGCATGGTGAAGCTGCTGGACGAGTTGTCCCCGCACACAGGTATGGTGTTTCTCAACTCACATCTCACTAGGTTTGTTCTTTCAAAGTATAGTTATGAAACTCACAACACTGTTGGAAGCCAAATGCAATTCTGGGTACCAGCAGCTCTCAATTTGCAGGGGGTCCTACCTGATGCCCGGCCACTGAACTCAGTTCTTGTGGCATTTTCCTTTGTTCCCAGATGTATGCCTTTTCTATTACTTCCTTATGTTACAAATAAAAGAGCTAAAGTTTCAGGACATTAGTCTCAAAAGGAAGTTGGAGGTGTGTGTTAAGTTGAGCTGGATTATAAGGAAGAGGCTACCTACCATGAAAAAACAGATGCATACATCATCGTCCTGGAAAGAAATCCTTGGGAAATAGGTTGAGGCTGCTGCTATTGTTGTTTCTTTCTGTGTGGATGACTAATTAGATCAGTATCTAGAGCAGAATTAGCTAGCTGCTACTGCAGCCATGAGGCTCTAAGCAACTTTCAGCAACCGCTTTCAGCTCTTGGCAACACCATGATCGTGAGTCATTTAAGTGCCTCGTTGGGCATGGCACTGAAAAGAGGATTGCACACATCTGGTGACTGTTCTCTGAGAGCCTCTAACGCAAATTATAATGTGCAGAATGGAACATTAACTACACGAAGGAACTCTAAGTGCCGTATTTAATTGCATTCAAGACACCATCGATTGCTGGACGCACCATTGTTTTTATATAATATGAAGACACAAGACCTCTGTCAGTTAATTTTAAGATGGTGTCTGTTGTAGACCAATATAAGGTGTTAAAACAAATACTGTGCATCTTAGGACACATGAAATGTGTTCATTGCAGACAGTTTAGGGCTCGGGATCAGGACAGTGTGACACAGTGTGGACCCTCACGGAGAGCAGCCCCGCTAGGCAGGACCAAAAGCGTTTCATCGAGCAGCAGCTCGAGTTGCTCTCAGAATCCACTGTTTGTGTCACACATGGGACAAAGGGCTCCAGTCCTCAGCAGAGCATCTCACTTGGAAAATTGTTCACTTGTGCTTTTGAATATTAGGTTTTCTCCCTGCCTTCACTTGTGGCTTCAGGGCATTTCTTATACAGCTCAGCCACATGTGACACAGTGTATCTTTTAAAATGTGGGGTGAGGGAAACTTGGCTGACCTCACCTCACACCTACCCGATGGAGAACAAACTCTCTAGTCATGACCTGCTTATCACGATAAAATGTTTAGCGTGAACCAGATCTGCAATTGCTATGCTGTCTTCGGTGGACGAAGGCAGCGGAAAGATGCCATTTTTCCTGGTGACGTCTTAGTCTAGCACCCATCACCATAACAACCCTAGTAGAGCTGTCAGCCTTGAAAAAGGAGTATACATGCGTCCTTCCCACTTCCTTCTTTCTCTGTGGTGAGACTGCTGGCTTGTCCAGACCAGACAGGCCAGCAGTGGCCTCTGCCACCCTGGTTGGTCTGGAAAGAGTCCCATGGAATGACCTGGATGTATAGCAGTGTCCCACTCGCTATCAGATACCTGGTGTTGATGACCCTAGGGCACATCACCAGCCTCTGTGGCCCACGCTGGGACCCCCGAGGCAGGCAAGTTCAATTCTGCCTTTCTGCTGCGTGGTAGATGACCACCTCATCATTTAAGCAAGCCTGCTTTGGGGGTGTTTAATGCGGCCCAAGACCACCCACGCGTTCATTCATCAGTGGCCTACTGAGTGCCCTGCGCTGGTCAGGACTGCTACTCATGGTTGAAAAACATGGTTTCTACTTACAAGAAGCTTCTAGTCTAGTGGGGCCTTGCTGCTGCAGGCCAGGCTGCTCCAGGGGCAGAGAGAAAAATCCTTTGAAGACTTGCTGGAGGGATACCCTACAAAACGAGTATAGCAGCTGATGATCACACAGAGTGTGGATATAGGAAACAGGAAACAGTCTCAGAGTTTAGCAGGTTCTTTGGGGGAACTTTGCATCGAAGAGCAAGAAGATTACCAGATGTGGCCCTGTGGCCCCCTCGGGGCTCGCCCAGGTTACCCAGAAAGAAGCTTCTTGTCCTGCTGTTCATGCTTTGCTGAGTGGACCTGAAGCTTCGCAGTGAAGCCCCAGCTGCCACTGGGTGGGGCTAGCACTGGGTTCCCTCCCTCCCTTACCCTGCTTCTCCTTCCTGCTTTCAGGTTTCCTTTCTTTCTTTCTTTCTTTCTTTTTTTTAACATCTTTATTGGAGTATAATTGCTTTACAATTGTGTGTTAGTTTCTACTGTATAAAAAAGTGAATCAGCTATACAGAACACTCTATGACATAAATCACAGCAAGATCCTTTCTGACCCACCTCCTAGAGAAATAAAAGCAAAGATAAACAAATGGGACCTAATGAAACTTAAAAGCTTTTGCACAGCAAAGGAAAACATAAACAAGACGAAAAGACAACCCTCAGAATGGGAGCAAATATTTGCAAATGAAGAAACTGATGAAGAATTAATCTCCAAAATTTACAAACAGCTCAATATGAAAAAGCAAACAACCCAATCCAAAAATCGACAGAAGACCTAAATAGATATTTCTCCAAAGAAGATATACAGATTGCCAACAAACACATGAAAGGATGCTCAACATCACTAATCATTAGAGAAATGCAAATCAAAACTACACCGAGGGGGCTTCCCTGGTGGCGCAGTGGTTGAGAATCTGCCTGGTAATGCAGGGGACACGGGTTCGAGCCCTGGTCTGGGAGAATCCCACATGCCACGGAGCAACTAGGCCCGTGAGCCACAACTACTGAGCCTGCGCGTCTGGAGCCTGTGCTCCGCAACAAGAGAGGCCGCGATAGCGAGAGACCCGTGCACTGTGATGAAGAGTGGCCCCCGCTTGCCACAACTAGAAAAAGCCCTCGCACAGAAACAAAGGCCCAACAAAGCAAAAATAAATTAATTAATTAATTTAAAAAAAAAAAAAAGGAGGTGAAGGACATGTCACCTTCTCCATTTAAAAAAAAAAAACTACACCGAGGTATCCCCTCACACCAGTCAGAATGGCCATCATCGGGTTTCCTTTCTATTCATCTCTTTCTCATTCCTCCTCCATTCTTATACTTTTTTTCCTACAAAATTATAAAATTTACTTTTGAACTGTGTCTATTTGTTTACATGTATTTGGAAAAGTTCTCTTTAGTCAAAAAAAAAAAAAAGTGATGATTACAACCAGATAAAAATGTTTCAGACTCTCATTTTTGGGGCAAGTAGTTGTTGCTTGGTAGCCGGTATAGATAGTTTGAGACTTGCACAGGCTCTGCATAGAATTACTATTGACTAATTACAGTGCGTTACATGAGGGAATGTGACTTGGAATTGGTTTCGTGTAGTAATACTGCATTGCAGTCATTTAGTGGACACAGAAGGAAATAGATGAGAAGTGCAATCATTTCACTTCATGAAAAGTCTAAATCTAAAATACATTTTAAAAATTATAGTTTAGTTATACATGGCTGCTTTTAATGAAGCTCTAAGTAAGTGCTACTCAGTAAAATAATTTCGTTCTTTATTGGATGCACAATGGGTTCATTTCAGATGGAGCTGGCTTCCCCATCCCTGGTTGTATGACGTCAGGCAGATAACTTACCCGACTAAACCTCATCTTGAAAATGGGGATGATAACAGAACCCAACTCGTAGGACCACTGTGAAAATGAAATAAGATAATCCTGAAAGGCATTAGCATGGTGCAGCGTACATGATAAAAATTCAGGAAATGTGAGCTTTTATTATTCACCATTGGCACAGGGTTCATGATCTGATACAAGTAACAAAGCATTATAATAACTTCACACCATTCTCTCAAAGAATCATGTACAAATCAGACATTTGAACTATTGCACGTGCTAAATGAATGGACTGGAGATTAATGAAGTTTTACTGTTTAAAAAATGGCTTTTCTATTTGTTCCTTGTTTGACTTCTTTGTAGTTCTCACCCAGGTGTGTTCACTGAGCAGCTGCTCTGAGGGTGGACGAGGCTGGGCCAGCGAGTCCTGTGTCTGGCGCTTACTCTGGCCAGATGTGCTGCCCATCAGATGTGGTGCTAGATGACATCCAGGAGACTCCTTCCTCTCCCCGCGCTCCTGTGGGGGCAGCCAGGAGCCTCCGTGCATGCTTGTTAGCTCCTCAGGATAGACCCAGTCGGAGACAGTGCATTGTCACTTTTTCTAAAATATGTCTTTGCAGGCCGTCTTGAATTGGACCGTTTAGAAAGCATTATCTGTTCTTTCCAGAGTATTTTACTCTGTCTCACTTCCAGATATGGTCACCGCCCTGCTTTTATCTGTGAGGGAGGCCTCTCCACCTCTCTTAATCTGTAACATTTGAGGAACTCCCAGACCCCAGGCATTTAGGCTACAACTTTCAACTACCGGGCAGCTGGAAAGAAAACAGGAGAAGCTGGTTGACCCCCGGCATTCAGGGGATCTTACTGTGTCAATCTGATCATTGGATTGTCTCAAGATAGATTGGAAAGCAAATTCCACTTCAGCCTCAGCTCAGAGCACCAAGAGCTCCTGAAAAGTGGACTTGATGATGCTGCGATAGTTGGCAGTGTTAGCACGAACCACGTAATCTTTGAACAATCTGTCATTTGGAGTTTGCTTACAGGGCCGTGCCCTCTGGGGTGTTTTAACTGCAGGTCACCATATTTTATGCAAGAGACCAAAAAATTGGTAGCCTAGAAGGGACAGGCAGCTGAGAATGATTTCATTTGTATCCCTTCCTTCCTCTTTTTGTAGTTCCCAACCGGAGAATATTGAATCAGACTGTCCTTCCCCTGCACAGACATGCTTCTGTTCCCCTATCGATATTCTGCTTCTGTTCTTGGCAACATGCTCCATTGATTCAGTCCCCTGGGTCAAGTTTCTGAGGAATGTTTTCTATATCTATATGTAGCACACACATATATACATATGTATAAAATATACACACATATGTATATACACACTCATAGAGAGAGACGCACACACACACACACGCAATCAATGTATCATCTTTTTCTTCACTTCAACCTAAATGTTTCTTGTGGCAATTTAGTGTCATGTTCTTAGTTGAAGCCCTGGCTTATGCCTGGACAGCAACGTCATCTCAGGCTTACTATTACTTAATGTTTATGTAGTGTATTTTCAACTCCATCCCTGAGTATAAGTTGAGTGTAATTCTATGAAAAGACAAGGAAATAAAACTGGGTAACTTTAGGAAACTTTCAGTTTTATGATTTTATAAATGCCTAAGAAATTGGTTGAAGATGCTTTAAAAATACAGGAGGAGATAGGAGAGGGAATTGGTAAAGTGATAGGAGAAGGACCGCAAAGATGTGCCCTGACTTGGGCCGTTTAGGTGCCAGAATGATGATTTTTAAATCCCACTTAGCGCCTCCAACTTAAGCATTGTTGTTGGTTTGTTCGTTGATTTGTTTTTCATATAAGTGAGGAGAATCATTTGAATCATTTGTTATTAGTGCACTTTTATCAAGCATCCCAGAGCTTTTATATAAACTAGGTGGCCTGGGGTCTGAGGGAACAGAAGGAGGGGACCCGGGTGTTGGAAGAGGCTGGGGGTGAGCCATGGAAGGAGCACAGGCATTGGGGTGGGGAGACCCACGTTGCAATCTCATCTCAACCATCGGCTAGTTGTGACTTTGGGCAGGTTCATTAACCTTTGAGAGTCTGTTTCCTTATCTGAAAAATGGGGTTTAGATGAGAAAAAAAAAAAAAAGCACAATGTCTCCCATGGTATCTGGTACATGAGAGGAGGTTATACTTTAAGGATAAATGCTCTCTGCTCTTGAGTCTCTCTTATCTCAGCCAAGAGCAGAGAATAAGGCCCAGAAGCTTGAGTTTTAAAAACCATATGCTAAATGGTTGAACACAGAAAACAGTGGTTAAAAATCCATATACCAGCAGAAGACTGGCTACAATCCAAGGACTATTCTAAACCTGCTCACTTTATCAGCACCATAGGAAATTAGGGTAACTGTCTTTGTTCTGGACACTGCATTCTGTTTGGAATCTATATCAAGATGAATACTTTCTCCTTTCCACACATGCTTCCTAATAGCCCCTCACAAATACTATATTGGATTCCGGTACGTCCACCCGTTAACAGAAGAAGCAGTTGAGGAGATGGAGAGAGATGGGCTGGAAAGGGCGATTGCTTTCACACAGTACCCACAGTACAGCTGCTCTACCACAGGTAAGGCTTCTCTCTGACAGTGGGAGGGTAGATCTGGCCCTGGCAAAAATAACCAGGGAAGCTGAGCGCGGAAGGAAACGATCAATCATTTCCGATTTGAATGGCAAATCCAGTCTGTCTGCTTTAAACATGAGAGTTCAGGTCAGTCCGTTCAGGTCAGTCCGTTGGAAATCTCATGGTTCATCTGTCCCTTGAGTTATTAGCCAGTTGACTGAGAATTACAAATGGTGGGTGAAAGGCAGTGGCTTCCAGTGCTCAGTGCTTTAATGCAGCTGTATAATGGATCAGTAATGAACCTTAAGCCACTTTCTATGTTTGTGTAATAACCCTTATTTTTATGGCTACCCTAATATTCTTATTAATGTAGCAAAGTTGATAGCTGTTTCCATTTTGCCAGCAGAGATGTCCATATAACATTGGAAATATTGGTATGTATTTTGGTTATGCTTTGGTTATGGGTTGGTTCCTCGTTAAACCAAAACCCAGTTTAGGGTTTCCTTTGCAAACTTCTCTCAGTGTTCTAGATTTTGGGAAATGTTACTAGGTGTTGTTTCCTATATATTTAATTGGAGCTGGAGAATAATCTGTTTTGCCAATCTCTGTATCATGAGATATAGGTAAATCTTCTGCTGTCACCCACAAATACATTTGTTTACATCCTTTCTCAAGGCTTGCGGTCAGCACATTTTTACTCCCAAATTGCTTTTGGACATTAGTGCATATGATTTCTATAACTATAAGGAGAAAACAAAAGGCTACTGGAAGAAATCTTGGAAGCCTGGTGTGTGCCTTAAATATTTATTCAGAGCACCTGTGAAAACGTCTGAGTCCTCAGACACCCTCAAGAGTTTGAACTGTGATTTCTTTTGGACATGTACCTCAATAACTTTAAAATGTCTGGTAACGTTATTGGAGAATAAATCAGATTTTATAAATTTCTAAACTATACTTTGGCCAGGCTTTCGAAAATATAACTCAACATGTAAATGTCCACTCTCAAAATTAAACAAGTTCAGAAGATGGTTATTTATATGACAAAGGATTGACTAGGGTTTCATTTCACAGCTGGCTCTAGCAGTGTGTTTAAAACAGTAGTGTCTGTAGCTTTTCCCTACTACCTCTGGTGTAAGGGCAGGTACATCCCTACTTCAGAGATGTGAAAGCCTTTGGGAAGCATGTTCATTCTTTGAGGCCACTAGAGTGTCATTTATCTGTTGTTTTATTTAGACACATATTGTGGCAGCAGCAGTATATTCTATGTATCAATCACTTTTTTTAATCATGCAATTTTTTTAGTTATGCTTTTCCCTTAATTACTACCTTTGATAGTTCATTGCATGTTTCTGAGTGATTCAGAAGACCCGCTGTGGCTTCTCGAAGTCCTTCTGTACATCTGAAGATGCTGTTCACCTGTGAAATGTGGTTTGCAATGTGAAGATGGTGGTGACTACTTTGTGATTTCTGGAGGGATGGTTTTTGAGCCTGGAATGGACTCAATTTGGATTTATCTGACCCATTGTATTCTCAGAAAAATGGAACTCCATTTATTTTTTTGAAAATTGAGTCTTAGCCTGAGGGTACATGTGATTTAAATATGGCTTCGTCCTGGCTAGCATTTTAATTTGGAGACCTAACTGATTAATAGTTCTCATGGAGAGACCGGTGGTGTTGGGAAGCGTGGCAATGTTTTGGAGCATTTGCCCCACGTGAAGATTGAAGAGGAGGCCCCATGTTAGGGTTAGTTTCCTAGGATTAAGGCTTGGCTCCAGTGCCAGCTCCTCTAGGCCAGGAAAAAAATCGCACTGGGTTGTCACCATCTGCTTTCCCTTAGTCTTCGAATTTTCATGGTTTCCGTCTCTTGTTTAGAAATACAAGTTTTGTTAGATTACCTGTAAGGAGTTGGTATTCATTTAACTTATTCTAGGGAGTGATGATAATTTTATAAAGCAGGTAAAAACAGAGAATGCGCTTAGAAACCTTAATACGCTGCTCTTCTTATCAAACAAGCCATTAAAAAGGATGGTTATAAAGCTTTTACTGTAATGTGGAAAATAGTCATCTCATAATACTAAGTAAAAATGCCCTAAATACTCAGGATACAAAACTGCACATGTCCTAAAAAGTATAACTTTGTAAAACAAAACAGCTGTAAAGAAAAATAATTGGAAAGAACTACCTTAGAAGAAAACAATGACTGTATTAGCATTCTGGGGTCATGGCCAGCTTCTTTTTTGCTTTCTTTCCCACCCCTACATTTTCTGTAAATGGGGTTGATTACCTTCATAATGGGAAAAAAATTTAACATGCTTTCAATTGTAAGACTTGGTCTTTGCAGATAATGACTGCTTGTATTTCATAAATCCGCTGCCATTGTGCTTCTCTAGAGAAGTGGTCTCAATGCTCTTTGAAAGGCCATTGAAATTGATTGCTTTTTAGTGATCTTCATTTGCAGGGTAGTTAAATCTATATGCATTTTAGAGCATTGAAGTGATTGTAATTAGACTGATTCAGTGCAGAAGACTTACCTGCTTTGAACTTATTACTGCCTTTACTAGTCTGTTTTTTATTTTCACCATAGCCCACATGCGTGTACTAAGTGGCCCCTGTATATTTCAGGCAGCAGCTTAAATGCCATTTACAGATACTATAACGAAGTGGGCAAGAAGCCCACGATGAAGTGGAGCACGATTGACAGGTGGCCCACACACCCCCTCCTCATTCAGGTAAGCCAGCCACTGCCAGCTGCGTCTGTCACCCCAGCTTCTGGTGTGAGTCAGGTTCTTGTCCCTGCCTGGTCTGTGGGTGTCCCGAGTCTTACTGTTCACTTACTTAAATTGTGTGCTGGGGATTAACAAAAGGTATTAGAGTCTTGATTTATTATGACAGGAGGAAATAAATTTAAAGATTAAAGGGTAAACTCTTTTCTTTCTTCAGATTAATAGTATTAGTTACAGACCATGGCAGAATTATGTTTTGAATTTTGTGTTTCACAGTGACCAAAAGAACGTTAAAGATTATGTGAGGAAAAAAGAAAAGATTATGCAAGTTGTTTCATTTAATCTCCATTCATAGACTGAACAGCTGACAAACAGATCCTCTATTTTCTAAATCCTTTAAAATATCAAAAGATTTAAAAATTTTAAAGGTAATATATCTACATGTTCTGAGACAGAATAAATTTAACATTTCAATTGAGAAAGTTTCATATAGTAAAAGAAATTTCAAATTTCTCCTACATAGTTTATATTTGTTATATTTATAGTAATAGATGTTTGATTTTAGGAGAATCGGTTAAAGCTACAATTCTAAAGCTTTGAATTGGTGTTATTATGTACCTTTTCGCCCTTTGAATACGGGAGTACTACTGGCTATTGTCCTTGATCAAACAAATATTATTTTGTTCTGTTGGTGGAAGTTTCTACCTTCGAGTTAGTTTAGGTAGACGAAATACTAAGTGATGTGGATTTCATGCGTTTATTTTTCATTTCTCGGACCGTCTCTGGCAAAATACCAGCTTAACACTTTTTTGAAGCCTGGAGTAACTTAAAATCGATAACCACTAGATGGTGGTAGACATCGTTGAAAGCAGACCGGCTCGCCCCTGAGCAGACGGTGTTTTCCTTAGGCCCGTAGGTGCTGTCAAGGGTTAACGGTTAGGTTGAAATCCAGTTTTAAGTAAAAAGTGCGAAGTGAAAAGGAGGCACCTTCCCTCAGGGATGGGTGTAGTTTTGGTCTCAGTGTGGTGTCCTCCCCCACAACCTCCCTCCCAGTTTGCTCTTTGCTGGGTCCAGTCCGGACCGCCTGAGCCCCAGCCTGGCCTGCCTGTTCTGCTCTTGGAGGCCTGTGACTGGAAACAAGGGGGGTTTCAGGTTAGCACTGACATGTGGTCGCAGAGAACCGAGGGATCTGCACAGCATCTGCCTGCCCTAATTGAGGGAGTAATTAGATTTGCATTAATATTCAGTCCTTTGAAAAGGGGGGAAGCAGAAAGATGGAAAGGTCTCTTCACTGAGGAAGTCTCCCTTCATAAAATGAAAGGGAATTTTAGAGGCATTTATCTGCCCTCCTATATGGTGTGATTGAAGGCTCTGAGAGCCGCCTGCTTCTTTCATTCTGCAGAGGGATTGCGCATAGAAAATACCGCAGATGGATTTTAGATGATTTCAGGAACACTTCTGCTCGCCCACAGCTCCTCTATTTAGATAAAGGCTGAGTCTGTTGTAAGCTGTAACAAATTGTGTTTCTACTTGCAGTTATGCAAGATGATAAAAGGAAAAAATGCTACTAAAACTTTGAGGAAACAAAAATTTATGGTTCGATTTTTATTAGTATCATGACGATTACGTGAGGAGATCTGATATCTAGTGGAAATAGAAAAAAACCCCAACTAAACAAAAACTAAAAGTAAAAACTGAAACTAAAAATTGTGTGTTTAGTCTACATTTCTATCAATACGTATTATAGGTAGTAATTACTCAAAATAGTCATTTTACTACTGTATCTAGCTGTTGGGATATTTGGTGTAAATGTAGGTTCCAGGCTCCTACTTAAACTTTGCATTGGGCCTCCTTATCTAGGCTTTTGTACAGTCTTTTCTGAGCATCCTTAGTCTCCAAACACTGCAGAGACCACCAGAAAATATTGCTTTTATCTGTATCTAATCCTATCACATTGACTCTATAGGTAAATTATAAATTTTGAAAAGGGAACTAATTCTCTAGGTACCGCTTTGTGCCTTAGAGCATTAATTTGTCAAATTTTGTGGGTTCTGGAAAGATTAATAATATCCCAATATTTATTAGGTAATAATTTGCTCATCCTATAGTATTAACCACTGATATATCAAAATGCCAACAAGTACAAATTTACATGGTTCTGGTAAATTGTCCTTTATAATTTTTTTTCATAATGCTTTAAAAACATTTTTATTTGGAAATAATTTCAAGCATTGGAAAAGTTACAAGACTAAGAATAGAATATAAGGAACTCTCATCTCTTTGTTTAGATTCACATATTAATAACATTTATCCCACTTGCTTTATCAGTTGCATGCTCTGTGTGTGTATGCATACGTATGTGTGTCTATGTATACATAATTTTTTTCCTGAACCTTTTGAGAATAAGTTTTTTATACACACACACACACACACACACACACACACACACACAGACTTATAAAACCACCCTTTACACCTAAACAGCAGGCATATTCTTTTCCATAACAATGATACAATAATCAACTTCAGCAAATTTAACACTGATACTTAAATCTATCTAATCTACATTCATATTCCAATTTTGTCCGTTGACTCATTAATGTCCTTTGTAGCATTTGCTTTATAAGTTAAATGACAGAGTGATTAAAGAGTGAGATCAAAGAAAGCCTCTTCAGATCTGGTATTTCAGCACCTATTGTTGTGACTGGGGGACGTGCCAACTAAGGAAGGGAATTAACTGGTCTGGTGGGAGAGATGTGACGAGGAAGGGGGGCTGCGTTCTAGCCCAGCTTCCGCAGATGCCATGCGGCTGAGTGGGCTGAACGGGGCCCCCCATTCAGCCTCAGCTCCCCACTCTGTGGATTTAACGAGAGTTGTACAACCTCTCATCTGTTGTTATGAAGGCTGTCATGAAGATTGACTCAGTGAGGAAAAGGTCGTAAAAATAGAATCATTTTCTTATTCCTCTGTTATTTCTGTCTAATGTATTTTAATGTGATAGGCCTGAAAGCCAAGCTAAGGGAGATTTAGTAAGACCCTGTAAGCTGTTTTCCTGCTAGCCGAGCAAATGAGAGGTCTTAAAACAACTTCTCCTTCCCATCTGTGTTTCCTTTCCATCTGGAAGTGTGCCCTGTGCCTCCCAAGGGGAAGCGTCCAGAGCGTTCGTTTTCAGTGAGCCATTAGCGAGCTTTAGAAGTTTCCCATCAAATTCCCCAGGCCCCTGAAACCGTTATGAGCCATTTTGATGATGAACCAAAGCAAGAGAGACTGTACAGTTTGCAGTTTTTTTTACAAAGACAGTTCTGATGTTTGAGGGCTTCTCTGAGAGTTTTGGTGTCGCTCTCATTTAAAAAATATTTTCTTTTCCTTCCATGTCTTTAATCCCACTCCCTCCTTATCCCCCTTTCTTGGTGTTCCCATAGTGCTTTGCCGACCACATTCTGAAAGAACTGGACCATTTTCCACTTGAGAAGAGACGCGAGGTGGTCATTCTTTTTTCTGCTCACTCGCTGCCGATGTCTGTAAGTAAGAACATTCTGTTGGATGACCCAGTGGTAGAGGATTTCGAAATGTGTGACATGGACTCAGCTTCCGTTTGGCCTAAGCCCAGTGCAAGGAGGAACTCTAAAATCTCAAACTGAACTTGGTGCTAATTTTAGACTCGTTTCTTGAAGCCTAATAACAATTCATTCAGACTATACTATTGTGAATAGACATTGTCTTAATAAGTCCCTTTAAAATGGTAACTTGAAGATATATTCCTACCTAAGGATTTTTAATAAGTGGGACAGTTAAAAGGAGACTGCTTTTTGCCTGCCCTGTTGAAGGAACTCAGCCTGACGTTTCAGGGTGTTGGATTGTAGACTGCGCCCTCAACCCCATTCTTTAGTCCTCAAGACTTGGGCTGTTTGAATTCCCGGAAGTGATTAGTTTTTAATTTGCCAAGGCTAGGGAGCACATTTTGGCCAGTGAATATAGAGTGTGTCAAGTTATGATCTGGTTGCTCCTGAGTTTCTCATATTACACTGGGTGTTCATTAAGATACCGCATCTGTGCCATCACTGTTGCATTTGTGGAGACAAGAATGATGGAGCTGGTGTATGTATGATATACAGAAGTGCTTGGGATAAGCAGCCAGTTTCATCAGCTTAGAACCAGCATTGTACCCTAAAAACATTGCTTTCAAAGCTGGAGAGGTAGAGAATTACATTTTCTCAGGTGTTATTAAGGTTTTAACTCCAGGGATAATGGAGTTAATACAAGTGTCGTGTCTGGGGCCACTCTTCTAATTGGTCTGTGCTGCCACCTGGTGGTCACCAGGGGCAAGCCCGTTGCAGCTTCTCTCCCCTGCATGTCACTTAAGCGGTGCCAGGTTCAGCAGTAGGCAGCTCTGGAGAGAAATTTCTCTCTTCTGGAAGCCTGCCTGTTCTCTTTTCTGGTCCCATGCAAATTCTCTTCACATGTCCATCCTCTTGCTCTGTCCTTCTCCTTTTTATAACCGTCCTGTGTGTGATGAGGCCGTGTCTGAAGTGCCGGAAGGGAAGCTCTCTAGCCAGGAAAGGAGGAAGCACGTTTTTATACGTGCACGATTCCAGGTGCTGCCTTCTCTCCTCTCGTCTCTCACTTCACTTCCCGTTCTTCCCCTCAAGGACTGAAGATGCTGCTTCCAGGTTTGCTTATTTGGGTTTTTTTTTTTTGCTGCCCAGGGTCTTGGGTGAGACTGAGAAATACCATGAAGTCAGGAGGATAAGGATGGGGTAGGGAAGGCAGAGGGATTGTCGAGCAAGAAAACTGTTCTCACAAGCTCTTCTTTTCCCCCTGCATTCGCTTCTAATGACTTTTTCCCCGTAATGACTTTTTAAAAACGTATTGTGTTGAAGTCATTTTAGACTTACAGAAAAGTTGCAAAAATAGTACAGTGTTCCTTTAGCTTCTCCTAATGTTGACACCTCACATAACCAGAGTCCAGTGATCAAAACTAAGGACCGAACGGCGGTACAGTGCTGTTACCTGAAGGCCTTACTCAGATGTCTCCACTTCTTCCTCAGTTGTCTCTTTTCTGTTCCAGGATCCAATCCAGGATCTTACATGGCATTTACTTGTCACGTCTCCTCAGGATCCTCCAGTCTGTGACAGTTCCTCATACTTTCCTTGTCTTTCATGACCTTGATATTTTTGAAGAGTGATTTTAGTAGAATATTAGTTATTTTGTAGCATGCTCCTCCATTTGGATTTGTCTGGTATTTTCTCATGATTAGACTGAGGTCGTGTATTATCAGGAAAAAAAAACCCTGGGGTGGTCTGTCCTCAGTGTAGCATATCAGGGGAACATGCTGGCAGTATGTTTTACTACTCGTGACGTGATCCCTGGTCATTTGTCTAAGGTGGTATCTTCTGGATTTGTCCATTATAAAGTCACTATTTTTCTCTCTGTAATTACAAATATCTTAGGCAAGCTACTTTGAGACGGTGCAAATATCTTGTTGTTCCTCAGACTTTTGCCCACTAATTTTAGCCTCCATCAGTGGCTATTTCTGTGCTGTTCTAATGGTGACTCATTCCTTCTACATTTATGTTTCTAATGGCAAACTAACTTTTAGTAATATCATGAAAAGGTTCATCATTTTATTTCGACAATGTTTGTTGAACACCTACTATATTCCAGGCAGTCATCTATCCTCTATCGTAAGATATGGGAATGAACAAAATAGACAAAAATCTTTGCCTCCAGAGAATGGGGGCAGGGGGACGGATGATAAACATAATACATAAGAAAATAATCTGGAATATTAGGAGGTCATAAGGGCTATGGGAAGAAATAAAGCAGGGTAAGGGGGTTAGGGAGTCAGTACACAACTAAATATTAAAGAAGTAAAAGTAACACTTCTACTGAACATTTTCAGAGGTATTAGCAAGCTGTTCTGGCTGTGAGTAGCATTTACAGACACTGTGCACAAAGCATTGCCACGGTCCGCTGTTGTGGGGAGAGTGGGGAAGAGGGATTAGAGGACACAGGCCATGCTCTTGAGGAGCCTGGAGTCTGAGCCCGCGTGCCGCTTCTTTCTCTTATTCTACTAGTGTTTACTCTGTGTCCACCTGGTCCCCATAGACTCAGTAGTTCTGTACACTGTCCGTACAGCACTCTTTCTTTTCTTTTTTGTTTTTCTTTTTTGCGGTACGCGGGCCTCTCACTGCTGTGGCCTCTCCCGTTGCGCAGCACAGGCTCCGGACGCGCAGGCTCAACGGCCATGGCTCACTGGCCCAGCGGCCATGGCTCACGGGCCCAGCCGCTCCGCGGCATGTGGGATCCTCCCAGACCGGGGCACGAACCCGTGTCCCCTGCATCGGCAGGCGGACTCTCAACCACTGCGCCACCAGGGAAGCCCCGTACAGCACTCTTTCAATTTCATTTCTAAAATCAGGGAGTTCCCTGGTGGCCTAGTGGTTAGGATTCCAGGCTTTCACTGTTGTGGCCCGGGTTCAATCCCTGGTTGGGGAACTGAGATCCCACAAGGTGTGCAGCGCAGCCAAAAATAAAAATAAAATAAAATGAAATAAAATCAGCCCCTCAGGTGACTACCAAGAGTGAAGGCCCATCCCTTGTTGCCTCTTCCTTCCCAGCTTTTCTGTCTCATTTTCCCTATTTCAGATGGGGATTGAAGAAACCCATCCTCCATCGTCATACGTTGTCAGTCTCCCATGAATAACCTGGACACAGAATTTGACATGTTCCTAAGGACCTTAGAGATGATTGAGTACAGTGTTCTCCTTTGGCTGATGAAATCGATCCAAGGAAGTTGGGCGTTGAGCTCAGATGGCATGGGCGTTAGCGCAGAAGACAAGGGGTGGCCTCAGTTCCAGGGCTCACGCCAACTCACTGCATAGTCCAAGGCTCTCAGAACCCTTCACAGTGTTGGTGACTGAACACCCGTGTCTCTGTTGCAGGTGGTCAACAGAGGGGACCCCTATCCTCAGGAGGTGGGTGCCACTGTCCAGAGAGTCATGGATAAGCTGGGTTACTCCAATCCCTACAGACTGGTTTGGCAGTCCAAGGTAGGTGGCTTCCAGGTTCAGTCAGCTTCCTCCTTTCCTGGCTAGAGAGCTTCCCTTCTGCAGGCAGTCAGCTCTCTTGAGGATGTGTATTTTAGGACATAGTGATAAAATGATTAGATTTGGCCCTTTCACGTAGGCAGAATGTTCTGTAACCTGACTGCTCCCATGAGCAGAAAGAACTCTGCAAGCAAATAAGGAGGGAAAATCAAGTGACTACTGGAATTCCTCGATTCCATTGAAACAATAGATTATTTTTAATTGTAATCATAGGAATTGTTATATTTTGCCAATTTCGGGAAGGATTCAAGCTTAATATAGAAATACCAGAACCCATTACAGAAGGCGTAAAACGTGGCCCTCACTCCTACAGGGAGGTGTGTGTATGTCCAGGGCAGTGGGCTGTGGTGAGACGTGGGTCCCTGTGTGCATTCATCCTCCTTTCTCACAGGTTGGCCCGATGCCCTGGCTGGGTCCTCTGACAAACGAGGCCATTAGAGGGCTTTGTGAGAGGGGGAGGAAGAACATCCTTTTGGTTCCGATAGCTTTTACCAGCGATCACATTGAAACGCTGTATGAACTGGACATCGAATACTCTCAAGTTCTAGCCAGTGAGGTAAGTGTGGTTATCAATCCCGTTGTGATTTGTTTTAAAAGGAGACTCTCTCTGCAGTGATCTAACTGTGTCATTCAAAACTATTGTTCAGTATATATGTTTGCAGGTACTGTGGCCTCATTGTTCTGAATAATACTTCATCTGAGTACTGATCCGAACACATCAACTTAATTGCATGTTTGCAGCGGGAAAGCACTCTTGTGCCTTTGTAAAACTAGGCAGCCCAGGGATCACTGCAGGCGATATCATTTTGTTTAGTTTGAGTTACTATACCCCTTGAAAGTAACAAAAACTACATTTCCTTAAGAAAAAAATAATTGTACTTCTCACCAGTTTGGAGGAAAAGAACTTTCTTGTTCTATAATTCCTCTTCTTCACCTAAGAGTGCCCTTTACTTGGGCTGTTACACTGCTTCTGGTTGGGTTTCGAGGCACATAGGAGTCATCGCCATTTAAGAGAAGGGCGTGGAATGAACACTGGCACAGTGTGTGTAACTTCCTTGACCTCTGTATGCACTCACTTAATCAGCTCTTTGCTACTATGTTGTGATCAGTCTGATTATTGAAATAACAAATACCATTCCGAGTTGTCTTGTAATGTAAGATGGATGTGATTGTCATTCACATGGAGAAAAACTATTGTTGACCCATCTCGGGGCTTCTGAGGGCCGGCCAGAAACCTGAGTCCACTTCTTAGCATCGTTTCTATGGGAATTGTGGAACCCTTGGGACCCAAGGAGCCCTTCCCTCTCATCTTCCACCAGACCTCTTGGCCCTGGTCACCCCACGTGTGATGGATGGGGCCCCGGCCTCGAAGGATACTTCACCCTCTCTGGGACCAGGGGGCAGGTGCAAGGAAGGGTGGAGAGTGGACTGGGGGAGAGCTTCAGCAGCACCCGACCCCACAGGTCTTTGTACGGATGTACTGGTCATCAATCACACATTGATGAAGGTAGAGGGTGCCTAAGTTACTTGTCAGTAGTTCTGATAAGGAATTTATGGGGAAGTTGTAGTTGGCTAACATGAGGTTGTAGGGTTGTCTATGGACTTCATTTGCCGATGCCTTCTAGGGACTTCCCCAGCAGTCCAGTGGTTAAGACCCTGCACTTCCACTACAGATACAGGCGATCTCTGGTTGGGGAACTAAGATCCCACATGCCATGTGGCACAGCCAAAACAAAACAAAAAAATGATGCCTTCTATATCCCAGCAATGACCTTGGCTAATGGTGACCTCGCTAGAAAACTGAAGTGCAATGGTAGTTCATACCAGTGTATTTGGAAAACAAATTTTTGTTTGTATTGCATGAGAATTCACTCATTCATATAACCAAACTGAGGTCATCCCTTCGTAATCAAATGGATTATTAGTGACTAACATATTAGCCTATACAGAGAATAAAGAAAACCATCTACTACAGTTAATTTCCTTATTTTGCAGGGAGAATACACTACATTTAAAACTGTTAACTTTCTCTAAAAAGTAGTTTGAAATTTTTGCCCAAAATAGAAATTATTGCTTTTTGATAATAAAAATAATAAAGAACTCATTTCAGAGAAGTGTGACATAGAGAGTAGAACTCACTCAGACTCTTACCCCTGAGAGATATGTTAATATTTTGTTAAAAATAAGTCCCCTTTCCCTCTAATGTGCGTGTGTCTAATGGAAGTGGTACTCTTCTACACATTTAGTAAAAACGGTATTTTATTCACACTGTTTTTGTAACTTTTTTTCCTCTTAAAAATGTATTATGTATACATTAAAAATGTATTAGTATACTTTTTCTTTTTTTTTTTTTTACATCTTTATTGGAGTATAATCGCTTTACAATGGTGTGTTAGTTTCTGCTTTGTAACAAAGTGAATCAGCTATACATATACATATGTTCCCATATCTCTTCCCTCTTGTGTCTCCCTACCTCCCGCCCTCCCCATCCCACCCCTCTAGGTGGTCACAAAGCACCGAGCTGATCTCCCTGTGCTATGCAGCTGCTTCCCACTAGCTACCTATTTTACATTTGGTAGTGTATGTATGTACATGCCACTCTAGTACTTTGTAAAAGCTTACCCTTCCCCCGCCCCATATCCTCAAGTCCGTTCTCTAGGAGGTCTGCGTCTTTATTCCTGCTTTACCCCTAGGTTCTTCATGACATTTTTTTTTCTTAAATTCCATATATGTGTGTTAGCATACGGTATTTGTCTTTCTCTTTCTGACTTACTTCACTCTGTATGACAGACTCTAGGTCCATCCACCTCATTACAAATAGCTCAATTTCGTTTCTTTTTATGGCTGAGTAATATTCCATTGTATATATGTGCCACATCTTCTTTATCCATTCATCCGATGATGGACACTTAGGTTGTTTCCATCTCCTGGCTATTGTAAACAGAGCTGCAATGAACATTTTGGTACATGACTCTTTTTGAATTATGGTTTTCTCAGGGTATATGCCCAGTAGTGGGATTGCTGGGTCGTATGGTAGTTCTATTTGTAGTTTTTTAAGGAACCTCCATACTGTTCTCCATAGTGGCTGTACCAATTCACATTCCCACCAGCAGTGCAAGAGGGTTCCCTTTTCTCCACACCCTCTCCAGCATTTATTGTTTCTAGATTTTTTGATGATGGCCATTCTGACCGGTGTGAGATGATATCTCATTGTAGTTTTGATTTGCATTTCTCTAATGATTAGTGATGTTGAGCATCCTTTCATGTATTTGTTGGCAGTCTGTATATCTTCTTTGGAGAAATGTCTATTTAGGTCTTCTGTCCATTTTTGGATTGGGTTGTTTGTTTTTTTGTTATTGAGCTGCATGAGCTGCTTGTAAATTTTGGAGATTAATCCTTTGTCAGTTGCTTCATTTGCAAATATTTTCTCCCATTCTGAGGGTTGTCTTTTTGTCTTGTTTATGGTTTCCTTTGCTGTGCAAAAGCTTTGAAGTTTCATTAGGTCCCATTTGTTTATTTTTGTTTTTATTTCCATTTCTCTAGGAGGTATACATTTAAGATGTTTCTAATTTTTTGCTTTCATAAACTGCTCTGTAATAAACATCATTTTTCCAATTATTTTCTTAGAAATAATTCCTAGCAATGGAATGTAAATGTTGATACATATTTCATTGGATTGTCCTACAGAAATACATCCTTTAAGTCTCCCACGAACAGTGTTTGAGAACACTTGGGACTCCCCTGGTGGTCCAGTGGTTAAGACTCCTCACTTCCACTGCAGGGGGCACGGGTTCGATCCCTGCTCGGGGAACTAAGATCCTGCATGCCGTGCAGTGTGGCCAGAAAGAAAAAAACAGTGTTTGAGAACACTGACCAACTGGTTATCCTGCTGTTACTGCTACATGAAGTTTTGGAATATGATCAATGTCTTTTTAAATTGAGAACTATGTGTTTGCTGAATCTCACCATTTCCCCCTTCCCAGTCTTCTAACTTAAAAGATAAAGCAACAAAAAGGCCATCAGCATTTCAGAAAGGGAAAGAGAAGATCCTAGCTACCTTATTTGGGGGATAATTAGCTGGAATCAACGGGATATTTTTGGAGAGGGGAGCAGGGATGGTTGTAAACAATCCTTAGGTTTTTAATTTAGATTTTTCTATGTAAGAATATATTTAAAAACCCAACTCTGCATATTGGATCCAATCTAGTTTCAATATACATTAAACTAATTTACCTCTTTTGGCACTTGGAATCAAAACGTGTAAAAATTTAAGTCATTAAAGCAACATTCTGCTTAGGTAGAGTCTGTAAAAGTATGCGTTAGAAAGGTAGACTAAAAAAAGAAGGGTAAGCAGATTTAAATTACTTGAGTATTCTATCAGATACAAACCTCAAAAATGGTTTGGAAACAAAGCACCCATGGGAAGGTAATGGGATGAGGGAAGGAATAGAAATTGAAGAGCAATTTTATGATAAAGGGGTGAAAATCAGCATCTATGTCTGGTTCCGGGACTGTTTTTCATTTCTGGGTAGTCTGGGAACACTTTGGTACTAAGACTTCGAGTTGTGTTTGTGTATGTGTGTTTATTTATTTATTTATTTTATTTTTTGTAGCAGTTTCTTTAAAAAAAAATAAAAGGAAAATAAAACGTGTATGTGTTTTTCCTCCCTTTTCTCATTTGATTTCAGTGTGGGGTTGAAAACATCAGAAGAGCAGAGTCTCTTAATGGAAATCCACTGTTCTCGAAGGTATCTCTGGTGTTACAACCATTTTAGTAGAACATGTCGGAGAGCAGTCCTCTGAGAAACTCTTACAGAATATTGGTTTTCTCACATATTAGAACATTTTGAGTTCCAATTAATTACAAAAATAAAATCGAATCCCTTATGCTCTCGCTCTTTTCTCCTTTGGAGAGCCCCCGTTTTCTTATTTCTACCCACCTATCACTATGTCTAATTAAAAATCTGCCTTTCAGAGACAAGGTTCAGCAGGTGGGGTGAGAGGATTTCCTTCTCTAAAACCTGTATTTGAAACTTTTCTCTAAGCTGAGAATTCTTAAGAAAGGAAGACATCATAGAATTGGGTTCAAAGGGTTCATAGGTTTTGAATGGGGAGATGGGCGAGGGGAGGTGTGGGAAGCTGCGGCCGCTCTGCTGCTGATGGGTCTCTCCTGCTTGTTGTCTGTCTCCAGGCCCTGGCCGACTTGGTGCACTCACACATCCAGTCCAACGAGCGCTGCTCCACGCAGCTGACCCTGAGCTGCCCGCTCTGCGTGAATCCCGTCTGCAGGGAGACCAAGTCCTTCTTCAGCAGCCAGCAGCTGTGACCCCGCCAGAGCGCCGCGGGGATTTGGCCGGTGCCCAGCCTCCAGACACCTCCGAGGTGGAGGAGGATGTATTTAGCATTAGGGAGGGAGTCACATTGATGTGGGCGTAGCCTTTGGCTACAAATTGTGTACCTTCTTGAGGAATGGACTCTGAAATCCTTACTGAGGGGTATTTTTATAGACCAATACAGTAAGCATTTATAGTTCCCCTCTCTGGGTTAAGTTACTAGTTTGGAATGTCCACTAGGCTATTTTAAAAATGAGTTTTAAAAATTTATCTTATGAGATGCACACGTATTTTCAATACCGATTTTGGTTTTATTGCGCCCCAAAACCCCTGCAGGGGTACGGAGAGCGCCCTCTGTGGGGCTGTCAGAGTGAGTGAGGTCTGTTTACAATCTCATACTTGTGTTTTAAAGTGAACATAGTTGAGTAAATGAAATATAATTTGAAAAAAGAAAGGGTACCTGATCTTTCCGTCAGCCCCTGGGTTACAGGATGCTGGGCCGGTGATGTGGTTCCTACAGGGGCTGCTCTTGCCAGTGACGTCACTAGTAATCGGTCATTTTGGTCCTTGTATGTGAACCTCACTTTCCTCACCATGAAACCGAATCAAGTGTAGGTTCCAAAAGTGCTTTGAGATTCCCCAGGCACACAGGGCTGATAAACATGTAGCAATCCCACATTTGTCATCCCCACCTTGGTGGGAATCGTTGGTGCCACAGGAGAGGGGGGCTGGAAATGCTAATGAAGGACTTCATGTCCAGAGCTCCTCTCAGGACCTCGTGGACATTTCCATTGAGCATCTTCTTCATCTTGGTGGAATGTCCCGTTTCCGCATATTTGTTTGAAGATTTATTTTATAAAGTCAAGGACGTTTGGTAACCTCAAATTCTTAATTTACAATTTTTATTATAAAAATTATGTAACCATGCTATAGGAAATTTAAAAAATAGAGAAAAGGAAAATAACCACTCTAATGCAACAAATATGATTCATATTGTTGTAGTTCATGTTAGTCTTTTCCTGTGGATATCTTAGATGCCATTGTAATCTTGAATTTGTGAGTGAAAAGTTGTCCTAAAATGTAGAAATAATGTAGGATCAGAGTCAGATCTTCTATACCTGGATTTATATGGATTTTAAAAATCTCTGATGGATCCATAGTGAATTTGTAAGAATTACTTTCTCTTTCCTTTAAGCCTTACAACTTTGTTCTTTGAAAGTGCCTTTCTTTTTTTTCTATTTAAGCCAGTGAAAGTATTAGTGGAGTCATAGACCTTCTATATTCAGTATTTACTATATTAATAAATATGACATCATTAAGGTTTTAACCAGTCTGATTCATTCTCTCTGTTAAATCAAAAGTAATCCAAATTCATTACTAATCAAAATTATTAAATAAGAGGAATTTACTTTGTGGTACAAGAAAAGTAACATGCCATCCACGTTAGTTAACAGTTTTCCCACACTGATAACTGCTCTGAAATTTGAGTAGCATCTACACTTTTTTTTTTCCAAATTGGCTTTCCTTTTAGCAGATTGTGTTTCCAGAAGAGGGTACAAGGCATAGACAGTTGTTTAGAATTTTCCTCTTCTGTTTCCACGTACTTTGGGGGGACTAGGTTCAAGGTAGGCTTTGAGTGACCTTGGCGGGATGGTGTAAGGAGCAACTCGTGTGTTAGCCAGAGGGCAGAGTTTAAAGCTGGCGGCCATAAGAAAGAACTAACATTTGTGTGTGTACACGTGCGCTGGTGTGTAAGCCTAGAGCCCTTGACTGCACCCTTGGTACTGCATCTCTAAGCTCTCAACCCAGCCTATAAAACCCCTTCTGTCGGATCCTGAAGATGGCCCAGGAACGTGCTTCCCAACATTGGGTGGAAATGGGAAATTCATTGCAAGCTGGAAAAAGAAAATTCTGAGTTGACCCCAAAACTAGTGTCCTGAATTAAGGTCGTTCAGTTTCTCCGTTTTAATATGGAAATCCTCAGAGAAAGACAAAAGCTAATCTTTTCTTTCCTTATTTCTAAAAATTATAAAATTAAAAACATTTCATCAAGGTTGTACCCCAGACTTTGTAAATATCATTCCTAGGAGTGTTGTTCTAATTGCCTAATAATTGAGATTCCATTGTAAAAAAAACCCCCTTCAGTAACTTCTCCCAGTCCAGATGGCCTTCTGTGACATTCAGCTTTCTTTTTATAGAAGCTAGCATCACAAGGTTTCAGGGAATGTACATCAAATGAATTAAGCCTGAATATCGGATGGCTCAGGAAACCTGAATTCTGCTTAAATCATTGCCAGTTGAACTATCTAATCATGTCATAATTATATTGAAGTTTTATGTGCTTGCTTTCTAACATTCCTGGTTAATTCAAACAGTGGCACCTGAAAACTTGATCTTTTTTTTTTTTTTGCTAGATTTCTTCCAGCTGGACAGTTGTGTGGTATGACTATTATCTAACCTTTGCCTTAAAAGGCATGCTTCTTTTCTTAATACACTTATTTTGGAAAGTATAAAGTGTGCCAAGCCATAAGGCACCGAGGTGAGTGGTGGGTACCGGTGGGCAGCCCAGAGAAAGAAGCTGATGCTGCCAGTATTCGCTGAATAGCACCAACATGACAAGCAACAGCAGTGGGCGCCCTTTAGTGGAACCACGGCTCCCAGCGTGAGATGAGTCTTAGGAGGGCTCTGGGGAGTGGGTGACGTCCAGAGAACACATTCACAATCTAGGCTCCCAGGATAGGAAGAAGTGCTTCTGCTTTTGCTGTGGGAATCTTATTAAGCCTTTCAACAGGGAAGAGGAAGTGGAAAACAAATGCACCCGTGATAATCAGTTTCTTACAATACATTCTGATAGTGTCCGCTTAATCGTTTTTAGCAGAAATCATTAGCTTCCATTTTTAGCATTAACAGCTCCTGGCTAAATTAGTCTACGGTAAGCCATTAGGAGGGATGTTGGAATTAAAAACATCTTTGGAAAAAAGCCTGGTTTGAACCTGTGTTATAAGCCCTTGGGCAGGAGTCGCCGGGTCCTGTTTCTGGTTGTTTGACAGCTGTCACTCTGATGTTCCAGGTGCTCTCTCAGCAGCCTGCTCCTGAAATGAAGTCGCACAGGCCGGCTTTTTTCCTTCCACTCTCCCCAAGGGGTTGAAGCTTTACTTTCCTGACATATTAAGAAGTAATAGATTTTACCCTGAGAATTCATGAGGTATTTTTACCTTTTCCTTATTTAAAAAAAAATTATATACATGAGATGGGATTAACTGCACAGGCATACAAGCAGGGGCTTGCTGGCCAATTGTTAAAATTTCAGGTTGTTACACATAACAATTATTAAAAGTGTTATATCTTACAGTTTAATTATATTTTAAAAAGTAACAAATACTCAAAAATCATTTCCCTATTATTTTGCTATATTTTATCATCTTTATTCTAGAGGTTATTTATGTTTATGATACCTATATGATGAAAATACTATATAATGATGATGAGCTACTGTACGTCTCCAGCTTTGTTCAGTGACCGTGTTGGCAGCTTGAAATTGGCTACAGTAGGGCTATTTACGTTTGGAAATCAGCAAATACTACAACTTAGGGCTTCCTCGATTGTTTTGTTGATTACCTAGACTTAAAGTGGTGGAAAAAATGTTCATACGTATTAAAAGTTGTCATGTCTCTAGCCGTTACATCGTGAATAGCACAAAAATTTGAGGAAATATCCTCCCATTATGTGAAAACTGATAGCCGATTTATCCAAGTGAAGTTTTGATATACAAAGTTGTTTTACATTTGTATTACTCATTAATGTAAATGAAAACACCAGCATTCATGTCAGAACCATATAGGGCGGCTCCAGATGCGAGAGCTTGATAAAAGTCAACACAAGCATTCTTTGAGAATTAATTGATTATATGGAATTTACAGTAAAGAGAATTATGTATTTTATTATTACTTGTAAATTGTGCATCCTATATCTTTTATACTGGTGAAAGTTATAATAAACATACACACATGTATGTATAGATTGTTTTTTCAGAGAGCTGGTTGGTGACCATTTACCAAAACACTGCTGCCTCAAACGGGACTTTTCTGGGATGATGGACGTGGTCTATGTGGATCGCATGCTTGCGTTGTTCCCAGATTCATTATATATAGAGAGGTAGCTCGCTCTGTAGATCGCTGTCTCTCTAGAGTGGAAGCTACCCCATGGTTACTAGAAATTTTAATCTTTTTAGTAAGATGCCAGTTGTGTCCAACAAAATCCCACGGGCCTGTTGTACTAAGAGGGGCCCTGAGAGGCGAAGGTTTGCTTATATCTGATAAACATCCTTATAGACAGAATCTTTGGACATATTCTCAGTCATTTCCACAGGAAATATCCCTTAGAAGTGGGTTTTCTGGATCAAAGGATATTTATGCAGATTTTAAAAAGAGGATTAAATGAGATCACATGCCTGATGTATTTAGTAAGGTGCAGTGTTTGGGTGGTGTGTGTGTGTGTGTGTGTTAAAGGCCCAATAAATGGTAGCTATTATTGACTTGTGTTACTCACTTGGTTAGCAAACGATGGCTGTCTTGTTCCCAGTGTGACTTTATTCTAGGAGGTGGAATTTTACTGTGTTGTTTTTTCATGAAGATGTGATGGCAGAACGAATGTTATCCTCAAAGTTCAGAGCACTCACAGAGCCTCTAGGAATCAGGGATCAATTCTCTAGTCCTGCCTTTTATGTTCCTTGTTGCATTTACTTTGGGTCACTTGCCCTGAGAAGGTCACAGGTAGAGAGAGAAGAGACAGACCCTAAAGCTGTCGATCCTTCTTCATCAGTAACTTTGCAAAGAGTTTGAATGTCGGGAGAAAGTTGAGTTTCAGGTTTAAACAACTTGGGGGATTATGTGTGGATTTCACTTACCCTTTACGGGTCTGCAGGTACCTGAGAGTTGCCTATGTGTGTCCTGCCTGCCAGCCTGTCGCTGTGTGGCTCTCAGAGGGCAGAGCCGTCCATCAAAGCCGGGCAGGCCTCCAACTCAGGTAACCACTGCACTTACACAATTCTCCCTTTAAGAAACGTCCGCGGGGAATGTGTTCCTTCCTGTTTCTGCGCTTCTGAAGGTTTTCACGTCCATGCTAACCCACTGTGGGTCTGGGCCAAGGCCAAGTTGCCCATCAATATTGTAAAGTAGCAGCGTTATAAAATTTATGGAAGACGCACAAAGGACAATTCCCTGAAGTGACCAGCCTGCTGAGAGGGGATGTTGGATAAAGGGGGATTTCCCACTTGGAAACAGTGTGACATCAAGTGCCCAGCTGGGGAGACCCTTTATGCTCGTGGGCTCAGAGCTTGGGGAAGAAGGAAATCTGACCTGGTTTCAAATCCCACCTACAACTGTTAATTTATTTGGTTATCTATTAACAGTCTCCTGACAGCTTACTTTTATGTTTAAAATTAAGTGCTTGATTGATTATTTTATGTAACAGCGATGGGCTGTTGTTCTATACATAAACCAACCCATTAGTGGGCTCTCTCATTACTGATCTCTTTCCTTCTTTCTTGGTTCATTTTGTGTGTGTGTGTGTGTGTGTGTGCGTGCGTGCACCTGAAGGTTGGGAGAGCTGGAGGAAAGGACTCTTTGTTCTGGGCTTGTATACATTCCCCAAACTACACATCCACAAGGATTTTCCAGCGTCCAAGGATTAATTCTCAGCATGATTCACAGGTAGGGGCAGAGTCCCAGAGAATCTGTTATTATGCTGATTTCATTTTATCAAACAATCTTAGCATAAGCTCTCATTTTTAAGAACCTCGACTCTCCTTTTATCTGCTTTTGGAGGCATCTTCAAATCTTTCTGTCTTTCTAAGATTTGCGTCTGATGACTGGGACTCTATTATTTTAAGTTGGGTTTATTAAGTATTAAATAGGTACTCAGAGATGTCTGTAAGGGAGAACCTGCTGACTCCTGTGCTCAGGAAGTTTCCTCGTGGTCTGGCTGCTTGCTGGTCTCTCGGCCCTTGCGGTGGACAGGGGTGGCCTACACTGGCCTGACCTCCCAGGATGTTCATCTCTGGCCATCAGAACAGTATTGTTCCAGGCTCCTCGGAGCAGCACATACAAAGCAGGATCTGACCTGTGTTCTACCTGAAAAAGGTTGGGAAACGCTGGAAAGAAGTGTCAAGGATGACAATCAAATGCACCTCTGTGTCCACAGTACCATGTAAGAAGTAAACTGTGTTGTTCTTTTTCTAAGCTGCCCTCATTTGGGGTAGATGGTCCTTCCGATCTATAGATGAGAAGAATAGGTACAGGGACAGATGATCCAGTCCATCAGCCCTCCCTGCTGCTTTGCCTGTCATCTTAGAAGATCCATCTTAGAAGGAAGTCCAGCTCCCTTCATCTCACAACCCGAGGGTTCATCGTGAATAAACAAGCAATCTGTACCGTGGACCATACTTTAAGTAAGAAGCGTGTCCCTAAGATTTCTATGGAAGCGGGTTTTGTAAATCTAATTACATTTTTCTTTTCTTTCCTTTTTTTTTTTGTGGCCATGCTGTGCGGCTTGTGGGATCTTAGTTCCCCGACCAGGGGTGGAATCTGTGCCCCCTGCCATAGAATCGTGGAGTCCTGACCACTGGACCGCCAGGGAATTTCCTAAATCTAATCACATTTAACATGTATTTTGGGAGGCAAAGGAATCTAAAGGGAAGCATCAACAAAGTAAAGAATGTTTCTCTAACACACTCTCACCTCGGCTAATTTGTAAATCTGGGTTTTGGACTCAGGCTAGAACATGTCTGGGGTCAGTTGCCAAGTCTTCCTGAGAAAGAAACTGGGCTCCATTAGGCAAAAAGTAGATGGAATAATAGTCCAAAAAACTATTATTAGAAGCTGTATAATGGTAAAGGGCATGAGGACGGCACGTTGGTGTCTGGGCTGGGGGGTGGTGGTAATTTTCCAGGTGGCCTTTTTGTTCTCATCTCTCCTGCAAGAATAGAAATTTCAGTTTGACAGGACCTGCTGCTGCAGCACACAGATAGGGTCAGCCCCCTCTGGATCCACAAGTCCTAAAAATGCACACAACTTTTCCGAGAGGAAATCCTTATTCCATCTCATCTCAGTTCGCGAGGGCTGCTGTAACAATGTACCTCAAACTCAGTGGCTTAAAAAGCCCAGAAATTTATTCTGTCTCTGTTTGGAAAGCAAGTCCAAGGTGCTGGCATGGCTGTGCTCCCCACAGAGGCTCTAGGGAGGAGCTTTCCTTGGCTTTTCCAGCTTCTGGTGGTGCCAGGTGTTCCCTGGCTTGTGGCTGCATCACTTCAATCTCTGCCTCCATCTTCCCATGGCTTCTCCTCAGTGTCTGCATCTTCGCTGTCATCTCGGACAAGGAGATGTGTCGTTGGATTTAGAGCCCACCAAGATAGTCCAGGGTGATCTCACCTTAAGATCCTTCATTACATCTGCAGGGACTCTTTTTCCAAAATGGGTCACATCCTAGGTCCTGTGGGTTAAGCCACAGACATGTGTTTTAGGGAGATCCCTTTCAACCCCCTGGAGCCCCCGTCTTGCCTTTCCCAGAAGCCACTCCCACACATGCCTCAGGATCTGGGATGCTCCCATCTCCTGCTTTATGGTCAGAGCATAGAAATGGGGTCCCAGGGCTGAGGTGGATGGTTACAAGCACAAGCCTGGATTCCAACAGGACCTGGAACCCAGCCCTGGCTCCCCATGTACCAGACATGAGACCTGAGTAACCAAACCTCTCAGGATGCTGGTTCCTCATCTCTAGGATAAGAGTAATATCTACTAGCAGCTTGTTGTAAAGAAAAACCGAGATGACAGGTAAAAAGCGAATGCTGTGGACCAGAGTGATCGCTCACTATGGTAGCCATTATTACGGGCTGGGAATGGAGGAACCTGGGTGCTTCCATCTTGCCCGGTCCCAGTTAGCCACGAGACCTCTGGTGGGTCCTGCCCTCTCTGAGTATCAATGAAACAGATAAAGAGGCAGTGCTCCGACAAAGTGATGCCCGGCCTTTTCCAGCCACAGTGGCCTTGAACCCTCAACCAGGCAGAAACTACCCAGGAGTGCTCCGAGGCTCTGGCAGCTCTCAGTTTTGACCAGCTTTAGTAGAGTTCCTATATACTCTTAGACTGGGCTTCCAAAATAGCGTGGGGAATTTTGCAGCCCATTTAAAACTAATGTTTGCTGCTCAGTTATCCTTCGGAAAATGGTTTTGGTGGGTTGTACTTCACTTCCTGAGAAGGAAGCAGGTTATGGGATTCCTGAGTTAAAGAACAGTGTTAGAGAGCCAGCTCCTCAGTCCATTCTCCCATGTCGAGGTACGATTGTCCAGAACCAGAGGAATCATGACAGATTAGAGGTTGTCCTGGCACCTGAGCAGAGCCTGTGCTGAGCAGGCCCTAGGAAGGCACAAGTGCGATTTGAATTTAGATGAAGAAATCGAAGCTCAGAGAGGTGAGGTGACCTGGCCAAGGTCACACAGAGCTGGTCTTCCAACTCTCAGACCAGCATTCTTTCTTTCTAGGGTTCTTATTTCATCCACAATGACTTTTAGGTCCCACTGTTCAGGACACATTGTTATTCAACGCAGTTGTGCTCCTGTTCAGATATCATTAAAAATTTAGTCACCCCTCCCAGGGAAATGACCATCTGATGTGAAGTTAAAAGGAAAGGAGGAGGCTGTATGAGATAGAGCAGAGAGAAAATTCTTCCAAATGGAGGGTCTGCGATGAGGGCCTGGATGATGCTATATAATGTTTCCATTTCACAATAGAAGACACATTTTATTTGCAAACCAAATCTTTATTTAAAATGATAAGGCACATCTATGTTTTTCTCCCCGTGGTCTAGTCTCTGAACAGAACTTCTGCTCATACAAGGTTATTGGGCAATGTTCTCAAGATCTATTCATCAGTTTCTCAGCACCAGCATCTTCTCTGGCTAAGCTAGATATACTTTGATGTATATTTTTTAAAGAAATGAAACTGCTATAGTAATAAACAATGAGAGCACCGCCTGTTCAGCTCCCGAACTATTTGAATTGTATTTCTCATCAATTCAGAAATTAGTCTGACCTTTGCCCAGGGGCATGTGTGCCAGGTATTAAGGGCTGATGAGGGACAATCTGTGTGGTATGGGAGGTGACATCTGTTCTGCAGAACATGACCTGCTTTGTGGGGCTAACCTTTCACCTATCTGACACGTCCTTGTCTTTCTTATTGGCTGTTTGATCCACTGCCTCTCAGCCTGTTTCTGAGGATGGTTCTGGTGGCCAAGGAGAAAGCCCTTGGCCTTTGATGGGCCTCACACTTCTGTCCACGTCAGGCTTCGCCGCTGGGCAAAACTTCGGAAAGGAAAATGCTTGATTTTCGAATGGTGGTGGCGTATTGACCGGCGTGTGTGTGTGTGTGTGTGTGTGTGTGTGTGTGTGTGTGTGTGTGTGCGTGTGCGCGCGCGCGCACATGTGGATGGGGGGAGGAGGGGAGGAAACCAATTTATAAATCACATCTTACAAATCCTTCCATTTGAGCAGGTTGTAAACTCATTTCTTTGCTCTTCTCAAGCTTTGGTTTACGTGCTGGGATCACGGGATTTGTGTCCCTTCTTCTGGTCTAAGTTTGGGTTAGCAAGAGGCTCCATAAGTAATTCGCATGCTCTGGGCTGATTGAGTTGCATCCTTCATATGACCATTTTTAGATGGATTGTTGCTGTGGGCCTCTGTCCTTTTGTTTTCTGGGGTTCAGAGGTTACATCAAAAACCTCCCTGCCTGCTGCCTGATGTGACCTTTGAACTCCAAAGGGCACAAGATCATGAGGCCATAAAATCAGGCACAAACACTAAAGGTGTCATTCTGATTGACCTCCGAGGACAGGAGTTTAGGGCTGGATCACATGATTCCGGGTGGAGGAAATACTGAGAGAGCAAAAAAGCAGGGAGCACTGCACATCTGAATCTCAATCCATGGCCAGGAAGGATGTGAGAGAGCCTCGGGGGAGGGACATTACGCCAATTGCTAAAAATGTCAGCTGCATCTTTCTCAGCCATTTCTGGAAGGACAGTCCCAAGAGTATGCAGCGTCCCCAATCTGAGCCTGCTGGGTGGAAGATGTTATTTTTTAATTCGTCTTAACCAGGCTCACTTTTCTGTGTGCTGCCTGCCTTGGCCAGCAGGAAGGCGGCAGGAAGTTATCAGGAGAGGGTCTCTGTGCTGACATTCAGTGTTCAAGCTCTCAGGAAGGACAGCAAACCAAGGCTGAAATCTGAGAGCTGCTGCCTGCCCGGCATGGAAAGAAGACTTCTATATTAGCCGCTGTTTTTTTTAAAAGGGGAAGAAGCACGGGCTCAGTGTCCAACCTCCCCAGAGTCTGTCATTACAAAGGGGAGAAATCTATTTGGAATAATGATAAAGGTCTCCTTGTGGCTGGCTAGCATTTCAGGGCAAACCAAAACAAACATGCAAGGGAAACGCAGTGGAGCCCTGCGAGGCCCAGGTGGAAAGTGAGGGTTCAGGCTCCTTGACACCAAATAAATTATCCAGAATATTCTAAAATCATAAATGGGCTGCTACTGATTTATGCTGAGGTTTCCAAGATCTTTCAAAAATGCACGTGAGGAGCGTTTCCACTCCGCAGCGGCCTGGGAAATGCTCCACGGCAGCAGGAAGGACCGGAGCTCAGCCCGGCTCAAGACCTGCAGCTGCAAATAAGATGCCGAGGTGGGAAAAAGCCTGTAAACGGGATCAGAAGTGGGTGAGGGGTGTCCTTGGAGAGAGGTCAGGGTCCACTCTGGATTGCACAGAGGGGGACACTGAGCCCCATGACGAAGGTGACCCCGAGATATCTGTCCCCAGATGTTGTTCTCACGCCCAAACCGAGTGGAGGGAAGGGCCGTTTTTTTTTGCGGTATGCGGGCCTCTCACTGTTGTGGCCTCTCCCGTTGCGGAGCACAGGCTCCGGATGCGCAGGCCCAGCGGCCATGGCTCACGGGCCCAGCCGCTCCGCGGCATGTGGGATCCTCCCGGACCGGGGCACGAACCCGTGTCCCCTGCATCGGCAGGCGGACTCTCAACCACTGCGCCACCAGGGAAGCCCTGGGACATTTTCAAAGGAGCAGAGATGTGTGGAAATCTGAGGTCCTGCCTCAGGGGCACAGAAAGGGACGCTCCTGGCCTGAAACTCTGACCAGGGGGCTGTGGGTTTGAGGACCTTAGAGGGCCAGGCAGATATTTGAGAATTTTAAGCTGAATACTTGAGAGTCAGCTGAAGCTAAGGAATGAGGGTCCACGAAGGGATGCTAGAGGGAGAATGGGGGGCCTGGGGGCGGCCAGTAGGCACGAGAAGAGCCTCAGAGGGAAGAGGGCGCTCACTAGGACAGTGGGTTCTTCTCAAGCTGGGGAGGGATTTGCAAATGTGAGACAGAATGCAGGAAGGACATTTTCTCTGGAACGGCTAGGTTTTATACTTGCTGCAGGCCCTGGGCATTTAGGGATTAGCTCCCAGGAAGAGCCGAGCTGCTGCAGCAAAACTCTTACCTGTCTCTACCTCTTAGAGCAGCTTTTTGGAAGGTGGGGCCTGGTTCCACTGAGAATTGACTGAGATTGGAGTATCTGATGCACTGATGTCTTTGAAAGGTGGCGTCCGCCCAGGGATGAGACCGGGTCTCCTGTCGTCTCTGATCACCTGCGTCATCTCTTGACATCTGCTCCATCGGAGGTCAGAGGGCCCCATCTGGATCCTTGTGCTTTGTTGGATTTAGACCGGTGGCGGCTTAAAGACCCCGAGTTTCCCTGGTTGGCCTGCTAGAGAGAGAAGTCACCCTGTCGGGGAAGGGGGTAAACCCCAAGGCTGTAGGGGAGTAATGAATGCAGGATGATTTAGATTGGCTGCTGGAGCAGGTTGAAGAGAGGGCAGAGAACAGCTTCTCTTTCACAGTGGGGTGGGGAAGATGCTCCTTCAAGCGCCCACACAGCTGGTTACCTTGGTCTGTGGGCCTGCGGTGTGCTGCCTGCACACCACTGTTTGAAGCCCACCTTTCCTCAAAAGACCTGGTTAAATACGCCCCCACCTCCAGGAAGTCTTCCTGGGCCAGCCAGACCAGAGTGAGCTTTCATTTCTGATCACGTGGAGTACCATTCATTCAGCGTGTATTATGCTTGGTTTCCTACTGTCAATTAAATAGACGGCACAGGGACAATTAAATAGACGGCACAGGGACAATTAAATAGACGGCACAGGGACAATTAAATAGACGGCACAGGGACATATGCATTTTTATGTGTATTTATCTACATCAACAACTAAATCCTTCTGCAGCTTAATTAAAGGTTCCTCCAGAGCAGGACATGTGTCTTTCCTCTCATTCATCCCCCTCTCTAAAAATATTTATTGGTTAATTGATATATTGACATCTCAGGTGCACCACACATCTTCCTTGGGTGGACATTGATTTTATTAGAAGCTTAGCAGAACAATGAGTGCAAATCCTCCCCAGCTTCCCTACTTCAACGCTCCGTGAGTCAATGGATATGTAGAATATCCACTCAAATGACAGCACCGTCCCATGTCACTTCCACACAGTGGTGCTCTTGGAAGGTCCAGGGCATAAGAGAATTCAGTTTTGGTGGCTGTACAGGGTGAAACCGGGGCTCTGACACCTGGTCCCCACCCTCAGAGATTCTGATGTAAGTGGTCTGAGTTGCAACCTTGGTGTAAGTATTTCTGGCAAGCTCCCCAGATAGTTCTAATGTGTAATCAGGGTTGGGGATCACTGGTCCGTATGGTTAAGTAAGACTGGCTCCTGGCTCCTGTGTTTACCTGTTACAGTTTGCACCCACACAGGTCTGCAGTCTCTCTCAATTCCAAATCAGTGGGAGAGGACATTTGATTGGCTGAGCTTGGGGTCAGGGGTCCACTTTGGTCCAATTAGCCATGGCTGGGGTGGCAGTGGTAGCGGTAAAGTCATGAATTACCAACCAGGCAATTGCTACTACTTTAAATTTGGAGTCGTTTCCCAAGAGTGGGAGGTTGTGAGCTGGGAAGGCATCCCCAGAGATGACCGGTACTCCCTGTGCCATTACGGTATCAAATTGTTTTGAGGTCTGTGAGCTCTTCAAAGACAGAGCCTGTCATTTGGGGAAACCCCATGTATTCATCATCGTTTTTATTTTCTACATGGTGTGATGCTTTGACATCTTGGGGCCTTGAAGACCAGGAAGAAATTGGCCCTCCCAGTGTTAGCTAATTCCTAGAGCTAGCAAACAACTGTCTGCAAGCATGCCTTTGATATGCAAACCAGCCAATCCCCAAGTCCATACACCACACTCACCTCCTTTCATCAGCCTCCACAGTCTAGGACATTATCCTCTGGTCCTAAATCACCCCAGGGCTGGGTACCAGAGAAGTGGGGACCACCTCTCTATAGCTCAGAGCCTGTGGAAGTTCTTCAAACTATCCAATGCCAAGCTTGCTCCGCTGCTCACCCTGCCTCACCCATTCCTCCCCATGAAAACCACCATAAAGGACTTCCCTGGTGGCGCGGCGATGAAGAATCCACCTGTCAATGCAGGGGACACGGGTTCGAGCCCTGGTCGGGAAGATCCCACATGCCACGGAACAACTAAGCCCGTGCGCCACAACTACTGAGACCGCGTGCCACAACTACTGAAGCCTGCACGCGCCTAGAGCCTGTGCTCTGCAACAAAGAGTAGCCCCTGCTCGCCGCAACTAGAGAAAGCCTGCACGCAGCAACGAAGACCCAACGCAGCCAAAAATAAATAAATAAAATAAATAAGTTTATTAAAAAAAAGGAAAAAAGAAAACCACCATAAAGACACTTGCCCTTGCTTTCTCCTTGCTTCTTCTGCCTCCTGACTGACCCTGGCGCTTCCCTGTGTGGCCCTGCTATGGCATGGTGTGGTGTGGCATGGAGCACACCCTCCTCTTGGGAATTATAAGGATCAAACTATCTTTTCTTTTTCATGTTTGTATTCATCCACATAACAACCACGCAGAGCATCTTATGTAACACTTTTAGCATCCCAGAAATTTCCTTCGTACCCCTTGCAAGTCAACACCCACCCACCCGGAGGTAACCCCTATTCTGACTTCTGTAAGTTTTAGATGTTCTTGAACCTCATGTCAATGGAACTCTTTTGCATCTGTCTTCTGACACTCACCATTATCTCCAAGATTCATTCACGTCATTGCATGTATTTGTAGCTTGTTCTCTTTTTATTGCTGTGTAGTATTCCACTGCATCAAGAATGGAATCTATAGGACTTGCTGATGGGTGTCAGAAACTGTCTTTTAGGGGCAGTTATCTCCTGATCTGTTAGCCTCACTGAACCCGAATTAAAACCAAAATCCTTGGTACATTTTAAAACACCCCAGCACCTGGCACAGTGCCTGTCACAGAGAAGGTGAGTGATAAATATTTGTTGAATTGAATGGGTTGACTTGGATGAATGCATGGGTGGATGAGCAGACCCTTGAGAATCTAGCAGGGGCACGGCTGTGACGTGATATGCTTGATCCAGCCCGGGTGATGGATGCCCGCGCTTCTTCTCGCAAGCTCCCTTCCTCTGTCATAAGAGGAGCCATGGGTAATTACAGTGGAAAAACAGAATGGAGGGACCACGTGACTCCCTGGAAAACAGCAATCAGACTGAAGACCCAGGGCAGAAGAAAAGACGTGAGTTCAGTGGACGTGATCTTGTGGGAGCCCTTCTCGGTGTTTGTAAATAGAAATGATGAATGAGCAGGTTCTGACATTTATGTCACTGTGCCGGGCTTTCTGTCCCCTTCTCCTCACATTCTCTCTCCAGGATAAAAGGTCCTTGGCACCAGAGGACTGTTTTCCCTTCCGGTCAAAACTGGGGAAACTGACAAACTCAATTCTGCTTCATTAGAGCCCTGGGTGAATTATGGGAAGTGGAGGGCAATCGTGACCGGAGCACAGTTAATGAACCCAGGACCTCCAGTGATGGATGGATGGATGGAAATGAACATTAATCTACTCTCACTTGCTCCTATGATGTCATTTTGAACCAGCTGTGAACATCACCCAGAAACCAACCTGGAGCCAGAGCAGTGATAATGGGGGGTGGCGTTGCTGAGGAGAAACGTGAACCGGATTTCAGGATTCTGACAGTTGGTCCTGCCACGAGTTCATTTAAATGCTCCGTTTAGCTCTTGAATTAAAACAAGACAGGGCTAAAACTTTAATCAATCCAGTTCAGCCGCCACACTCAGGCAAGAGCGGAGAATAAACTGAAGGTCACAGGAGAAGTCTGCGGGAGAGGATTTGACAGTCTGTGCAGATGAATGGGGGGATGCCAAGTGGCCTTTGAGATGAAAAGGAGGCCCAGGCGGGCAGTTCATTTAGGACAGGAGTGGCAATCTGTTGATAGCTGGTGCCAGATTCCTGATCCCTGTTTTCCTAGAGCATGCAGATGTGTGTGTGTGTGTTCACCGGCCCAAGTGGAAAAATAGGGAAGAAACTGCTAAAAAAACCAAACCAAAACTCCTCTTCCACCACGTTCACCTAATTAGAGACTTATTTATGTTATTTAGCAACTACTTTCCACGGAAGGTTAATCCATATTTTGACGTTCATGGTATTTCTCCACATAATCTGATTGCTTTAGTCTAGATTCCTGAGCTCAAGGAAGGGGTGGGGATTTCAAAACCAGGGTGTATACACGACAGGCCAGGCCTGCGGCAGCATGAACAGCAGGGGACAAGGGGGCACCAGGGCCCAAAGAGCAGCTTCTCCTCTGGACTTTGCTTAGCAACCTTCAGGCACCCCTCCACAAGGTATGGGGAGGCCCACTGTCTTCTGTGTGCTTAGGAGAGGCCCAGGGGTGGGGAGAGGACAGTGGGCTCAGAGGCCCGGCAGTGGGGAGCCAGGAAGATGCCGTGGAGACCTTGGGGCCCATCGGTCACGTCTGATGTGACTGCAGCCCAGACATTCTCCCTGTGACACCCACCTTCATTGCCTTGCCTTCATAGTCTGGTACTTAGACACTATCCCGGGAAAGGAGGAGAGAGGCCTTGTATTAAGTACGGCTGCTTCCGTCCTGCCTGCCCAGATAGCCTGATTGTGCCCTTCCTCCTCGCAACCTCTCTGACTTCGTCTCTCCCACCATCTCCCTCTCTCTCTCCACTCTAGCCACACTGGACTCCTTGCAGATCTGTCTATGCCAAGACACACTTCTGTCTCAGGGCCTTTGCACTTGCTGTTCTCACTTCCTAGAACATTCTATGCCCAAATGTGCTCAGGATGCCCTTCCTACTTCACTGTTTAAATGTCACATTTTCAGATAGGCCTTCCCTGAAACCTTATTTAAAATAATACCACCATCCATCCTGCTTAGTCCTCTTTTTTTATTTATTTATGTTTTGTCTTCAGAGCCCTCATCACCGCTGACATTGTATGTATACACCTCCCCCATATATACATTTATTTGTTTGTTTATTGTCTCTTTCCCCCTGTTAGGATGTCAGCTCCATGACAGCAAGGACTCCATCTCTTTGTATCTACGGTGCTCGGACAGAACGGTGCCTTCCCGGATGAATCTACTCTACTGCTCGGGCGTGCAAGGAGCACAGGGGACTGGGCTTCAACCTGCACCTCAGGGGTTCTGTCACAGACCTCTGCCTTTGGGACCCACCATTTAAGCCCTCTCTTCCTTCTCTACTTCTCAGCCCCCTCAGCCCAGAGAAACTTTATCTTGCCTGGGGCAGAGCTGTCTGCCTCTGACTGATCACAGTGTTCTTCCAAATCTATTATTTATGCCTCAACCGTATGCCCTGAGTCCTTCAGGCCCGAGGCTTCTTAGGCTCAAAAGCCAGGCTTTGAAACACAGAAAGCTTTCTTCCCTCCTTAAAACTCTAGTCTCTGCTGTTTCCAAAAGCCTATTTTGTAACACAGAAGCAAAAGCTGATTCCTTTTACTGCATTTTGCAATGTCATCACTTTCCTAATGCAGGTCTTGTGAACGTCCCTGTGGCTGCCTGTATCAGAGGGCAGGCCAAAGGGTAAGGAATAAGGCAGGGTTGGTAGAGCAACATATTATCTGCCACGTACTCTATAGTAGAGGAACTCCCACTAAGCGTTCCAAGTGCAAATGACCTCAGGAAAATCTCTTGAAAGGCACTTTCTAATGGGTGCTAAGGAATTAACAAACAAACGAGAAACAGTAAAACCCAGGGTTGCTGGGAATCTGCGGAAACACAATACGTTGCTGATGCTGCACTCGTTTGCACCAGGATTTCTAGAGAGCAGACTGACAAAAGTATAACAAACAAGAGCTATGAAATAGTTAAACCCCTGGTGATGCATTGGTATTGCCCCTGGTCATCCCATCTGGAGAATATACTCAATAAGTATAAGCCAGAAGGAACAAAGGAAACAGTGTAATTTGTTCAAAAGATAGTCGCTGCGTTATTTTGCAACAATGAAAACACCCAAGACAGGAGGGGGCAGCAGACTATGATCTGTTAAGATGTAACTGCTCTAACAAACAGTACCAAGCCTTGCTGGCTTATCACAGTAGAAGTTTATTTCTTGCCACAGCACAAGCCAACGGGGGGCTTGGTTGGAGGAAGGAGTTTCTCTACACCATATAGTCACTCAGGGACCCACGCTCCTGCCATTAATGGCTCCACTGTTTCCTCTCTGCATAGCATAGGTGGATGAGGGAACAAGGGCAACAGAGGACAGAAGGGGAGCTTTCATGAACCGGATCTGGAGGTCTGGAGGCAACCTTACTTCTTCCCATAGCCAGAACTCAGTCATCTGGCTGCACTTAACTGCAAGGAAGTTACATCGTTACGTGCCCAGGGTGGAAGGGCGACAGGGTTGGGTGAACACAGCAACGACTGCCACATCTTAAAATGATGTGCATGTTGACTATGCTGACACGTGGAAATTTAAATATTAAATAATATTAAACAGAAAAAGCAGAACACAGAAGCACCAATTAGGACTAATTACTAGTAAATATATAATTGCAACTATGCAGATTCACCAACTGGGAAGTGATTTGAGAGTATTGTGAGCTTTTTAGCTCTTAGGGATCTTTTTTCCTCCCGTGAAATGAAAACGTGTGATAAGGTGGAAAGAGTGGGGGATGTGGAATCATGTGACTGGACGTTAAGTTCCATTATGCTGTTTACCTTTTTAAGAGTTTTTCACGAAAAACGTGGGTGCTTTTCTCAACTATTTTTTTCCTGGCTAGAAAAATAAATGCCTTTCATTGTAGAAAATTAGAAATATATTTTTGAAAGTGTGTAATCATTTTTCAACTCACTGGTAACCACGCTGGACATTGCTTTCCAGTGTTTTTTCTTAGGCCTATGTTTATATATTTAAGATCTTATACTATAGACCATTTGCAGCCAGCATTTTTTCACTTAACACTATCTCATAAATATTTTCCCTTGCCACTAAAATTATTAGAAGATTAATGTCTTTATTTCATTCCATTCTGTAGCTATGCCATAATTCAAACCACTCTCCTGTTGGGGGGACATTGTTTCCATATTTTATTGGTATAAATTACTCTTGAAAGAATGTCTTTTACATACATCTCAGCCTACATTTCTGATCACTTGTTAGGATATTATAGAGGAATTACCAAGTCAGAGAACATGATTATTTTCAAGGTTCTTGATACTCATTGCCAAACTGCCTTCCAGAAAGGTCATACAATTTATATTCCTCTCACTTCACCTCTGTAGTGTCTAGTACTATAAATCTTTCCATATTTTACTAATTTGATAAGCAAGAAGCTGTTATTTGGTGACTTTGTATTTAATTTCTTTGATTACTTTTTGTGGCTGAATAGCTTTTCTTATGTGTATTAGGCAGACATATGTATTTTCTCTTTTGTAAATTGTCTATTCATAACCTTTGCCCATTTTTCTATTTCTTTTCCTTATTGATTTGTATAGATCTTTTAAATAGTAAGAATATTAACCTTTTGCCTGTCATGTATATGGCTAATATTTTTCCAGTTTGTTTGCTTTGCTTTTAATTTTTTAAAACTAGACATCAACATCTTTGTGTGGTATACTCTGTTAGTATTTTCCTTTGTGATTTTCCACATTGTTTGATGTTTGAAGAATTCTTCCAATTTGGGGATCAGAAATAAATATCTACCTACATTTTCTTATAGCTTTTTTATAATGGGAGGGTAATATAATTTCAACACGTCTGCAATTTATTTTATTTCCCACCACCAAGACAGCTAATTTTTCTAAAATCACGTTTGAATAATTAATTCCTTTTTCCCTGACTCGTAATACCTCCTTTATTAGCTAAGAGGCTCTTATCAAAGTGCAGATTTTAAAATCTGTAAGGTGGAAATAATCATCTGTTATTCAGCACCCAGAGCTGTCATGAAAATAGAATGAGATAAATCTATGTGACATGGTTTCTCAAATCCTGAAACATTCTACAAATGCTTTGGTGGCTAATGAAACCTAGGAAAGAGAAAGGAAAGAGAACATCGATGCCAAAGTGTTTACCGTTTTCCTAAAGCAAACGTATGTGATAACATCCAGTCACTGTTGATTACCTTGGGTTTGAACCACCATGAGGGTTGTTGGACTTTTCAATCTTTCTCTTTCGTAATGATGTCTCTCTTTGCTTGTAATCACATTTTGCAAAGCCAGGAGAGAAGAAAAGATAGACTGTTTTCCAGCCAAGTCTTATGAAGATGGGAAGGAAATTATTTGGGGGGGGGGGGAGTGGGAGGTTACAGGACAAGAGAAATTAACAACAGAAATGACATTTGGGCACTGTTTAGAGGTTTCCATTCTCTCTTGCTATCCTTATTCCCCAGGTCTCCAGATGAGAGCTGGCTGGATTCAACAGCTCAGTCAACCAAACAAGGATTTATTGAGGCTCTGCCATGAGCACTGCACTGGGTCTTGGTGAGAAATACACTGAAATGTAATGGACTATCTTGTGCTCAAGGAGAGAAGACTGTCACCCATGAAAAAGCCAACCGAACTAAGGCCCTATATAGGCAAGGGCCAAATGGGATCACAGAAGAGCCAGTGACTCATAAATGCTCCTGGTGATGGGAAATAGAAAAAACAAACAACCACCCACCAATAAATCGATGCCATTTTGTGCGTCTGACCAGTTTAGAAAAGAAGACGAAGACATGACAGCAGTGGGCAAGTTCAGAGTACTATACAAACAAAGATGACCTGAAATCGAGTTTAGGTCTGCTCCGTTGGGGAGCCGACCTGAAAGGAGTTCTTCTTCTGATGGAGAATAGGCACCAAAGGGGAGAATGATGTCAGTGTGAAGAGCGTGAGAGATGGTCAGATTTGTTTGTCCGCTGCTAGAAAGCTATTTCCCATAGCAGAAACTTAGGGGTGGGAATGGGTTTAAGAGGAGATGTCTGGGGGAAAAAGGAGTAATGGAGAAACAGCTGAACATTTTTGTGGCGTTTTATTTCACCATACAAACTATTAGACGACAGTGGTTTTCAAAAGATTACATACTCCACGTGTTTAATCAGCTCTGGGCTGGTATACTCCTGGTAGACTTGATCTGTGACTTTGCTGGAACGTTTGTCTCATCGGGATTTGACAGCGTGCCACGAATAGAAGAAGACCCTCACTCTTGCTTTCCTATGGATCTGACCAGGCCCATCCCAGTCACGCAGATCCCAGCGTTCTAGTACTCACAGCCTTCCTGCATTGCCGACTTTGCTTCTTCTATTTCAAAACCAGACAGAGTCATATTGTTCCATATTCAGAAAGCTGAGAGTCTGGACAGGGTTTTTTTTTTTTTCATGGAGGACAATGGTGAAAGATCTACTATCCACTCCACATGGCCTTTGGTAATTTTTTCTGTCATCCTTTTTTTTTTTTTCTTGCGGCACGCAGGCCCCTCACCGCTGCAGCCCCTCCCGTTGCGGAGCACAGGCTCCCGACGCGCAGGCTCAGCGGCCATGGCTCCCGGGCCCAGCCGCTCCGCGACATGTGGGATCCTCTCGGACCGGGGCATGAACCCGCGTCCCCTGCCTCGGCAGGCGGACGCTCAACCACTGCGCCACCAGGGAAGCCCTTTTCTGTCATCTTTAAGGATGATGCACAATGTGTGAAGATGGCCCACAGCTGAGGCCTAATTACGATTTTCCAGCAAGTGTGCTGCATTTTGGAGAAAGCCTTAAATGAGCCCTTAAGCAGTAATGCCTCTGAGTATACCGCTGGGGGTCTGGAGCAGAGCTCTGATCCCTGTACCCGGAGCTGACGGCTCCCACGCTGCTCCCACGAGCACTTTTATCACCAAGTTATTAGACCATTATGGTCTACGATTGTCTTTTACTGCCTTTGATTTTTTTTTCTGTTGTCAGACGTGAGGAAAGTGATGTGTAATGTGATCCAAAATGCTGTTGTTTGTTTTAATCTACCCTTTTAATATATTATGGCTTCCTGCCATTACCCTTCTCTGGCAGGGCCCTGGGGCCCCTTGGAGACAGTGGGGTCCTGCAACGTGCCAGGCACTTTGGTGCAAAGTGCGGGCACGCGTGCTGCTGCCAGGTGGGGACTCAGAGGTCACCGGGAAGGGAGGTGGCCTCGGGACGGGGCAAGTGGAAATGTCCCCCCAAGAGGTCTCTTACAAGCTGTGAGTTTCAGCAGGTGTTTGCACAGATTTGGGGTCCAAAGCCTTCCTGGGCTTGAAGTTAAGGTCACTGTCCGCAAACCCATCTTGGCAATATTAAAGAAGACGCTCATCTCTGGGAAATGCTTCGCAGTGAGACTTTCATTGTTGGGGGATGTCGTATGTGACAATCACACCCAAGCCTGAGAAACTCTAGTCTTGGCTCTGTCGCTAACTGGGCAAGTCTCTTTCCCTCCCAGGGCCACTTGGGCCCTCATTTCTAAAAGGAGAGTGTGAGACTAAATGACCACAGGCCCTTTCATAGTTCACAACCCTTTCCTGTGGACCCCCCGTCATCTCCCCAGCCTTCCTGGGGGTGAATGAGTATCTTAGACACAGGCTGTGATTCCTCTTCTGGCTCACGAGAAACTGTTGGCTTGGGAAGGCCAGCGGTCAGTGAACCAGGGAAGGCCGCGAGCAGAGCTATCTGTGCTTCCTCTGCTTTTGTGGTGATCCCCGAAGTCGTTCTGGAAAGTCCTCTGGGAGAGACGGCAGAGCCTGGGCCACTCTGCACGCCCAGCTGGATGCTGGCAGGGAGGCTGATGGGCCCTGTTGGCCTTTAGCCACAGAGCAGGCAGGCTCTTAAAACGAGACACGTGCCTTAAACTCTTCCTTGGATCAACCAAAAAATTTGAGTGAATATGTGTCAGTGCATTAGCTCTTCTCCTCCTATACGGCCCCGTGAGAAATGCAGGGAGAGTATTTATGTCCTCTTTACGGCTGAGACAGCTGAGGCTCAGAAGTGTTAGGGAACCATCGCCAGAACCGAGAGCAAGTACACAGAGACTAAAATCCATGTCCCCTCACCATTAGGTCAGTGCTTTCCCCTATATCGCAGATGGCAAAGCATAGACAAACCCTTATCCCTCTACCAAAGCACTCACTGTTAGGGGAGAAGGAGAGGGGAAATGATTGGCAGAGTCTCTATACACCCCTTAAAAATGTTTCAACTTAAATTGTTGGAGATGAAAACTGGGCTCTGTTTAAACTTCCATTGAGACAGATCATTATTTAACAGTGAAAAAAAAACTATGGCCAATAGAAGTTCTGCCATGAAAGTCAAATTCAAAAGTCATAGCCTTGTTCATTTTTTTATGGGAAACAATGGCTTTAGGAGAGGAGGAATACTTCCCTTAAAGACAAGTGGTCTTTTGGTTCAAGATGGCAGATGAACACAAAATCCCAGTGAAATGACAGTGAAGAATAAATCTATCACAGAGCAAGCATGGAACCGGGGAGGCCCTCTGAAGCCCAGAGATTCTGATTTCTGTAAGAGATTCAGTTAATAAACCCAAACAGAGTTATCTACAGGAAGGAAGCACGCTGTCCGGAGAAGGCTAGGGCTTCTCCTGTGTGTGCTGGTGCCGTACAGTAAAACTCTTTTAAATTTTTGGCAATGAGTTAGGGAGGGGGTATAAGGAGGCGCCAGCTCTCAAGAACTGAGTTCCCCATCAGCCACCACTACTGCCCTGATTCAGGTAAGAGCCAGGTGATGTGTGGAAACGCACATCTTCTTAGAGGAAACCCATCATGGCTTCCTATACCAGTCACCTGAGCTTTTCATTCGTAACTATGAATGGGTAGTCCGAGATCAGCAGACAATAAAGAAAACAACAACACAGGAGAAGACTAACATAAACAAAACCCAAAGGAAAAAGGTACCTCAGGAATGGAGAGAATTTTAATACATCTGATTAGAATCCTCAGAGAGATCCAAGATCTTATACCCATAAAGCGGGAACAGGCGGCTATGAAAAAAATCTCCAGGAAAACCAAAAGAATCACTGGAAATTAAAAACATGACTGCTAACATAAAAGTAATAAAATGGCTGAAGATGCATTTGATGAAATCTCTCAGAGCACAGAGCAAAATAATGAAAAGAT